>NC_044005.1:37051013-37354043 GCF_900496995.4 Aquila chrysaetos chrysaetos | reverse complement strand
AGAAATTATGATTACTGAATCCTTCAACAAGGTATAAAAGCATTCATATCTAATAAATCAGAGCCATTATCTATTACAACTGTATTTTATATAATTGGTTTGCTACTAGATCTCTGAGAATTGTAGAATATTCTTTCTGCAATTCTTGAAAATTAAAGTCCTTATTTCAGGTCAATCCAAGCATGCCACTTTCCATGCTTCTCTAAAACACAGCACAAATCCCTGCTTGGTTAAAGCTCCGCTGAGGCTGTATATATTTATTCCACTTGTAGTCTGTAAAGCTTTTAAATTCAAGAAGCTTTTAGTTGTCATTAGTGAGACTGGATTCAAAACCAGGTGGCAGAGATGAATAGACAATGTCTGTGAACAATGCTTTGTTGAATTCCACATCACAATACCTACCCTGATGAGATTCTTTTCTTCATACTGAAATGAGAATTAAATAGTGCACAGTGGATCACTGAATACTGCTTTAAGAAATATTTAAAAAAATAGGTGAACTTATTCTTTTGGTATCTTTGTCTGTTTCTTTGTTGTCTAAATTCAAACTGTTTTTAATCCTTCAACCCCTGTTGTTTCTTGCATTATTGCTCTCAATGCACCACGCATTGTTATTTCTGCCCAAGTTCCCTTCAATGAGAAAGACTTGGTCCATTGTCACTTCTAACTTTATATTGTGGGAAAGTATTGTGAGTATGAACTACAGAGATTTTTTTTGTTATTTGGAGTACTACTGTGATTAATAATACAGCTGTATTTTTTCCTTGCTTCTCTTCAGTCTTTATCGGCATGAACCTGCAATTGGGTACTGAATTTGGTATTTGTCCTGAATGCTCGCCTCTCTAGAATATGTGACTCTGGGGGAGGAAAATTCCTCTACTGTGACATCAATTAATGGTATTGTGTTGTATAGTAAGCATGAACGGCAGAAATCCAGCCAGTCAGAGGAGGCATGTAACTTCAGGTTCTTTTGTTGTAATGGTCAGAGTTGATTTAAGCTGGATATAAAGCTTTGCTTAGTGCATAAAATTCCATTGCTTTAGAAAATGAAATATGATTTAGCTACTAATTGGAGATGGGAAGGGATATGGACACTTTCTTGATAGTCTAGATTTTATGTAGTCATGGGCTTCTTAGCTCGGATAACGTATTTCCAGAGAATAGGATGAAACTGGGAAGCATTACATACATAGGTGACCTACTTTTGTTCATAGTGATTATAAATACAGTGTAAAAAGTGTTCTTGTCAAGTTTGAAGATTATACCAAAGTGGGGGAGAGGTGGAGGGTGACACCAGTCAATACACTTGAGGACAGGGCTGCCATCCAGAGAAACTTCAGCAAGCTGGAGGAGTGGGCCAACAGAAACTTTATGAAATTCAGCAAGGGTAAAAGCCGAGTCCTTCACCTGGGAAAGAAGAACTGCCAAAACCAGCACAGGCTGGGGACCTATGGGCTAGGAAGCACCTCCACTGAAAAGGACCTGGGGGTCCTGGTGGATGTGCGGAGTCAAGCTGCATGGGAGCCAGCAATCTGCCCTGGCAGCAAAGGCGGCCAACAGCATCCTGGACTGTATTCACAGTAGCAGAGCCAGGATAGTGATGGAAGCAATTAACACCTCAGCTCAACACTTGTTAGACCACATCTAGATTTTCTGTACAGTTCTGGATGCCCCAGTTCAGGAAAGACATCACTAAAGTGCACTTACCCTGTGAGGAGAGGCTGAGGTAACTGGTCTTGTTCAGCCTGGAGAAGAGGTGGCTACTGATAGCAATCTTCCAACACCTATGAGAATCCAGGCTCTTCATGGTGGTTGGACAAGAGACCATGGGTATAATGTGAAGCAAGAGATTCAGACTGGATGAAAGAAAGAGCTTTTTCATAATGAGATCAGTCAGGCGGTGGAACAGGTTGTCCAGAGAGGTTGTTTCATCTCCATCCTTCGAGGTTTTCAAGACTCGACTGGATAAAACCCTGAGTAACCTGATCATAATTTTCATTTCAGCAAGAACAAGGAAGAAAGTTGGTTCTGGATATCCTGAGGAGTAACTGAGGGCTAACAGACCATCTCTGTTAACCAGATGAAGTTCAAGTCAAATTGAGAGCTCTTTTAATATGACAAAGCTGAAATCAGAAGCAAGAGGTTAGGACTCTGAGTATATATTAAATGCCGACTGAGAAACTGAACAACCACTTCCGTAATTGTCTTGGATTTGCCTTTTGGAGTACTCAGTTCTTCATGCATTCACATCATCTAAATAGGAATAAATGGGTAGTCTTAAAATCTACTGAATAACTAAACATTTGATGTTCTTCAACTTATTTTGGAAATGAAAGTTCATTTCTTTACTTATTTGGAGGCTTAATTTGATATGAAAGTAATTTTAACATCAGGTTCATTTACAATAATTGTTAAATTTTCTACATATGATTACTTAATATTTTCTTGTTTAAAATTATTTATCTTAATTTTCTATCTTGTTTTTTATTTATAAACACTGAGAGCGTTGTCTACTACCATTTGTGTTACTGTCTACTTTACAGATTTCTGCTTCTCCAACTTTGGGCAAATTTCCTTCTTTTTTGAGGGCAAACTTATATATGTATGAAACATATTGCTGCATTTCAGCATGTTCACTGGAAGTTGGGAATTATTGCCTTTCTCCCAGAAATAATTCCTATTATTCTAAATTTCTACATCTTAAATTAAGGGAAGATGTATTTACAAGGTCTCAGTCCACCATGGTACTTCATTTTGTGTTTTGCAAAGAAAATGCTTCATGTTTGAATGCTTGCCCTTTTATCTCTCCATAAGTAGTTGTGGAGGAACACTGCAAGGCTCTGCAGGTGCTTTTTAAAAAAGCAAAAGATTGTACAGATATTTGAAACCTGTATTGGGTATTCTCCAATTCTAATCAACACTTACCTGATTTAAACTTAAATCAAACTTGCTAGTTGCCCTGCTAGTAACTGTCAGCCTAGGGTATTATGGAGGTGAAAACATATCTAGCAAATGAGAGCCAAGTTGGATAGGAATGGCTTTCCTCACATTACTGCATTAATGTGTTTATCAATGGTTTTTTATATATAAAGATTTACCCCCTCCCTCCAATTTATAATATTTCTAGGCCCTACTGACCTCTATTTTGCTTAGGCTTAATGCCTGGCACTTTTAAATCACTTTTACTGTCTCTTACCACATTTAACAAAAAAACAAACCAACCACTAAACGTAACCCTTCACAGATGTTAGCAGGGTTATAGCACAGTTGTTTTAATAGAGCACAGCAACAGCTTTGTTGCAGGAAATGAGGGCAAATATCTCTTCCAGTGGAAACTATGGGAAGAATTTAAATAGAAAGAATATTACCCAAAGTAGAATTTGGATTGTTAGGTTGTAAACCTAAAACCTGTATGCTTAAAGTGTCAAGGGATCTCTCTAGCACAGTTGTTAAAAACCCCAATTTTAGATCTCATTCCAAATAAGTCTGGTCATACTATAGAACCTCCATATGTCTCTGTAGGACAAAGATCCATTATTTATTCAAAAAGTCAGCTGAGTCATGAACTAGGAGTTAATCAGATGTCTCTTGTACAAATTTTGAGCTGAAGCTGATCCTGCTTATAGCGTGCAAGATCACACAGATGGTAGGTTTCTTTTCTGATGATATTAAATATCTTTCAAATTATATTAAATCTTTGAATTTGAATATTCCCTGTGATGGTATCCTCAGGTTTGTAATACCATCTTTAACTTCCTTTAGGAAAAATATTGCAGTATAATTTACTATCAACCATTTAGTCTTTCTAACGATTTTGGCATTTTTCTCATTAGTAATAGGTGACATGAGTGTTAACGCAGAGAAAGCCAAGGTATGGCTGATCTTTTAAAAAGAAGCTTAAAATAAGCTACCAAATTTTAAGCCATCTTGAACATCTCTTAAAATATTAATTCTGATTTATTCTTCTCTATGCCTACTAATTAGTGAGAGAGTTACAAGGGGAATTATTCAGGTTACAATATATTTCATGAGTACATCCACTGGCACAGTGTATTAAAAGAACAAAGATGCTAGCTGGTTAGAGAAGTGTGTAATATCAGCATTAACAGGAGAAACTAGCCACTGCAATTTCTCATACCATCAGAAGGCAGATTGTATTCCACCCCTAATTAACCACTTGTTTAGATTAAGAATAGGTATGCTGTCCAGGCAGAAAGTAAAGATGCAAACCCAGCATATGAGAAAAAGGCGTTATACTTCAGGAAATACTGTGAGGATCTTGGATCTGCATTGCAGAAGCACCAGAAGGTAGTGGTGGTTGATGGTTCCATCCTGAGAGCAGTTAGGAGACTCACCAGCCTAAAGTACTTGTCTGGCAGGTGAACTGCTTCTTTCTGGGATTCTTAATGTGAGGTATTGCTGAAAGGCTGTTGAGGGTCATCAGGTGATCCCTGCTCTGTGCTTATCCATATAGATTGCTGTTGCCAAGAGTGCTTTTAATTTATGACCATAGGATGATGTTTCACAAGCTATATATAAAGTAGTGAGGGGCAGAATGAGCAATGGAAGCCCACAGGTAAACAGAAAGGGCAACATGGGAGTTGGTCTAGAAACTAGAGTGGATATGTATCTTGAGAACTGTTGGGGTAGAGGAGTGCAAGAACAATACATAGGTAGGTGGATGTTAGATAAGTGTACTGTTGCAAAAATTATGCTGAATAAATCGTATAATTGAAGTCTTAATATATGATTAAGGTATGTGACACAATTGATGTGGTTTAGTGAGAACTCATATGAGTCAAATATTACTCTAATGGGTTATAGCCTTTTCAAAGACAGGCCAAAGAATCAGGAGGAAAAAGCATATGTACCGAAAAATTAGAGGAACCTAGAGTTATTGAACGATCTGGTAAAGTCTGAAGGGAAAATAAGATAAAGTCAAAATGAGCAGACCACCAGAGAAGATGAATAAATGGATACAGCATTTTGTGAAGAGTTAGCAAAACAATCTAGAATTTGGTGGTATGAAGAAATTTTTAATTACCCAGATATCCTTTGAGAAAGGTATAATAGAGTAAGTTTAACAAGCATTCAGTGGTGACTTTTTTTTCTTTTAGTAATGTCATAGTCCACGTTATTTTTTGATAAGGAAAAAGAAAGCTACTTGCTGGAAAGTTTCTATAGATGTAATTTTAAATAGTGAGAAACTAGCTAGGAATGGGCAAGTGAAAGGCAACTTGATTGATGTGACAGTGAAATGATGGTACTCACAATGTTTAGCAAAGAAAACAAAATGGAAACAGTGGATGTCAAGAAGCAGTCTCTGAGAACTAATAGAACTAAAGATCTCAAGGGAATAAGGACTGAAAGGAAAGCTTTTTAAAAAACAACCCCCCCCCCCCCCCCCAACTTTCAAACTCTTTTGAAAATGGAAAGGTCACAAGTGAAGGTCATCCAATTGCAAAGGAAGGATTGGGACTCACTTGTTGATTTCAAACAAACTAAGATAGCATATAAAAAGGGCTAATAATGTTGCATTAATAAGGTAATAAGGGTGAATATAAAAGGAAAACATCAGTTTAGAGAGATAATTTCAAAAAGTCTAAGGCTCATATGAGCTAAAATAAGCAAGATATGTCAAGGAAAGCAACATGTATGTTAGAAATTCCTTGTACTAAAAGGAGGACCAAAACCCACCATTCAGTAAAGATCTATTTTAAGTCATGCTAAGGAGAAAGTTTGTAATACTTTTTTTTTTTTTTGTACATTAGTCTTTGCTAAAAAATTTGTCTACAAGTGCTAACCTTACTATTTCTAGTATCCGTGGACTAGTATCTCTATCCATAACTAAAAAAACCAGGGTAGATTCTGTACACAGACTGGGTGTTTTCAAATTACCTGTTTGATGGACCTCATCAACTTAAATTACTGCATGAAGAAATGTCAGAAATATCAATAGTCAAAATTAAAGATGGCCACAAGAGTGGTTACTGAGAGACTGGAAATGGCAAAAGTGGTGCTTATTTTTTAAAAATAAGGAAAAAATAACAAGGATGAAACAGAAAACAGATTTGTCAAGAAAAATAGTATCAAGACAAAGAACTTCTTCCTATGACAGGGTAGCAGACAGAGGCCATTTAGATGGAAACAACAGATTGAAGTTAGGTTCAAATCTATTTACACAAGCAGGCTAGAAATATTAATGGTTCACTGTCAAAACGTCAGTGAAATGTGGCTCTGGAGATATTTGTCTTTGGCTCAGTTTTATTTGGAATTTTCATTTATGATCTGGAAATTGAAATGAGCAGTATGCTTATTAATTTTTGGTAGCATGAAGTTGACAGATATGTCAATATCTTAAAAAATGAGGATTGTATAGAAATGGTCCAAAAAAAGTTAGGATGCAGTTCAGCAAGGTGCTATGTTTAGAAATAACAGCACAAATACAAATGAGAATAACTGTTTAGGTGGAAGGTTTCTCAGGTTTGTAGCAGATCATAAACTGCATGAGTCATGTTGCAAAAAAATATGAAACATCATACTGTGGTGTATAAAAATTAAGATATATTTCTGCTCTATGCAGGTTTGTTACGTCTCAGTTAGAATCCCACATTCTGTTATGCGAACCTTAGTAAAAGAGCTGTGGACCATTTGGCAAGAGTGCAGAGGAGGGCGTCAAACAGTGTCTAGATGCCTAGATCACAGACCTAGAAAATACCTAAATCAATATGGAAAGCATTGGGGTGAGGCGGAATGAATGAGAGAACTCTTGGGAGGATGTGGTAAGTCTTCAAGCATGCACTTCTGTAAAGTGGAAGGAAAGAAATTGTTTCCATAGTGAAAAGACAAAAGAGCAATTGTGCTTGATTTGAAGAAGAAAAAATCCAGATAAGTTATTAAGAAAACAATAAATGGCTTAGGGTTTTTATGTAACCTCCATCCATTAGAGGCCTGAAAAAAGGTTAGACAAAAGTTGTATTGGAAATGGCACGAGGATAGTTAAATATTTGTGGAGGGCTTGGAATAGGTGATCTCTTGCAGTGTCTTCTAGTTGATTTTTTCATGGTTGTTTTCAAAATGTCTGATTTTCTATATGGGCAAAAAGGAGATGTCACAGAATTTCTTAAAAGTTAGAGCTAGATGCACTCATAACATGGCAGACACTAGTAATAGGGAAACTGCCATCCTCAAGAGAATTAGTTATTACAAGACCTGGAGTAGATATGCTGCATAAAACATTATGGGGAGGCTACATTTTCCTCAGATCGTCAGTACGTCTGTACCTGTAAAATGCTGAACACAAACTATTGTACATCTGAAGGCAATCCAAAACCAGTCATCTATGAAGTGCATGTAAAACATCCTCAGGTAGCAAAGAAGAGAATTAAGATAAGCATTCTTTCACTAAAAGAAGATAGATCAACATGTACTGTGTAATGTAATTTATTTTTCATGGTATGTTAACAGTCTATATAACATTGCCAAATAAATGCTTTCTTTGATGTATTTTATCTTTTATTCCATTTCTAATTCTGTTGCATTTGAAAGCATTAAGTATGGATTTGATTCTCTGAGCAGTACATGAAGCCTCAATAAAAGTTAAAAATGCTTTGCTTCTCAGGATATGCAGTATTAACTTAACCTGAGACCTGGAATTGGTTTCATAATGTGAATACCTTACTGATATATAGTGAATCATTTAGGAAAAAAAATGTAACCCGGTACAGAACAGTATTTTCCAGTTGATTAAATAGAATTATTGGCCTACTAAGGCACATCTAGTAAATTTCTCATTCTCAAAGAAAACTCATAGAATTAGTAATCTATGTAATCTAGTAATCAGTATCACTAAGATAGGGAGAAAGCAATAGGGACAATGACTTTGAAGAAGTCGATTGAGTGTTAGTATTAATTTATAGTTTCGTGAGTAAAATAAGAACTTTCAGCCAAGGCTGAGAGGCTTAAAATAATTTTTGAGCTATATGATTCACTTGGATTTCATGATGGGATATAGCAAGCATCAATTTAGTTTTATTGCACAGATGTCATATGTCTAGACTCTTATACTAGAAATCTCTGGAGTTTTTCCTAACTTGCAATCTGGGGCTTGTTCTTTGTGGTTGAAGAAAGAAACACTGTGAACTGGAGGAGGTTGCGGCTCTTAAGTCACTTGCCTGTACACTGTGGGAACAGACGTGATATTTAGCACAAATCCAGTGAGTGCTTGGTAAATCAGCTGTCCTTAAAACCATCTGGAGGGAAGAAAAAAGTGTATTTGAGGGTAGAGATCAGCAAGACTGGCAGAGAGGACTCATTGGCCCAAGAGGGCTGGGAGATAAAGCAGAAGTATGCAATTTCTGTATGGATTCATGCAAACATTAAGAATATGAGTATTTTATCACGCTGTGCCATCTCTCACTCTAAAGAGCCCAGAAGTATGACTGCAGCAGGGGTACTAGTACTGATAATGGAGCTGTCATTAGAATGGATTCACCATGGACTGCAAATGCTGTCTGGGAGATCCTGAGTAGATTCCATAATAGCTGGCCCAGGTTGAGTTCTCTGTTGCCATGGTTTTCCTGCTAACAGCTGTTTTCAAGATAGTTTATGTATGGCTTGACAAAGAGCAGCCATCCTGTTGGATGGCAATCCAGACACAACTTTAGACTTGCACATGCATTTGATGTATTTGACACAGAGCAGTTTTGTACTAAAAAGTTCTTGGTAAATGTTTAGCTTGACAACAAATTACAGTGTAAAACTCAGATGAATTTCATCCATTCTTTCATGTACTTAGAATTTAAGATGTCTGTCTGGTGTTTTTGAAGCTTTGTTTTGCTAGCCATCTTATGCAACCCAGCAATTGGCTGATGATTTTGGTTTTTTTAGAGTAGTCAAGCAAATAGTAACTTTAGCAAGCCTAGAAAAGGATGTAAATGTTTGTGAACAATGTGTTGTTAAACTGTTACTATGATTTACCGAGACTGTTAAACGAAAATTAATTAACTTGGTGTTAGAAGATGAAATGTGAGATAGTCTTCCTTGTGCTTATTGATGGTGGCACATATTGTTTTAGTTTTTTAAGAAAGAGCTTTAAAATCTTGTGTTGGTTAAGAGTGTTAAATTCCTGGCATTGTGTGAATTTTTTTCAGACACTTCTTTGTAAATGTTTCAAGTTTATTGTAGTTTAACTAGAATCAGAATGCAATTGGTGGAAACTAGCTCACAAATCATGCTTCACAAGCATTATTTCTATATCCTTTCCTGCAGAAAGAGAGACGGGTACAAATTGACATACAAGAGGTTCCCTTAAACATAAGGGGGAAAAAAAAACACCCACAACAACCAACTGTAAGAGTGATTGAAGACCAGAACAGGTGGCTAAGAGGTTGTGGAGTCGCCATCCTCAAAGAGAGTCAGAACCTGACTGGACACAGCCCTGAGCAACCTACTCTAGTTGACTCCACTTTGAGCAGGGTTTTTGGACTAGGCAATCTCCAGAAGTCCTTTCCAATCTCAACTATGCTATGATTCTGTGATTCTATATCTGATAAAATGTGTTCATACCTTTGAAGAAATCTGACTCAATATTTGATATCTACTTACATTAGCTTATTGGAAACAAATGATTTTTGTATTTTAGCTTTCTTATACTTTATTATTTTATTGGACATACTGTATTGGTTGACTGTTTCATGCTGAATAAAAACACACAAGCCCAGTATTCTTAATGTTTATCAAGAAAGGAGGAAATACTTTAAAAGCCTGAATATGAGGCTTTGGGTTATCATGCGTATGAACAGCATACTTCACATCTTATTTCTACAAATTACATCATGGTAGTATCTAATGATAGTAATCCGTGACTTTTGGCAAGGTTGGGATAAGGTGCATGTCTTAAATTTTCAATTTTAAGAGTAAATTTTGTCTGGATATGTTTATCTTTTGGGGGAAAATACCCTAGGTAAAAGTGCTAGAGGATATATAGGAACCCTAAAGGTCTTGTGTTTTACAGGAGAAAAATTCTCTCAAGCAGGGAAATACAAGTAGGTATTTAATACTGCTTTACAAGAATTTCTCTTGCATGTAGATTTCAAGGGAAGTGATGAGCAGGAGGGTCAAACTACAGTGGGCCACTCTTCAGTGGTTCTGAAGGACCTTGCCGCTGAGCAACCCTTTGAACAAGCCAAAATTATAAAGGAAAAGAAGTTTTTTAAAACCTTTTGCCCTTTACCTTCCGTAGGCTGTGAGTTCCTTGATGCTATTAAAAGGTCCATCATATAATCTCACATCTGGATATTGTCTGTGGCTGTACTCAAGGTCCTTGTAGTTATATGACAAGAATACCGAGATATGCAGGTGCAAAGAGCATATTTATATGCCATGGCATTACCTCATGGTATTATCTATCATCTGAATTGTTCATATGTTCAAAATGTAATGTTTTCTTCAGATGGTACTGTAAAATGTGCAAGCTACTTGCATTCAGAAAGCTACCTTTGGCACTCATCTTTAGGAATGGTTTTAGTATGTTCAGTAACGCTGTAATTTTAATTACAGTTCTGTACTTTTATGGTGTCAGACGTACTGTGCAATAAGGGGCTATGTAAATAGTTAGCAATCATAGGATATATAGCAGTCAGGATTAAATAGCAATAAAGGATTCACTGAACTGCACTAACAAATCAGACGTGATTACAGTCTGTGTCAATGCATATGCAGAGATTAGAAGATGTGTGCTGACGAATAGGCTGTAGTCCATTTGCTTATGTTATTTTTCTTTGTGTGAGGTAACTGAAGAGAAGATGATGGTGTAAGTATATAGTCCTAAATTAGATGAAATATTTTATGAAGGCAGTGATAATTGAAGAGGTTTAATTAAATATTCCTTCATTTTTATGATGTATGTCACCTCTCATTTTTAGCTCTGTTCATCAATATGTTTTCCTCTTTCCTTTATTTTTTAGTAATCTTACCATTATATGGTTCTCAATAAAATATTTTGCTTTAATGTTCAAATAATGTGACATTTAATCACTTGCAGCATCCTACTGTTTCTAATTTCTGTTTTCAGAAGAAATATAAAATGCAGTTTTCTCTTCATTGTTTGACTTTTTTGGGGCTTACCTTTCTCAAACTCTAAATTTTTTTTTGCTCTAATCTCAATTTTGCAATCACTTACATGAATAAAACCGCAGCATTTTGCAAAGTGATTTGTAGGTCTGAGTTCTCATTCTGGGCATACACAGTATTGCATAGCTTGCCCATATTAGTATTCTTTCTTGCCATCATATAATATTTTTTATTCAAGGAACTTGGAGCTCTCCAGTCAAGCTTTTTGACTGAACCGTTTTGTCCCTTAAATAGCAATTTTTTTCAGGTAGATAAACTGAGATATAGTAAATGGCTGAACAGAAAAACTTCAATAGAAAAGCCAGGAATAGAAATTGGATGGAATACATAATTTACACTTTTATGAGTACAGTATCTTTGGTCTTTATTTCATGCATGATAGAAACTGTATCTAGAACTTTTAGTAGCAATTGAAGTTTAGCAGGTTAAACTCCTCTTGTTTAATTTGCAGCAGCTTCAGAATAGCCACAGATGTTTTTTAAATTTAGTATCAGGTTCACTTTTGTGTTAGGACAAGAGATTGAATAAGATGGATCGTTAGTTCCCTGACTCTCAAACTGTTCTTGTCCCAAGATCTGTTGGCACCTTTTATGCAGCGCTCTAACTTCAGACACGCGTGGTTTTATACTGTAGCTATAACCAGATGTAAACGCTCAGAGCGGGACAAGGCTTTCTCTCCCCTCTTTGGTACAGTATGCCTCTTTCTGCATAGGCTGTAGAGTACTTGGCCCTCAGGGCTGTCCAAAAGCTAGAAGATTCCCTCCTGGTAGAACTCTCAACCAAGTACCGCTCATTGGAAATGAAGAGGCTTCATTTGGAGAAGGGAAGCTGTCCTTTTAGTTCTTATCTCGTTATATTTGTTGTATTAACAAATATCCACCACTCCTTCCCCCCCCCGAGTAACCTTTTAAAGTTTTCAACATGAACTTTTTTCCTGTGTCATGAGAAAAATAAATCTTAAGTTCCTTATTATAGAAATTATTAGAATTCTTTGATGAGTCTTGTTATTATTCCTAGATATTTTTAAAGGATGGATTTTTTCCATATGGTTTGTTTCATGAACATATGGGTCTGTTTTGTGGTTTTGGGAGATACAGCGATCCAGATTTTCTCTGCATGTCCTAGAGTCAAATATTGGGATTTTTTTAAATTATGTAATTGACTATCTAATACTGCAGAATAGGAATTTGCATTATATGCATCCACTTCACTCACTAACTTATTCTTAATACTTTATTATTTTGTACTGTTTTCATTTGCAGCCTCTTCCTGTGCCCATCCTGATATTTCTGGTTATGTGAATAGGCCAGTAACTGATTAAATTAATTCATTAGGGTGCATAGTGCGTATATGCATACATACTTGCACACCTTCATCCCCACTCCACATATATAGATATAAATCAAGCAAGTGAGAGAGACTTAAATCACTGATTCCTTTTCATTAGTGATACTTTTGTTTGTTTGTTTGTTTTTTAAACAAGATGTGAATTTCTACCAAGTAGGCCCTAAGAACATCATGAGAGAAAGGTGGGTACAGTGTCTCAGCTAACTCTCTGACCTCCCACCTTGGACAAGTCAGTTAAAGCTATATTAAGTGAATGTATGTTAATTCCTGGGCTTTCTTTGCAGTTCAGGGTAAGGATTATGTGGGTTTAGAATAATATTCAGAGCAGCCAGTTTACTGAGCTATGAACAGCCTAAGGCTAACTTACAAGAACAAAAAAAAACCCCAAACTGAAACGTGTCTGGACTCTCGCCCTTTCTGGAACTCAGGTATTTTATGTGGGCTCCAGTCAGGTGCCTTTGTCTTCTTAAGATCTAAAACCTAGAGGAACTTTGTAAAGCTAGGCATATTTAAAACATTTTTGTTTCAAACAAGGAAGAGCTCTACTGATTACTCTTTATATATCATGGTACAAACATTTGCCTAGCAATGGCAGAACTGAATTTAGTTCTTTGTAAGCCTGTTGTTTCAAACTACATCTGTGATCTAAGAGAAAACCATCCATCCTCAATAAACTATAGAATAGATTCAGTGCAGTACTATTGATGGCACTTGTTGAAACTGGGCTCTATTATGTGAGGAAAGGCAAGCCAGAGAGCGTGCCTGAAAAGGTGCAAGATGTTATGACCTAGGGCTTAGCACGTCCAGCTCTGAGTAGGGAGACTGAAGTGCCTTAATCCCCTTTCCAAGAATGACTTGAGGATAAAATACAAAAATACCTATGTTGTGTCCCTCCCCTTGTTACTCTCTCCATACTCCGCTTTAAGGCTTTTTAGTATGGGGACTTGCAGCCTATTGCTCCCACTAGCCAATTTTAAACCGGCTCACATAAAACTACAAATGAATGACCCATGTAACGAATATACTTCCAATAATGCATAAAGTAAAACATAGACTGCATCAAAAGCATCAGGTGCATTAAAAGAATTCCCATATCAAGTGGTGCTTAGTACCGTAAGGGGATACATGCGTGAAATTCCACAAGGCAAGAGCAAGTTGGTTGTGTCTCCTGCCAGGCAGACCAGTGAGATCCAGAACAATTCATCCTTAAAATTCCAGAGTGAATGGATTTCTGATGTCTCTGAAAAGGATAGAATATCATTGTGTGGCTCAGAACCATGATATGTCTGTCTTAATTAAAACTAATTCATTTTAGCAATTAGATATAGCTCTCAAATTGTGCCAGCCAGGCTGGTATACACACACGTAATCACATTTTAAAGGCTATACTACTACACAGCATTATCCTTCCAGATTGCAGCTGTATCCAGTCTTGGTATTTATATAGATTTTCATGTCTTTAACAACAACAGGTTAGATATTTATGTATGGTTTTATTATTGTCATTAGCATAAAATATCAGATACTTAGAACTTCCATGTCTTCCAGTATGCTCTTATTGCATCTTATGCAGTATAATAATGCTAGAAACTGCTGCTAAACTATGTGTTCTCAGAGGTGTATATATTTCTATGAACATCTGTTATACTTGTCTTAGCTTGACATATGAACAGTTTCAATCAGATACTTGGTACATTTAACTTGAATAATTTGCCCATCTATTCTGAAACTCCTTTAAAAGTTTGAAATATTAATAAGCTTAATGGAAAAGCATGTTAACCTAAGCAGTGAGTGTCCTTGGTTAAAGAAGTTATGACTTTAAATATTTATCATCCACCCTAAGCTTCTACTTTTTGTTTCAAAATATATGACCAGTTCTTTTCTCAGTGTATTTCTACAGGAACTCTCTATCTGAATTAGCCTAATGAATAAGTAGCTTTCTGCTAACTGCCTGGAAGAAGCACACAAAACACTTGACTGTGTCATTGCCTACTGATTCAGTAGCTGTGATTCCACATAACTGAGAGTAGTGTAGTGTCCTCTAAAACCAACAATGTCATCATTAATTCATCAGAAACACAGCTGTGAACTTTGGTTGTTTTTTTTACCAAAGCAACTGGGCAAAAACATTCCAATGTGCGGTAAAGAAAGTTCCAAGCAACTGGGGTGCACAGTGCTTTGTGTTTAAGCCATTGACCTTGTAATGTGATCACACAGACTTTTTGTAAATTAATCTTTCAGATCTTATGAGTGACATGTGAACTTTGACTTCATGGGCAAAAGACAGACCCCAGCTCCAGTAGAGTCACCTGTATCCCAAATGCATGATAAATTTACATAACTTTCTTTTGAAAAACATGAGTCTTTTTGTGCTTTCATGTCTTTTACTAGGGGAAATATTAGACTTTTTTTGCTTTTTGTGCAGTGGTGTACATCATTGAATACAAATGGGATTGTCCCAAGCTTCATTTAAAAATGCATTTTAGATATTCCTATAGCAATTACACATTTCAAACTGCAAAACACTAACTTTTCTGTGAGCTACATGCAGCTGTACTGTTTCACATTTTGGTAATTTGTTTGTTGTTTCTAGAATTGTATTAATTTCCCGAAAAGCAAAATTTCTTAGAATCAGTGTTTACACAGCTGTTTTGAGTTTCATTTTATATATGAGCATGTTCTGCAGAAAACAGGTGAAAAATTCAAACACTAAAATGTTCCTATATCTTCAAGACATTATTTTTTAAACTGTGAGTCTTCTTACTATAAAGCCTTTAGATTTCTACATGAGCATAATTATTTTTTGACCCTGGTGCAGGAAAGCTGGTATGCTTATGCTTAGTATATGCTGTTTGGGCTATCTGGTTTCCTGTACATCTGTCACTTGGCTTGTGGCATTCTCTTTGGTGATGAGGAGTAAGTACAGGAGCCTGCCCAGTGTGGTTGTGTGACCTGTCGAATGCCATTGTTGCTTCTAGTTACAAACACGTAGCCATCTCTTGTTTACCAGGCAGGGATTTACCAGGAAATGAGTAAGTGGAGGGAAGGAAACGTGTACTATGTTAACATTGTGTTATGTACCTATTGGCCTATAGCTTCCATAGTCAAATCAACCTACTGTCTCTGTAAAGTGAGTAAAGGCTTTTTTTGCTTTTTATCTGTATGCAGATACCTGTGCTTCTGATTACATGAACCAGGATAATAACAATAAGGAACTGCAATACTTTGAATGCATGTACTTTTCTAGATTTCTTTGTTCTGGGACATGAGAAAGAATCTGTGACTCAGAAATAGAACAGCAGAAGGAGCTGAAAGGTTTTTTTTTTTTTCTTAAGGGCTAGAGAATTAAAAACTATTATGAACTTAGTGGCAGAAAGTAACTGTGAGGTTTTTCCTCATTGCCCCAGGAGAAAAAGGAGGTTGGCTCTCCTGCCTGGTCTTATAATGTTTATGCTGTTTCTAGTTTGGCAAGGACATAAAATACATGGATTTTGGTTATAAAAATATGCCAGCAGGAATATGGTACTGTTGCACATTTACTGTATGTGTTCGACAAGCCTGCGGAAAAACTATAAGAGTTTTAATAAACAATCAAAACTAAGTTTTACTTTAACAACTAGACTTTCTGAAGAGTGACCTTTGTAGTTAGACAAAAAAATTAATAATATCATTTTGCATTTCTAATTTTAAAAAAACCCTTCTGTTAAACATCAAGTAATAATAATAGATTAGCACTTGTTTTATCTCAGTCTTAGCTCTTTTATTGTTACGTGATAAATATAAATTTTCTGGTAAAGTATATTTGAATGTTTCAAGGTTTAACTTCTGTTCTTGTACTTACTGAAAGGACCCCACCCCCCCCTCCTCAAAATCAAGAACGGGTGCAGGCAGGCTTGAAACTCCAAATAAGATGTTTTCCCTGGAGCAATATTGTTCATCACATTCTTCCTAAAGGCTTTTGGGGTTTCGTTTTGAATGGAAATAGAAGAGCCAGATGCAGGTATCTCATTTCAAAATACCCTTCCATTCTTTAGCAAAGAAAAAGATTCTTCATTATTCTCTTTCTTTTTTAAAAATGTTTTTTCAGCACTCCATAAAATATATGGCCACATTGACAAGCACAGCTGCAACCTGATGTCCCTATAGAAACTTTGCACTTGGCCTGTGGCAACAAGCCCCACCAAACACAAAAAGAAGATCAAATTTTTTATCAGTTCTTTCTCTGACCTCTCATAAGCAGAGACTGAGAGGTGGCAAAACTATCTCTACCCTTTACTCATTTATCTATACTCATGTACAGTGATTTCTCCCTAAAAGGCAACGACAATTTCATGATTTTAGACAGGATGTTCCTTAGTGAATGTAATTATTCATGCCATGAGTTGAAGAGTCAGAAACTTCATTGCAGTTTCATGAGCAGTTAATGGAAACTTGATTTTTTTCTTTTTTTAAAGAGACTTAATAGTCCTGCCATTGTGAGGTAGGATTCCGTATTTGCAATTTGCACAAGGACAAATATTGCAACTTCTCTTTCTTTTCTGTAATTTTTGGTTCTGTTAAAGCTCTAGATTTTGGCAGTTCCGTAATTGCACTAGAATCTTTGCTCCTATTAAAAAAGAGACAAAACCAAGCCTTTCTTTAAAACTGTAACAATTAAAAGATCAAAACAAGAAAAAAACCAAACAGTTTCAGATGTACTAGACCTGGTATTTTTGAAGAGGTGTCCTGTCTCTCACTGTTTGAGTGCTTGCATTTGCCAATACATGGCAATAGTGTACATGCTCTTTTACTGATCTTGTGGGATGAACTACAACAGTAGGACAATGAAAGCTAAGCCAGTGTGATACATTATGGGTCTTGTTATTTAAAACTAGGTGTCTTTGCAATTCTGTACTTCGACATATTTCTCGGAAACAAGTTTCTGAAAAGTAGTGTCTTGCATACCTTTTTCTAATCCTCTGTGATTTACCAAATTTCTGTTGTAATATTGATCTCTACTTCTTCCTGTTTATTCTCTTTTTGCTTAGTATCCTTTGAATTGTATTGTCAGAAAGGCTTCAGTTTTAAAACAGTAATTTGTAACCAAAATTCTAAGTGTTCTGTCTTTAGATTTTAGCTGGGTTGAATTACAGTCAGAGGTGCTGGTGTCTCTCTGCCACCTGTGAGGACCTTAGGGAGCTACAGCTGACATTAGCCCTTGGCTGAGGCTCTTGATTTAGGTGGCATGAATGTGAAACGGAGAGAATACTATCATCTGTATTTAATGCAGAGTCAAAAACTCTGTAAGAAAACCACATTTATAAAAGAAACTGCATGCTTTTTTTCCTTGGGTAATTGTGGTTGTACACTACCTATATGACTTCACTAGAGAACACTGTGGGTTTCTGTACCTTGTTATTTCACATATAGCAGAACTTTCTTCATATCATACTTCCGCTATCGGGAGAGAACGTTTCCGTCTCCAAAATATATATCACAGATCAGGTTTACCATATACATATATATGTTATATAGAAAAAGTCAGTATTCAGAGGTGCCTGTTGCTATTGATACACAGGCCAATTAAGAAGAGTCACTTTAAAAGATATCCCTAAAGAATATCAGGAAACACGGTCTGAACTCCTAGAATACAAAAACTATTATTTTGTTCTTTTTTAAGCTTCTGTCTATAGTTGCTTTTGATGTGTCTTTACGGTTTACTGCTCCTTGGCCCAGTCCTTGGTTTTAGTGAGACTAAACTACACCTATCTACATAGGTCATCTAGATCATGTGCTTGTGGCTTCCCTGTTTTCCCTCTTATTGGATGGGCGCGTTTTGTTAGTTTTATTGGTGTTTTAGCACTTGCAGTGAAGTTTCTTACGTTATGAAGAAACAAAGCTCTGTGCCCTTAGTTTGATTGCTGTTTGTATTTTCTGTTCCCCCAATAGGTTATAGACTTGCAGGCATTCTTAAAATATCAAGATACTTTGTTGCAGAGTTTTAAAATTGCTATAATAAGAGTCTGTGGTACCATTATGCTGCACTGTATCTATTTCTTGGAAAAATAAAAGCCAACATGACCAAAAAAAGAAAAATAACTGGGTTTTTGTAACAGAAAACAGCTGCAACCACATCAAGGCATTTTTGTCTACTCTACTGGCTTTGCTGAAAATTAAAGCCACAACTCAATAATATTCAAGGAAGATATTTCTATGGAATGAAATCTGTTAAATGCTTAATAACAAACAGTTAAAAACACAAAACGGGATGTTTAGGAAACTGTTTTTGAATGCTAAATAGCCTAGATTACAGAAGTTCTGCTTCTTCAGTAGAGGCTAGAAAATGAAAGCCTTATTCAGAATGATGAATTGTAAATGCCAGTTCAGGAATTTGTGTCTGACGTTTTCGCACACGTTTAGTGTGTTCAATTAAAAACAGCTTGCTTCCTAACCTAAGAATACTTGAAAGTGTATGAACTCAAGTGATGTAACAACAATCCATTTGTTGAGAAAGATTTTAGAAATGAGAGAAAAAATTATACAGTGATTCATATATAATACAATGCTTAGTTTTTTCTGTCTACAAATGCAGTAGATTAGATGAGCTAAACGTTGAACTAAACTGAAGTTAGAAGAGCTGAATTCTTGCAAAATATCTGTTGAAAACCTTGGAGTAGATGGATTTTAAATTCAAAGTGATTTAAATCAGACACTTTTATCATAGTTTAGTGTTTAAATCAAGGGGGGGTTTACATCATGTTTATGCAGCTTTTAAAATTCTTAAGATTTTTAATTATTTCTCTAAAGAAGGGTTGACTTATTGTTTAGTGACTACTAGGATATGTTGATTTTCAGTTAAATATGTCCATTACATTAAGTCAGTACCTCTGCCCTAGCCAGGAAAATACACTCTATCGCATTTAATTACACAGTTCAGTGTATGTTTACTTAGAATTGTAGTTCTTACCTTTTGTTCTATTAAAGATACTGAATAAAATTTCTTCCTTTGTTGATTCCTGCTTACTAAAAATTTGTGCCCTGCTGCTTATGATGGAAGCTGGAGTATAATTCAGTAGCAAGACAACAGTGTTTAAAAACTATTGAAACTTAACTAATGAAATTTTTTATTATAAAATACATACAAAAGTCTAATATGCTATACAATTACAGCCAGGATTTGGATCTTAGGGCAAGAGGTATGAGAACACTACAAACACTGGTTGCAGTTAGGGAGGAGAATAGAATAACATTATAACATTTTAGGGTATCTCTTGGACAGAACCAGATTTCATTATGATGTTGGAAATGTTTAAAAAAACCCCAAAAAACGAACAGACAACTTCTGTTTAAAGGTACTTGCTTTCTTGTTGAAAGGAAGTATTACCTGCAGCTAGTGAATTGATCCTATTGCTTGAAAAGTCTCTGTGATTTTAGAATACTAGGTCTCTTCTTGCATTTGTTTTTATTCATCATCAGAAGATCAAAAGTCATTGCTTGCTCCTCCAGCTCCTGTTTGGTTTCTCAAATTCACTTGAAACAGGATTGAACTAAAGAAAACAGAATTCAAATGCATAAAATATCTCTTAGTACCTCTGAAAGAGACTATCAAAATTTGGCTTATCGATTCATTTAACTCAGCAGACTCAGCTACTTAGGTAGTAACAATTCGCAGCCACTAATGAAACACTCTTTATAACTTGTTTTTGTTTGCATATAATTTTTTATTTAATGTATAATAGTTTATGTTTTATGAACGTCAGACTTTACCAGATTTAGCCATAGTTTCACACTAACCAGTATTTTAGGAAAGATTAATTAAATAGGAAAAATATCTCTAATTTAATTTAAAATAATTTCTAGTTCCCTTTATTTGCTTTTGTATTTAGGTATTATATACAATATATTCAGAATTTCCTTTGAAATTCCTTTGTCAACCCTTTGCTTTGTTGTATGAAAGCTACTATTCATAAGTTAATTGGGTAGTAAAATATAGGAGTTTTTGTAACAGTTTTACTGTTTTGTAACAGGAAATCAAAACTCACTTCGCTTTCCTTTATAACATGATGCATAAGTCTTATATTAGCTCAGCATGCTAATGGAAATACAGATTTTAATGAGTTATATTTGATATTTTAACTGTTTAGGTTTGAGTCCAATACTGTTTAGGGTCTAGAGGTTACAAATACCATATTTGGTTCAGTTAATGAAAATGGAGCTTCAAAGTCATGATCTTCCTCTAATGCATATACTTTGAAAATATTATTTTTTTATTAATAAACACATGCCTGATAGGAGTGTTAGAATCTCAAAACCTGTGTGACATTTTCAAATTTTGTTTCCTATAGTTATCTTCTTAAAACTTTGGTGAGGACATACACATTTAGATTTTGGTGTCCATGGGTGAAAACTTCATTGCTAATATGCAGGCACCTAGAAAAAGTTATACAACCTGTAGATCAAAAGCTACCATGAAATGAATCTACAATTGAACGTAAGCTTCAGAAATAGCAATTCAGAAATAAAGCTTTTTGGATCTTTAAAAGTTATAAAATTATTTCCATATGCTTCCAAGAAGAGATTCACACTTACAGCCACTGAAACCTCTTCATTATATCCTAGTGTAGTACCATGCAAACTCTACAGCTGCAAGTAATGTAGCTTAGTGTCTATGGTATCAAATGAGAAGAAAACGATTGTAAAAGATATTTTAGCTTCCCTTTTTTTTTTCCTACTTCTGTCACCTCTGGCAACCAGTTGCTTTCTTTTTCTAAAGTCTACAGGGTGTGGCATAGCTGATGAAGCATAGTTTTTCATTATTTGCACATTGAAACCACAAGCAATTGACTGGATGTTTTTGAGAAAGATAAAATAAAAACAAGTATTATGCCTCTTTGTAATGACTAAAATATGCATGTTTAAATTAGTTTTGCCTGCAAGAACTTGTCATAATTATTTTTACTTTATAACCTGTAGGCTATCTTAAAAATTAAAAAGAAATTAACTGCTGCAATTACAATGTCTCTTCTTCACAATTTTCACCTACTTTGCTACTCTAAATAAGAGCAAAATTGTATAAACTCATGTCCCCTTTTGATTTTTGTTAAGATTTCTCTTAGTCAGAGAAAGGGGAAAAAAATCCTATAGGGTTTTTTATTTCCAATTTATTTATGAAGTACATTTTCTCTTCTGAAATTTTGTACTGTTTTTAATTTTTTTTTTTTAATGGAGAATTTATATGATTCCATGAGGCTGATAATGGGTTTGATGTTGTGGTTCTGATGGCTCATGATGTTACAGGTTGAATTTTCTTTTCAGTCAGTGATTTTACCAGATGCCCACTAGTCTCCTCCTCTTTTTTTTCTGGTGCTCCTGTTTTCTTGCCTAGGCACTTCTGTCCTTCCTGGCTCTGAGCAGCAGGAGCTACAGAAAATTGACTACTAGACCTTTTCATTCTGCCCTTACACAAACAGAAACCATGGAAAAATTAAGAGAAAGGAGAAGGAAAGATAGCAGAAGGAGGAAAAGAACAAAAGCAGTTTTTCTCCTATGGCTCAGGAATCCGGTTCATTCTTAAAGATTTATGTCTTTCCTGAAAAAGTACAGGACTCCCCAAACCCACTCAAAGTAGACTTAAGCACAGGACCACCAGATGGTGAATCATGATTGTAGCACAAGGAGCTCCTACTTTCTGAATCCATTATTCAGCTTCCAGTCTTAATTTTTAACACCATCAACTCGATACACATTACTGTCCTCTCCAGAAACTCACTCACTGCGTTGTAAGCATGTTTTTGATCTACTGTAGTTACATTTTCTCTCATTACGTTCTGACATAACCCTTCTGAAATAGCCTTACAGAGGAAAGATTAACTTTTTTCTTTTACATTCGTTAAGCTCTTTCCCGTAACATAGCGTTTTTAAAACAAACAAGCAAACACTAAAAGCTGTAACATGACGTGCTGGACACTTAAGAATTTCTTTGTAAAAGTGGATGTATGGGTCTCTGTACTGGGTCTGGCTGGGATGGAGTTAATTTTCTTCATAGCAGCTGGTATGGTGCTGTGTTCTGGATTTGTGACCAAAACAATGCTGATAACACACCCATGTTTTAGCTGTTGCTAACCAGTGTTTGCACAGCATCAGGGCCTTCTCTGTTTCTCACTCTGCCCTCCTACTGAATAGATTGGGGATGTGCAATAGGCTGGGAGGCAGATGACCTGAACTAACCAAAGAGCTATTCCGTGCTGTGTAACATCATGCGGAGCAATGAAGAGGGAGAAGAGGGGTTTCTAGAAAGTTACCCGTGTTTTGCTCAGGACCTGGCTGGGCATTGGTCTGCCCATGGGAGATGATGGGTGATTGCCTTTGCATCACTTGTTTTGTTTTCTTACTCTCTTCTTTCCCTTCTCCTTTGCTTATTAAACAATTTTTATCTCGATCCACAAGTTTTATTGCTTTTACTCTTCCTCTCCTGTTCCCCTGTCCCACTGGGGCGGGGAGGCGGCGGGTGAGCAAGCAGCTGTGTGGTCTTAGCTGCCTACTGGGGTTAACCCACAACAGTCTCATAAGGATATATTCCCATAATTTAAATTAGTTTACAAGTTATGGACACCAATCCTGACTTCTGTAGTGCAAAAGAACTTTAGGCTTTTAGCATTTCTGGCAATTTTAAGAAGCTATTCCACAGTGTCACGATGTGTCTGATTTTGTATGCAGCATATTAATAATATTGCACAGTAGCACTGACCAGTACTGTTCATAGACAAGCGCATGGTGCTTGGGTGTGACGCGTAAAGGTGAGACCTTGGAGTTGATGGTGCACGTTGAGTTGCGCAGTGTGGAGGTATGAGGCAAGGATTGCCTTTTCGAAGCAAAACAGAGCTGTTTGAGAAACTATTAGTAAGTCATGAAATAACTAAAACTTACAAAACCTTCCTGTGCTGATATGTTAAAAATCTGAATGTTGTCTCAATAGATCAGTATACTCTTAAAATGGAGTCTTTTTATCAGGAAGAGAACAGTTACTTTAGAATTGACTGTTGCAGTCCTACACATCAGTAAAAATGTAAGTAAATTAGAGCATCAAAATAAATAGTTTCAAGCAAATAAAGTATCATGAACTGTTGATTGTAATACTTTCAGATTAAGCAACAAAATGTGCATGTTTATAGATATGCCAGCTACATGAGTCCTTAAATAGTCCTGAGTTTCTAGTGCTTATTCATTTACTGTGTGTCATTTTATGATTTTTTACTATAATTAGAAATAATCCTGACTTATTAGCTTTATCTCCATGCTAAAATCCTGTAAGGCCTTTTAGTGTTAGTCTGTTTCTGTTACTGTGTAGATGTGGAAAACAAGCCTAAAGCTTGGAACTTGCAAGCCCGTAGTAACAGCAGGTCTGTCCACAGCTATCTACAAGTTTGCATTCCTACCACATGCAGTAAGTTTTTCTCTGTAGACCCATGTCACCGAGGAATTCAGCAAGGAACAAGAAATCTTCAATCAGAGAAGGGCCACAAGTGTGTGAAAAGCTAGCCGCACATAAACAGTAAAGGTCATTAGCAGGCTCCTAAACTCCTGCCTAGGAATTAGGTTTTTTGGATCATTAACGGTAAAAAGCTTAGGAAATGAATAGGACTCAGTGTCCTATTAAAAATTAGCCAGAACAATTAAAAGGTTTTCCAATTTCTAATGGGAACCAGACCTGATAGTTCATTTTCCCTTGTCTAGTGGGCTGTTTCTGCATTTTGAATTACATTAATTTTATGTCCTTGTATTTTTAAAGAAATATCTTGAAGTATTTTTTCTGTATAGGCGTTGTAAATTATTTACAGTGAGGGCAGTGAAAGCTTGGGAGAAGTAGAATCTAGTGTCTCCCTAAGACTGTGTTACTGATTCCAAGTCTTGTGACTCTTAACTAGTACAGTTAGCTGTGACAGGATTTCTTCTGGTGTATGCAAATGCGTACTTTGCAAACTCCTAATACAGTTGCTGTATTATGTGATTCCATGAGCTAAAATGCTCATCTGGTTGCAAATACACAGCCTTTTTTGGTGTGAGGTGTCTCTCCTTAGGGTATTACATGTTTCCCTAAACTCAGTTTTCTGATTTCAACAGCAGCCTTTCTGCTTTCATTTCAATGTAAACTTCTTGCTGCTGAGTGGATGACTGATGGCTATTTAAGAGCTATCTTCTCCTCTACTGTATATTTTTCCTTAACCCTAAAGTGACTTTGGCACAAGAAAATTGTGAACAGTGAGCCTTTAGTATTTAAAGATGTACATTTTGGAGAGGTATGTTAAGTACTTTCTCTTTCCTTATCTTTGCATCCTTGCAAGCATGTCTTACAAAACAATCCAAAGGGAGGAAGACATAAAGTACGAACAAAACTAAGTAATGTTTTACACTGTCTGCTTTGCCTGCAGGCCTGCCACTCTAGAGGAAAACAAGCCCACAAGTTACCAAACTTTTTCACTCTCTAGCTGTTAGACTCATTTACCTCCCCATTTGCCTTAGTCTCTAAATCTCCCCACCTAGCCCTCTGGTAATAATCAAGGTAATCTATGAACTAATTGTCAGTACAAGCTATGTGATTCTCCTGAAAGGAAAAAAGGAAAAAATTAAATTTGGACAAGGAAAAGTAGACTGCAGATAAATGGGGTGGAGTTGGGGGGAATAAAAGGGCAAAAGAAAGGCAGGACAATATGGTCTTCCTCGCTATGTTCATTTTGTACTCAGTCATTCATTTACTCCAGATGCAGAATTCCTTTCTGCAGTGAGTGAATTGCCCTGTCATTAACATAAAATTAGCTCCAAATGATCTTGGCCAAGAGCTTTGAAATATGTTAGTATAGAACCACACACTCAAAAACACGTGGGAATCCATGTGAATTTCCAGATGTGAGAATCTTCTGTGGTACAAATATAGTTATGTTTATGTAGCATAGTATTCTGCTCTATGGATGCACTTTAGATGCAGCTGTGCTTCCAGTAGTGGTATAACTATGTTACTGTGGTGCTCTGCCTGAGCGAATGCATCTTGTTTCTTATAGTGAGTCCGTTCTAATAATGACTACTTGTAAACAGACATTGTCCTGCAAGTTAAAATACTCCTTCAAGAAATGTAAGGAATTCAGTGTGGGCTAGTAGATTAGACTGAGAGAGAAAATCTGAAAAATTCCATGATCCACTTTTGATTTGTCATGTGTTTTGCTAGTAATTGTTTTTGCTTGTCTGACTTATTTTTCATCAGTGAGTACTTTCTGCACTAGGATTAAAATTTAGAAGCCTGAGAAAAGTTTGAAGAGGTCATAATTTTTTCTTTGTTATCTAAATAAGTGCTTAAGCTTGTGGTTTGATTTCAGTTATATTATCAAAAGTAAATTGATTGATACCAAGATTAGCTGAATCTCAATGGAATTACCTGTTTTTATATTAATCTAAATAAAGATCTCTACACATAATGATAGTCTTTCATGCTCTTTTTGTTGTTGTTGTTGTTTAAAAGCCCTTGACATCTCAATTTCTTTAATGTAGGTGCCTTCTTTTCTATGTGTAGGAAGTGAACTCAAAGTGTCTTTGGGAAGGAAATTGGTCTGTGCAGGAAAACCCTAGTGGGTTGAATAAATGAGTTTAAGTACATCAACTAGTGCCTTAACTGTAAAGTAATCAGTCTATAGTAGCAGCTGTTGGCTGTTACTAATGTTTGAACATGTAAATACAGAATGGTGACTGAAAGTCAACTAAAATGTCTTTCTTGTTCACTTTGTAGTGTCACCTTGTAATTTTTAATAGCCACAACAAGTTTTACAAAGAAATACTATTTTCTTCCTGACTGAAAATTGTCCCCATTCATGAACATGAATAATCAGTTTTCAGGCATAACCCTGTGCTACTTAGGCTGCGATCTCATCACGTCGTATACATCAAACAGGGTCATATCACTCCTGTAGTTGGATAAGAGACCTTCAGGGAAAAAAAAAAATCAGCTAGACATCCGATATTGAACTTTCCTCTGAAATGACAGTAGTTCCATGCTCTAGCAGAATGTAAAGTAAATTCTGTGTAGTAAGTCATTACACAGTGAATAAAATCATTTTTTGACATAAATCACTGCAGCCTTAGGGAGTTCATCAGATTGTCAACTGATCCTTTGTCTCTTGGAGGTTAGGTAAAACCAAGGTTTTGATTGTAGAAAGCATCTTTTTCCATTAAATGTTGCATAGTATCTATAACATTTATAATATATATTATTACATCTTCTATATCTCATATTTCATGGGCAAATGTATTATGCATATCTAAAATATGTCTTGTACTTTTCATTATAATCTTTAAATTGTCAGGTAGCATTGTGCTGCTTTATTACCAAGGAGCATTAAGAATTGTAAAGGCTAGAAGTGACTCCCCATTGCAAACCTCTCTAAGCAAAATATCCATTGCTATTCTTCACCATTACCAGCTAATATCAGTCATTATCTTTAATATCAGATTTTAAGAAATGTCCAGTAAAGGAAACCTGCATGATAAAAATGGTAGGAGTGTGCCACTGTCTGAATGAGAAATTGACTGAAAAGATACATCCATGAGCTATCCAAGCAGTGACAGCTTGTAGAAAGCAGTAAAACTGTTGTAAAAAAGATGGGGCTTTCTTCTGTCATATGCCGTGGACATACTTGATGTGGTAGGTCCTGTAGTTGAGTAACTGATGTGCTTTTTGTCACATGTTTGAGAGAGGGTACGTTGCATTTCTGCCGTGAGTGGCTGGGAATACTTCAGTCAATATGTGACAATCTTTGTGGGCTGGTGCTGTCCAAAACCATTTTTGACCCCAGTTGCATCGCCCCAACAGCTGAAAGTCTTTTAGCAATGTGCTGTTTTGCTTTCAGTAACTAAAATCTTAAAGTGTGTGTGTGTCTGTATGTATACACAACAAACCAAGATATATGAAGAAGTATGTGCTTTGGCAATTAAAAAGCAGTGATATCTAGTGGAAGACTAAGCAAAATCAAAGGCCTCTCAGTGCCTTGTGGACATCAGACTTCTTTCCTAACTTTCAGCATCTAATCTATCTAGAACCTAGTGAAGATGTTACATAAATGATGTAATTATGTAAATGTATATTTAAATTCAGTTTGAATTGAAAAACATGGATATCTGTTTAAGAGTTCTGCCAGTGCTTTTGTATCTCTCAAACTGTTTTATGGCGCTGCTTTTCATTAATTATATTTTGACAGAAGAAATTCTTGCCCCTTTTTTTTTTCAGACTGAAGAACAAACGGGCCTCTCTGAAGAGCAGCTTAAGACCCTTCTGGAAGAATGTATGCAGCCTCAGAGAACAATAAGCAACGTTACCATGCCAAAGTCTCAGGAATCTCTTTCTTTTGGATTAAGTCCCCCTTGTTACACAAGTCAAGACTCCACTCTTCACTCCACATCTACTCTTTCCAAAATGTTATTTGAAGACCATATTGTAGGGATGTTAACGGCTCAGGAAAAGGCTGGACTTGAAGACAAAAGCGTATGTGTTAATGCAGAGAGTGAAATCCCTGGCTACTATATCAGCAAAGCATTGGCTGATAGTCACTTATCAAAGGATTCACTGGCCCAAACAGAGGAATCTGATGACCTAGAAGGTTTACAGAAGATGGCAGATAAGAGTATTACTGAAGGTTACTTTATGTCAAGAGCACTCAACACAAAAAGGTTGAAGAAACCTTCTTTCTTGGGTGAACCATTATATTGCATCAGCATGAACAATGAACCATCCACAGAGGCTGACATTCTCAGCATACCACTGCAAACCAAAGGAGGTGAGACTCTTAAGAACCCTTTAGAATAGGCTTTTGATTATGATGAAAAAAGACCAAGCAGGTTCTCACCAAAGGTATGCACCAATACACACTGATTATTATGGTGGGGCAAGGATGTACTTTTATAAAACATAAAGCTGTGGCAGAAATAATACACACAAAATAACAGAATGTTTATTAAAATTCTTGCCCTGACATAATTGACTATAAGACTAGGACTCTTATGAAATATAATATTGATGTTGATTAATTCTGTCAACTGGAAAATACTGTTGACAACACATACGGATTATCTTTTTGGTAGCAGAAAGTCATGTTCACTGTTCTGTGGAGAGAAAATATTCTCCCAGTAGTTAGTATAACAATTCACACAAAAATCCAAGTGTTTCTTGAATGTTTTTAATAAGGTAAACTCGGTAGTATAGAAACAAACATGACCTAGCTATATTAAAAATAATAAATTGCTTTCAGGGAGTTCAAATTTACACATAGAAGATACCAAAATGAACAAATAATGCATAATTTCTAGAAATTACTTTCAGTTCAGTAAAAGAAGGAATAGACTTTAACCAGCAAAAAATTAAATTCACTCTATCTGGTATTATAAAAAGATTTTGGAAATGTCTCTCTTCTTTATGTCCTTTACTTAAATGCAATTTTAGCCTAAAACCATGTCTCTTTCTGGAAAGCAAACTGTTCAAATAAGCTAGATTTTAGGCAGGTACATCTACCTCTTTCATTTCTTTCATAACAGTTGTGACAGTATGAAGTTGTTTGTGATTAAAGTGCTATAGTTTAATTGTATTAGAAATCAATAAATTTTGCTAGGTTTGTCAAGATAGATCTTTGTTATACTGGTAATCTGTTCCGAATTTAGAGAAACATTTTTTCACAGTCATTGGTAATTCGGAAGAACATTCTAATACCTCTTTACTATGTTATCATTTCTTAATTATGATCGCAACTGTTTCTCTGATTGCTTGTACTTAACTTTTCTACAGTGAAAGGAACGTTAATATTTTTTTGAAGTGATTCCACCTATCAGAAAGCAAGAAGTCTTGTTATTGCTGTTTTTACACTGCCATTCAAACTTGGTATCCAGACTCACCTGCAATATTTACCCATTATGAGATTTAGGCCATAGCTGCAATAGGAAGAAAACAGAAATACAACAGCTGTGGAAAAGGTTGGGTTTGGTTTTTTTTTTTTTTGGTAGGTTAGTTTTCAGCTAACTTCCCATGCCAGCTTTGCTCTTCACATAGATGCAAGCATCAGAAGAGTGGAGCAAGAGAAGAAGGAAGTGGTCTGCCCCAGAGGAGAGCGGGGTGGCAGTGGTGGTGGTAGGGAACACCAGAGAGAACCACCTCTGCCAGGGGCAACCTGATCTCATGCAGGAGTAACATGACTACATACTACACCGCCAGTCTTCTTCAGCAACCAACAGTGAGAAAAACTCAAGTTTAACTTGCTGCCTTCACATGAATTAAAGTTCTCCTTTAGTCTGAATAGATGTAGTGCAGTCAGAGTCAAGTGTGACTCAGCCCCAACTACCATCTGTCTTTATTAGTGTATTTTAAGATGCGACGTGTTAAATCAAGCAAAACACCAGGCACTGTAGCCGCTGTGTAGTGAAGTGAGCAGGTAACCGTTTATACCTGTTGTGGTAGACATAGTCACTATGAGATAATTTTATTGCACAAGAGGGAAAGGGGATTTCAGCTATTAAGTAAATTTCCATATGGGACATCTTATGGTAAAAGTCTTCAAAGTGAATGTGTTAACATTTACACATAATAATTAAGTATCTTTGAGTCATAATCATGCGTTGTGTCAGAGCAATGCAATGGGGTGTTTCAATTGTCTGTTTTCAGTAGTGGCTGAGTAATGTTCAACCATATAGACCTCAAGTCTGTATGGTTAATAAACATCTTGGGTTTATGGTCATTTTGCTTACCAAATATTTTTTTTGGGGGGGGGGGGGGGGGTGGGGGAAGTGTTCTGAATTATCAAAGTCTCTAAATCTTTTCATTTTTACTAAAAACAAAACCAAGGCTATAATTACAGATATCATAACCTCATCAGGCTTTGAGTCTTTGTGTCAGTGTCTGATTTTTAAAAATGGTGTGAACAGGTAATCTTTAGGCACAATAAGTGTAAGTGCAAAATAAAACCCACTTCAGAGGTTTGTAATTGTTTTCACGTTAGTGCTAAATATTTTGCAGTTATCTATAAGTTTAAGTTTAAATTAATTATATTCAGATTTATTGTATTCCATTAATATTACTCTAATGTTAAAACATACATCCAAAATTAACATTTAAATAGACAGCAGTCCATTCTTATTATTTTTGTCACTGTACTGCTTATGAGATAGTGTACAGCAAAAACCAGAAAACCCTGATACCCTTCCATGGAATTAATTTGTTTCCTGTAAAGGTGACTCAGTTCTGTCTTAAGCAATTATTCCTGGCCATAAGCAAAAGGTTGTGATGTTTACCAGATTTGTAAAGTTGCCTAATGTATTCTATAGGTAAGCTTGTTGTTAGTTTGGACATGATTAGATGTGCTAATTGTACTGAGGAATGGCGATCCCAGTGGAGTCCAGTTTAAGGCAAATACATCTGCAGATGAAGGTGTGAGAAGCGTCAGGTGTTATTTTTATTTTTAAGAAATATTTACATAGTTGAGTTTTGTTATGGTCTTAATTCTAAAGGACATTTAAACATGTATGCATAATTTTCTGTAAATTGTTTGGGTTTCTGGCCTGCTACATGTGGTTTAAACTCTGTGTAGTGCTATGTAAGCAAACAAAACTGTGTGTGAAACTGGTTTAGCAGAATTTCTGTTTTTCAGTCATTATGGTACTGTAGTCTGTGATAAAGATTTACTGTAATACATTAAATTACATATATTTTAAGGAAAGCATAATTATTAACATAATTCATATATATACTTGTATATATATATCTGAAGGAAATTCTCATGTGCCTTCAGAGGTAAGTAATTCCTGTTTCTTGAAAGAAGCAGTAATCTACATCAGGGTCATATGCATGTAAATATAGGTGATGTTTACTGAGATAAACAGAAGCCAGACTTACCCACATACAGGTATGAAAAGGCTGTTATTTCTCAGTTGTATGAGCCAATTGGTTATTAGTTCCAGCTCTTTTTTTTAGGAGCTGTATTAAGTAGAAGTTGTATCACAAACTTGTTTTTTCCTCTTGCAAATAATATTGTGCTTGCAGCAGTTCAGCATGTGATTCTTTTCTTTTTTACAGATGATATGAAGATTGAAAGTTGAGGGGAGAGTGATTATATGCTTCTTTGCACAACTGTTTTTCTGAAAGTGTGGTTAAACCTCCATCAGTGATATTATACTGATACAGTATCATTTCAGACAACCTGAAAGGAATGAGTTATCATCACTGAAAACTGTTCCGTGAGCTGATTTATTCTTAAGAGATAATTATTATTGTCATTATCATATATTGTTGCAGTTTGATTTCAAAATAAACTCTTGCATTTCTATTAAGTTTGCTGGGGGTGTTCTATCTAATACATAAATGTACATAGACATTTGTGTAGCTGTGTGTCTGATAGATGTGCGTGTCTTTGTTCATGAAAAATGTAAAATAAAACTTGCAAAGTTCAGTTTCTACTGATGAGACTTTATTAGAGTGGATGTGAAATGTATATAATAGTTTTATTTTTATTCCTTTACACACAATCTACTTTTTTCATGAAGTTAGCTAAAACCTGGCCTCTGTTATCCCAGTGCAGTTTGCTGGAGCTTGCAGCCTGTCTGACTGCTGAGCCCTGACTCAGTGAAGGACCCAAATACGTACTCAGTTTTCTGCCCCGGGGCTGTCTGCTGGACTGCTGGTTTGGTTGAAGGTAAAGGCTTGCACAAGTCCTCTGCTGGATCAGAACATCGGCACCAGTCTGCTCAGCTGTGTCCGATTCTTGATCCTGTGAAGAGTGTAATCATGTAGCGAACAGTCTTATCCTCTAGTTAAGAAACGTAACTAAGTGATGAAAGATCGCAGTCCCTTGTGGAGGCTTGATGTGGAGAGAAGTGAAGTTCAGAAGTTTGCCCTAGCAGTTACTGGATTGTGAAACCTTACAGTAATGGCTAGCTGGGGAGAGGGCAATACAGCTGTTTTGTGTTTGAGATAATAATAAAACTTCATTACAAGTTTTTGCTTGTCTACTCTTTAACTGCTATTTTTTTCTGAATATTCTACTTATTTACTGAGCTGATGGTTAGTTTTTCATTTCATGCACTGTAGTCTCGGAATAAAAAAACATTAAAAAAAATGTGGTTCTCTCTTTAAAAGCTTTTTTTGAGGGGGGAGAGATATTCTAGCAAAGAAAACTCTAGATTATCCCATTGACAAGCTCTCATTTGAGACAAACTAAAAGGACAAATTCTTTCTCAGATACTATACTAGCTGTTTAACATTCAATAAGAGAAGATGTGTGGATAGAATGTTAACTATACAATGGCTGTGTTATGGCGTAGGGCTTACTTGAACTAAACTGAATGTTTACATTAATGCACACATTGGCCCAGATTTTAATCTCATTTACAGAGTTGCCAGTCTGAGTGGATGTACATTCCTGAGAAAGCGGTAATTGTGTGGATATAACAGAGATCAGAATCTAACCTACTTTCTTTTAATTAAAAATGTCAGTGGGACATTATATTTGTGAAAAGCAAGTGCTATTTATTGTTTTCTGATATTTTTACTTGTTCTGCAATGCAGTAACAAACCCATGGATACTGGGTGTTCTGCGCAGTCCCATTGCTCTGCATAGGATTGCTGTAAGCACATTTCATGGAGCTTTGCAAATCTCACCTAGATGTATTTCTTTTCTTCTTTAAAAATTTTAAGCCTATGTCATAATTTCTTTACCATAAATATAATCAAAGCAATACTGACAAGTTTTTTCAAGAGTATTTTCTGTGCCTGTATGATATTCATGCAGCACTGTCCACTGGCTGTAATGTTTCCACAGCCCAGTTATTTTCAGATGGAACTTGTGTTTTATGGAGTCCTTCTCAAAACCAGTGTTAAAGTGCTCAGATAGTTTATGAAGAAATCTAAGTTCTGTTTCAAGTTTGCATGTAGAATATCTACAACATATATTAAGAGAAATACTAATGAATTCTTACTTTTCCGGTGTATTTTATCTTCAATCTCTTACTGTTATGAAAAAGCTTTTCCTAGCACCCTCAAGAAGAGCCTGTCACTGACTAAGCCTTACAACATTCCTGAAGCCATGAGTACAACTTTTATTCACATCTGGCATTTCAGGGATAAGCACGTAGGTTTGAATTACTATTAACTTGAAGTGTGTATTCCAACAGGAACTCTGTTACTTCACTTCAGGTCTTGGGAAGTGCCGAGCACCCTCCACCACTTGTAGTCACTGCAAACCACAGGGACCTAGCGCTCATGAAATGCTATTCCAAAGGCACATAGGGTTGGTACCCAAACTCAGAGACTGTCAAAAATTAATGACCTAATATTTATCTGTGCTTGGTTTCTACTGCATTATGTAAGTGACAGGTTCTTTGGGAAGATTTTATTTCTTGCTTGACGTTACAGGTGAAATACCAATTCAAGTCCTCCTTTCTTTATTTATTTTCAGTTTTAAATAAAACTGTAGGAAATAAAATTATTTGGTAAAACAGTTACTGGTATGAGGTATAGAATAACAGAGATATTACATAAAATGTAGTGACAGGGTCATTTGCTGAAACATCACCAATATCAGGGTAAAAGGAAAGTGGAGCCTGGGAGGATTCATGGGTTTTTCTTTGTTTTTCTAGTGTCTCTCTGTTGTGACCTGCAATAACCCCTCCGTCGGGCTCGCCACTGGAATTCCAGCTGCACTGGAATGTGGCGGCTTCTCCTCGGGGAGTGATGCAGCAGTGATGATTAAGATATTAAAATGAATTTTCATTTGCAACTAACTCAGGATTTGGGAACAGGTTTTCCAGAATACACACCTTCATTCAGCGTAAGTTATATTTGGTAAAAGATTCTGACAGCTAGCCTCTTTACAGTCTTTCCTAGCTCCCTTCGTGCCACAACACAGCAGAGCACAGGACACTGATTTTTAAAGTTATCCTTCTGACTTTTGGGTTTTGAGATGTAATTTCTTATTCCTCAATATAAAACATGTGTGCATGTAGGTTTGTGCTGGTTTGTGCTCCTTATCTTATTTCCCACTATGATTTTACAGCGCAAGATAGATAATTTTGTTCCAAAAATTTAATATTGGTGAAAGCAACATACCTATGAAGAGAAGATTTTGATGTGCTTGCATCTATTTGCTGAGCAATATATGACCAAACCATTCTGCCATTGTCACTGAGACTCCTCAGTAATATACATATAGTGCTGCTGTTTGTGGTGGCCAGCACTCACAGCTGTTGATACTGATTTACTCTAGTGGCTGTTTTGATGCTGCATGCTTTGCCCTTTTAAATTACAAACTCCGTAGTATTTTTGTCCAAAAGAGGAAAATAAGGGTGATTCAATCATTTTAATGATATAAGTATAATAAATTAAATGTATTAATTTAATATATACCATAAATACTTATATTTGAGTAGGATGATTTGAAGAACTATAGCATTGATTTCAGTGTACTGTAATGATACAAGAAGTTCAGTCCAGCTTTACAGTTATTATGCAGATTTAGAGCACTTGAGGGTCTTTTCCATTTCAAACAGAAGTGACAGAATAAATATCCCGATTTTAAAAAAAAAAGAAAAAGTTTGTTGACTATAGACAACAATGATAAAAGGAGTGAAGTTATTCTTATGTGTCCAGAATTCAAGTTTAAATTGAAGTAATTCTATCAAGGGGTGAAAAAACTTCCAGGTTCATCAAAAAAAAAAAAAAAAAAAAGAGAGAGAAGAGGAAAACACCCCACAAAAATTCTCAGCCAAATGCTTTTTTCCAAGCCAGATGATGGCTTTTTTTCCAAGCCAGATGATGGCTGGTATCTACTTTGCGGATCTGTAGTGCATGCTTTCCCTCTCACTTCCCGAGCAGAACTCCTGCAGAGTCAGTGGACATGCTGTGCACAGAGTGAAAACAGGCTGTGCAAAAATTATCTGCTGCATAGATCAGAGAGGAAAGGGCTGCTTAAACATGTCATCAGAGTAGCAAGGACTAGTCTAGAAGTGCAAAAAAGTATGCCAGTAATTCCTGTGCTAGGAAGGGTGCAATTTTACCTTCAAATCAGGGAGGGATAGGTGAGAGGCTGTTGTTTGCAGCTCAATTTCTGTAATTTCAATAATGATAAGAATTTATATATTTTATTAAACCCCCCTATTTTCTAGATAAAATTTCAGCAAATAATATGAGAAAGCATCTCTTCTCTTTGTGATGCTTCTTAGAAAGGCTTTGTAACCACAGCTTTAAATGGGTTCTCTCTTCCTCTTGCTTTTTAGGTGCAAAATCTGCTACACTGTTTATTTACACTTCCAAGAGTGCTTCCTCCCCCAGTTACAAAAAAAGAGCCTTACGTCTGGGAATCTCACTGTTTGAAGCATAGACACAGAAGACAAGGTGGCTTGGCAGATGCTTGGGAAGTTGTTAAATTAGGAAGGTTTTTGAAATCTAGGAAAAATAATAACTGATTTTTTTTTCTTTTTTAATTTTCAACAGATGTATTTATTGAGAAATAATTGCTCTTTTATTTGTAGTGAGATTTAAAGGTCAGGAAAACTGTTTCCTTTTTAAATAGAATAGAGGCGCTTGAATACTACTAATGCTATAACCTACAGTTATCCAATTACACGTTTCATTGAGAGATTGGCAGGAATCCAGGTGCAGTAGTTAGAATAAAAGGCTCCCTGTCGTTTAAGTCTATGTGAAATAGTTCACTGCGTGCAATTGAATCTGCAGTACCTTATCTATTATGCTTTAAAAAACCCCAGCAAACTGGAATACTCACAAGTGTGTATGAATTTCTAGAATGCTAAAGCGCATGAACAATTTTGATTTATAGGCAGGTATTCTGTATTTAGAACTTTTTTTTTTTCCACTTAAAAATTTGCTCTCTTCTTGTGGAAATACTGTTCTATGGCATTATTTTCCTATTGTTTGCTTTGTGTATTTGGTATGCATAGTTTTGGTGGGAAGGGTATTGCCAGAGGCATTCTACCCTAATTTTACAATAACACTGAAATGGTCTCTCCATACGCATTTTGTGAGTGGAGTCATCAAGGGAGACTGACACAGCATCTAGACAGCACTGAGTTTAGCTCTTGTATGTGTTGCCTAGGCTAGCAGTTCTTGAATTTGAAAGGAGTTGAAAAAGTAAGGACAAATGATGGCTGGGTTTCCTGGGATTTGTGTAAATTTGAAAAGCCAAGTTTTTCTGTGATACTTGCCTAATTTTATGGATTTCCTATGGAAGATTTTATCTTCAAGGCTTTTGCTTGCCTAACACTTTTCTCTAATGAGTTCTCTTCCTCTTGTCATAACTCCGCTTAAATATTCATACACCTTTGTGCACCTGTTCTTTCTCTCTTGGAAAAGATGAGACATAAGAGCTAGAACTCTCCTTGTGAGTATATTAAGATGCTCTCTTCTATAATCTTAGCAATCCTTTCCAAAATGAATTTATGTTGAAAATCAGCTAATTGGCATACTATGGACTTCACTACAAAATCATGGCAGTATCAGTAAAAAGTGCACTGTTGTCATTAAGATGCAGATCTTGCTACGGTTATCTCAGTCTTTATCTCCATAGGTTATCAATATCTTCAGGTTAAACTACTACACCTCCTGAACATAGGTTTGATGCAGATGACCAGTTGAAAACTTAAGGTACTGTATTTGCATGGGCTCTGAGAAGACTGTGCTATGGTAAGAAAACGTTGCACTCTCTGCAATAGCATTAAACTCAAAGATTATTTATGCAAAAAGGTTGGCCGAGTATCCAATAACGCTAGAAGTGGCATGCATTAGTTGGTATGCTTACGTGTCCCACCGATGAGTCTCCAGGGAACAGCATATTTCCCACAGGCTTCACCTACGGAGTATTTGCCCTGTGAAGTGTGGCCATTTTCCGTGCTCTTCCTGTTTAGTTTTTCTTTGACAGTTGTCTCTTTGGGCAAGCACAGGCCTAACTTACCTCAGCTATAGCCTTTTCTTCTGTCCTACCGTGTTCACGCTCCCCAGGCAACAAGTGGGTGGACTTAACCTGTGGTTTAACACAAGGCATATGGCTTCCCATTATTATTCTAAGGCATGTATCATCCCCGATTCAGATAATACACTGATATAAACTACACAAATGCATGCAATAAATTAGCATGAAAGTTTGGCTTGGGCTCAGACAAGGTCATTGGAATGGGCTGCTAAGGCTGTCTTCCCCCACATCAGCAGCAGTTCTTTTTTAAACTTCTGATAAGACCTACATATATCCATATATAGATATATCTGTTCATATAACTGATTGGCTTTCTAATTCCGGAGTATCTCATTCTTCCTGCAAGTACAATAAATAGATTTCTCCAGGTGGGAACTTTCTTTGGTTTTTGTAGTTCTCGCTGTTCTTGGTGCTCCTGGGAGGCAAGAAGAGAGTTCGAGACCAGAACCGCAGGACGTTTGGTACAGCAGGCCTGGATAAGATCAGACAGGTTACACTGACAGTGCACTCCCACAAGAGACTACCACATCTCTCTCCAGAGAATTGAAGCAGACAAGACATTCAGCAGCCACTCATATTTTGGAAGCAACAGGTCAGGAGTTCTTTGTCTTTTTTCTCCTTGTTCTCAGTGCGATAAGATAAAATATAGAGGACTGTCCTCAAAAGTTTAGTGACAGAAAAATAGGAAAAAGAACTTCAGAGAACAGGACTCCTCATCCTCAGGAAAAGGAGATGTAAAGATTAATTTTGTATACCTGCAGGACCCCCTAAATATACTTCTTGTGGGTATCTGGCACTCCTAATACAGCACCTGGCTTTGCTAAAGGGCTCATGAGACAAACTGCTGCTGTAAATAAAGACTGAGCAACTAGTCTTAACTGCTCTTATTTTTAGCAGCATGTTCCAGCAGTTGATACAGTACCATGTTGTGCTGGTTTTGGCTGAGGTAGAGTTAATTTTCTTCACAGTAGCTGGTATGGGGCTATGTTTTGGATTTGTGCTGGAACCAGTGTTGATAACACAGGGATGTTTTCATTACTGCTGAGCAGCGCTTACACAGAGCCAAGGCCTTTTCTGCTTCTCACCCCACCCCACCAGCAAGTAGTTTGGGGGTGCACGAGAACCTGGGAGGGGACACAGCTGGGACAGCTGACCCCAGCTGACCCAAGGGATATTCCAGACCATATGACATCATGCACAGCATATAAAGCTGGGGGAAGAAGGAGGAAGGTGGAGACGTTCAGAAGGATGCCGTTTGTCTTCCCAAGTAACCGTTATGTGTGATGGAGCCCTGCTTTCCTGGAGATGGCTGAACACCTGCCTGCCCATGGGAAGTGGTGAAAGAATTCCATGTTTTGCTTTGCTTGCATGTGCAGCTTTTGCTTTACCTATTGAACTGTCTTTATCTCAACCCACCAGTTTTCTCACTTTTCTCATTCTCTCCCCTATCTCGACAGGGAGTAAGTGAGCAGCTGTGTGGGGCTTAGTTGCCAGCTGGGGTTAAACTACAACACACATCAGCTTTTTGATCACACTAGCAGTCTCAGTCTAGAAGAGATATTAACAGATATTCATCTGCCCCTGCAGCTAGCCATCATGCTCTTCTTTTCACATGAAAGAAAGAAATAGGGGGTAGGCCTGGCTGGGGATGATTGAAATCCCTCAAAGAGTGTTTTGCCTTCTGGCTGCATCAAGGGCAGCATGGCTGTCTCTACACTTACAGAAGTCTTCAGAGAAGCCTTCAGAATCAAATTTGCCAGCTGTCCATGCTACCTAACTGCTGAAGTGCCTTCGGGTGGACAAGCTGTTACACCTGGGGTGAAAGCTCAGGTGCATCCCCTCAGCATAGTTTTAATGTAAAGAGTATAGAGCTGTCTTGCTTTGAAGCCTAATTTGACGTAACATATCTTGTCATCCACAGAAGTATTACAAAACATGAATAAAACTAGAGCACAAAGGTGTAAATATAAATGTCTTTGTTGGTTTATTGTTCTTTGTATGTAACAAGCTTTATTGTACAACTTAGACAACTTTAAAATGGAAAATGGTTAAAAATGTTTACAAAAAAGCATGTTCTTAGAAAATTATGCTAGCAAAAACATTGGGAGGAGGGAAGCAAAAAAAAAATCTTCAGTTCAGTGTGCAAACATTTTATAAAAATAGAAATACTAACTCTACAGGTAGCATTTCATGATAAATTATTTAAATAGCGTATCTACACAATTATGTGATTAACTATTACAATGGCAATGAGAAAAATAATTTATAAAAATACAAGCAATGGTATACAAGATGTCAGGAAAAAATATAACACAACATTAGAAACTGCATTTGACATTTTTTTTTCCAATGCCATTTCCTTACTGGGAATACATTTTCTGCAAAGAAATTTTGACTATGTACAGCATCAACTTTTTAGTACTACAGTAGCTTTAAAGTTTGTTAGACATTTGAACTCTGCTTAATCCAAAGGTTTTTTCTCAGTCACACAACAATGAGGTAATATTTGTACGTAAAACTTTCACTGTGTTCATTTCTTCTTTTTTGAAAAGACAAGGAAATATGATAGGTATAAGGATGCTGCTCCTTCTGTTGGGGAAAACAGTCTTTTAATGTACACCAAGCCCTCTCCCTCTTTTGCAAGGAGCATCCTGAAATTCTGTCTAGTCCGTGAAGAATTCCTTCTGTTGTAGCTGCACATCACTAGTTACAGTAATTAGTGTGCAGCGGCACTAATAGCCAGTTGGAATGGTTACTGATTGCGGTCATTGTGCCCCTCTCTGCCATCTCCTCAGGGCAAGTACTCTAGTTTTGTGTCAGGCCCACTGACCAGTGCTAAAGCACTGCAGACATTTCCCAGCACTAAATAACCACCAAGATGGTAAATGGCATCCCCTCATCTCTAGCACAGGAACAGCTACCAGCTAAAGGGACTTGAGTTTTAGCACAACACTTGCCTGCCAGGCTACCAACTGCCTTGCACAAAGAAAGGAAAAGCCAACATTGAGCTCAGACTGAGAAAAACAAACATCCCATTCCTCACCCTGCCACTTTTCCCTGCGCCTCAAAGCCATTATGGGAAAATTGCTCTTTGTAACAAATACATCACCACTATCTGTTCCAGACAAGACTTTTTTTTCTCTACTAAAACCCCTCTAGTTTCAATATAGAACAGAGTTAATAAATAATCTGTATTTACAATCTTACAGTCGTGAAGACTTGTAACAATGATTAGGTGGATAGTCTTGACGCATTTCTTGTTGTTTTAATCAATAATCTCTCAGTCATTATAACATCAAGGATAGTAAAAATAAATATTTTGCAATTTCAGTATTTATATCTACAGGCCCCTTCCCCTTCCCTCCAAAGAAGTGAGGGGTTTAAAGCATCTCTGGCATGTAGAAAAGGAATGTTTTCATTACTATTATTTTTGTGCCTTTTTAACCATAAAAGGTAAAGCACATGCTGGTTTCCTGAAGGACAGCACAGTGCTAGCTGAGATGGCGGTGCTTTCTGGCACCATATCTGAAAGAAAACATTTAAAAGGTAAGAAAGATCTGCATCTAATCAGGAAAAAACAGAATCTAATTGTAAAACCCAGTTCTCCCAAAGCTGGTGTGATCCAGTGTGCCAGTTTTTATCTGCTTTCCCCCTCCCACCATGGAAATCAGCTTTAGAATATCTGTTTTGTCCTGTGTAATAGAGCAGCTGATCTAGCTCACCACAAAGAGTAAAAAGGCTGTGTTTTCCTCTGAAAGATATGACATAAAATGATGATAATTTCTCCAAGCTAAATGGATGTAAACCAAGGTAGCACAGCCCTCATTAAAAAAATTCCTCTCCCCTATAAAGAAAAGAAGACTTGGAGTTCACCCTCCCACCCAAAAACCCTTTTCCCCCCACACAATGAAAGGTCTTCAGTTTAAGTAGTCCACAGCACATCCAAAGATGTTCTTTTTACAAAATGCTACTCCATGGGACCTCCAGTTAGAGGCAGTGACACTGCACTGTGATAAACAGCAAACAAATGTCTTTCCTACTGAAAGAAGTGTGCTTGTTCAGTGAAGACAATTCTCATTTGCAAGACACATTTGTTTCCTTCCACTTCAGCAGAGGTCAGATACCAAGTATATTCTCACTTTCATTCTCTCAAAAGCATTCTCTTGAGGCAGATCATGTGTTTTGAGTCCACATTTACGCAGAAAGAAGAAAGGAAGGAATAATATAATGGTCCCAGGATTTGTAAGGCTAAACGTTTCAGAAGGTGCAATACCAGCATTTTTAAATAGTCTCTGGATCCAGTAACCTTGTGATTACGGATCTGTGAAAAAGAAAAATAAGATATTTAAATATTTGTGTATTATGCTCGATTACATCTAAGACATTAATCCTTAGAGACATTTGTAAAGAACATATTGTTAGAGAAAACTGAAAGTGCTTATGTACTTTCTTGAGTTAGACTTCAGAATCTAGTCTATGTAACCATTACATAATGAAGTCACAATTTAAGATGACTAGGGCACCTGGAACTAGTCATATTCACTTATCTCCACTGAACTGCAAGAGTGCAATATATGGACAACCTACTTTGCTTGCTTTTAAGCAAATCAGTTTTTTACATGTCAGACACTACTCTTGCTTGCTAAAATCAATATTTTCCATTTTTACCTTGGACTTTGTCAGCTGTATTGATTCATTCTAGTCAGCATTTTAAAAGGAGATTCAAGATATATTTCATATCTGGAACTTAACATGGATTTCTGATACTTTGAAATAACAGGATAGAAATATACTTAGATTTTTTGCATTTAAACTTTTAACTCTAAGGAGTTCATCCAGAAGATGCCCTGCTTCTGCCTGCAGAACTCACTTTAGATCAAGTCATGAAAGATCCATGGGTGATCTTTCCCTTGTAGCTCTTATTTCTTGATCCATTCTGTTTTTCTCAGGAGCAGCTTTCTTGAACCAATTCATTTATATAGGATCTCTTAAATACAATGTCTTCCTTACCTCTGCATTCATATTTAAGATCCGAGAAGAACACCATTTCTTGAGAGAAGACAAATAATCCTAGCCGACCACCAGCATAGGTTTTGTCGTAGATCGGTCCTGAGTCTGCCATGATTTTCTTCCCTTCGTACATTACAACCCTACAAAGAGGCAATAGGTCAGCCATCTATGACAAGCTGCTGTTAGGTTCATCTTTACAGTCATCTGCTTTCCTTGTGATAATTACTTAAGATAAGAGGATGATGCTCACCTGATGTAACCAGTCTTTGGTCTATGGCTGAGGCGCCATCTGTATGCAGTGAAATCTTTCCAGCCTATGTGACGAGGGTCATGCCACAAAGTTCTCACCTACAAAAGAGTATTTTTTTATTAACCAAAGGCCTGAGATAACATAGCCATTATTTTGACATGAAGGTGGCTTGATGATCATCATTATGACTAGTAAAGGCTTAAAGTCAGTCATTAGGCTCTGTAATGGGTTCCTTTGAAATCAACTGCATTTAAATTTACTTTTAAATATGTTAGTAGGAAACTACTCCACAGTTCCAGAAACAATTGATTTACTGCTGCTGGAAAGCCCATCTGCAGCATACAATCCTGTTAATTCTTTTACAGTGTTTTGCATGATTGGGGATAATTACAAAATTATTGGTCTTTGTCAAGAAAGCTATGCCATTCTGATCAGCACATACAGACCCCCTGCGTCTAACTTGTTGGAAGAACAACCTGCCTTACAGTGCAGAAGAGTAGGTTATTAAAGCGCCACTCTTACCTGGCCAGGAGTGTTCCCTGTGTGCCACAGAGCATTACGAAGGTGTTCTCCCGGACCGGTGGTAGAATTCACAACTTTGATGGAGAGACCTGAGTAGCCTTGAGCTTTGGTTGGTGTGGAGTCCCAGTAAGACTGGGTGATCTGCTTCCACATGACAACATAGAAACGACTGCTAGATTGGTAGCCAAATACAAAGCCTGCATAATCATCATCCCTTTCTGTATTGATGAAGAAGGTGCCACTGAAGTCCACAGCATTGAATTCATCAAAACCTATGGGGGCATTAAAGAAGAAATTTTTAGGCACTGCTCTTCTGCAGTTCTTAAACAACTCCTTAATAGTTTCTCAACTTCTTTCCCCCCACCCCGCCCCCCCCCCCCCCCCCCCAAAAAAAAAAACCCAAACCAACAACAACAGTGTAGTGCCTGTTAAGAGTTAAAATTTTCCCCTTACCAACTGCAAGGCCAGGGTCACAGTTGACTGTCTGAACCAGTTCTTTACCCTGGTGACGAACAACCCAGTTTGGATCATTTTGAGATGTTCCTTTGGGATCCAGGGGAATCATCTGAAATCTTCGGAAATCAGTCTCACTAATGTCCACATTTTCAGGGCAGATATCGTCTATGTCTGGCACACTGTCTTGGTCAAAGTCATCTTTGCAAGCATCTCCACGTCCATCACCTGCAGGTCACAAGTCATTTCACCATTATATGACCATTGTTGTTTGCTTCCAAGTCTTACAACTTGGAGTTGAAATCTTAAGTGCAGATCTCTAACTGCCCAGGTGGCCACCACACTATAGAAGCCACAACAGCTACTGTGTAAATGCCCTTTCCCTCCAGTTTGATAGCAACTTATTCCTAATTTGGTTACGTGGTCATTTTTACATTGCTTCTTATTCCTGAGGAGCACTATAACAGCAGTACAGACATTCTGTCTTTTTGTTACTTGGAAGTTTTGTCCAACCTTAAGTAGTGTGAAAAAAATACAGCGTCAATCTATTGGAAGATACTCTTAAAGTGTTACTATGATATAGGCCATCTTACCATCAGAATCAGCTTGGTCAGGGTTGGCAACCAATCTGCAGTTATCTTTGTCATCAGGGATACCATCATTGTCATCATCATGGTCACAGGCATCACCTTTTCCATCCTTGTCATGGTCAGCTTGATTGGCATTGGGCACATAGGGGCAGTTATCAAGATTATTTTGATGGCCATCTTCATCTATGTCCTGGTTGTTGTCACACTGATCACCTATGCGGTCAGAATCAGTGTCTTCCTAAGAAAGGGAAAAAAATAAAGAAATGTTTAGGAGACAAATACATGCAGTAGTCTCACAGATTGTCACTAGAGTTACTTTTCAGAAAATACCTAGCAGCTGTTTGAACTGTGAGGGCATGTTATTTGATAAAGGCACCATTTGACAGATTAATAAGAATGATTTGTGACAAGTCAAATTTAAGCTGTAACTTGTTGTTCAAATAACTTCTACAGTACACAACACTATTTGTTTAGAATAGCAGTCTTCTGTTTAAATAGTGCAAATCCCCAACCTGGTCAGGATTGTGTTCCAGTGGACAGTTATCACACTGATCGCCAACACCATCCAAGTCTGTATCCCTCTGGTCTACATTGTAGACATATTGGCAGTTGTCCATTTCATTAAGGACCCCTGCAAAATTAAGGAGAGTGCATTCATGTAAGTCAGACATCTAAATGCTGCAGAGAACTATATAAAGCCACTACACACTACTTGATATATTTTTGAAAGCATTTTGAGCTGCATTTGAAAGCTTTGAAACTTGACTCATCACTAGCTCTGCCACACACTTCTGTTCCTACTACCTGCAAGAGTAGAGTTAGAATCTAACTGTGCCAAAATATGTATATTTCAAAGCAAATTTCCATTAGCCATAACTTACTTCAGTAGTCTTTATGTCCTGAAACCACCAGAGAAGAACTTTTGTGTGTTCAGGGATGAAATTCTGGTAGGAAATCAGTGGTACATTTGGTACCTTTGATCAATCTGTGATTAGAAAACCATCTAAAGGAGTGATTAGAGGCCACCTACCATCTCCATCAATATCCACTGCACATGCATCTCCTTCTCCATTGTTGTCAGTGTCTGTTTGATCAGGGTTGTGATTGTAAGGGCAGTTATCACAGCGGTCACCAACATCATCCCTGTCATAGTCATACTGCTGTGGGTTGTAGATGAATGGACAGTTGTCCTGCAAGAGCAAGAAAGAAGTCAAGCTTTAAAAAGAGTCAAATTAAAGCTTCAACCAGATTCTGCTTATATTTGTACTGCTATACAAAAGGAGAAGTGACAGGCAGGGAAACAGTTAAAACTGCAATGCTTCTATCTCAAAACACCCTGTTGCTTGCATGAGTGTAGGAATGGCTGAATAAAAATGAAGATTCACTTCCAAAGCTCAGCCAGCTGCAGAAAGTTTGTCTCCATAGTTATGCCTCTCTAAAGGTTTCTAGGATAGCTATCAGTGCCAGCAATGTCCTAGGGTCCTCTCAAGATTAAGGTCAGAAGCTAGACCCCAGCCTTAGGAAGGGGAATGGGAAAGCTGCATTCTCAAAGGCTGTTCTTTTGTGTTGTCTTACCCGGTCATCAGGAATACCATCATCATCATCATCATTGTCACAGGCATCACCAATCCCATCCTTATCATAGTCTTCCTGCCCTGAGTTGGGCAGATTAGGGCAGTTATCCTAGAAAGGAGAAAGTACACAGATGTGTTTACTCCTGGCATGACTACAATAGGGATTTTAGCACGTAAGATCTAATCATTAGGCAAAATCATAATACCTCAGTCAGGTAGGTGTTATCTTACTGTAATTCTCTTTATTTTAGCTAGTTGCTACTGTGAGGATAAAAATTATTTGAACTATGGCTTTGTAATACTTAAAACAAGGATTTAGCTGCTTTTTAGAATCTTGCCCTCTTTTTCTTCCCCTGGAGACAGATACCTGTCAGAGCAAAGCTGATATAGGTATAGCCTAAACTAGAGTCTTCCTAGAACATTTATAACAAACTTTTATAATTGTGTCAGGCTTCATTTTTTCCCCCATATTGCAGGAATATCTAAACCAACAAGAGCCTCCTAGCAATACCTTGACAATGGTATCCTTACATAGAGGGGTATTTTACCTGTTTTATTTGCAGAGAGGATAGTTTAATAGCTCTAACTAGAGACTTACTTTATACCTCACACCTAACATATTTTGTGTATTTCTCAGACAGGCTGTTATAACAGTAGATGGGAAAACAGGATAAACTTACCTTTTTACAGTGGTAAGTGGCATTGGCAACACAAACAAGGTTCTCATTTGGCCATCCATCCAGGTCAGTATCTTCTCCACAGATTATGCCATTGCCAGCATAGCCTGGTTTACATTCACAGCGATACATGGGGTCACTGAAGTGGCCAAGGTAATTGCACTTGGCATTCTTGTTGCAGTCATGTGTTCCATCTGTGCATGGATTACGTGGCTTGCAGACCTAGAAGATGACACAGAAATTAAACCCACTGGAAACATCTTTTTATCCCTCATTTTTCCCCAGAGATTCAAATAAAACATGGAGAATACACGCTTGTTATGATCAGCTATCCTTCAATCAGAAAAAAAAACAGCTTTATACATTACTTTCTTCCACTCCAACTCCTGTAGCAGTTTTAGCACTAATTGTTATTTCTCTTGTTCAAACCTTATTTATTTTCAAATAGAACCAAGCACTAAAATATCTCTAAGGCACATATTCATAGAATCATTTAGGTTGGAAAAGACCTTCAAGATCATCAAGTCCAACCATCATCCATGCCTACTAAACCATGTTCTGGAGTACCTTGTCTATGTGCTTTTTGAATACCTCCAGGGATGGTGACTCAACCACTTCCCTGGGCAGCCTGTTCCAATGTCTGACAACCCTCCCAGTAAAAAGGCTTTTCCTAATATACAACCTAAACCTCCCCTGCTGCAACTTGAGGCCATTTCCTCTCGTCCTATCACCAGCCACCTGACAGAAGAGACCAGCACCCACCTCACTACAACCCCCCTTCAGGTAGTTGTAGAGTGATAATGTCTCCCCTCAGCCTCCTCTTCTCCAGGCTAAACAACCCCAGTTCTCTCAGCCGCTTCTCATCAGACTTGTGCTCCAGGCCCCTCACCAACTTGGTTGCCCTTCTCTGGACACGCTCCAGCACCTCAGTGTCTTTCCTGTAGTGAGGGGCCCAAAACTGAACACAGGACTCCAGGTGCAGCCTCACCAGTGCTGAGTACAGGGGAACAATCACCTCCCTGCTCCTGCTGGCCACACTATTTCTGACACAGGCCAGGATGCCATTGGCATGAATGAATACTCATTAAATTACTCTCCTAAAATTATGTATAACATCTGAACCCTCCATGGCTGAGGACACCAATTTTTGAAACTAATTTTGAACTCCAGTAGAAACTGCTTAATCCTTCTGTCTGTTCACAGAGGATGACATTTTATTAAATGTACCAAGTCCTTCTTCCCTGAAATGCATAGCTGCTTTCTGTTGTTTACAAACTTTGTGAGATTTCATAACCCAGAACAGTTCTCAAGTTGACAATACCTGTTTGTTAGCCATGGCATCCTCAACACTGCGACCAAATGGCTGTGTCCCAGTGAAACGTGGTGGACAAGGCAGACAGTTGTACCCAGGTTCAGTATTCTCACACCTGTGCACTCCATTGAAGACAAAGCAAGCATCAGGAACCTCTTTGCACTGAAAGACAAGTTTGAGATAGAGAAGAACAATAATTAGCATTATAAAACACCAGGATTTTATTCTTCCTTCCCATTTGCTTTCACTCCCTTTCAAGGAGCAAACTCTAGTCTTCTTACCTCATCAATGTCTTGGCAGTGAACACCATCACCATGGTAGCCAGCAGGACAGGCACCACACTTCCAGGAACCATCAGGGGAGCTGGTACATGTAGTCCCCGCAAAGCAGGGATTAGACAGACACCCATCTGAGAAACAAATGAGAAAGCGTTAAGATGAGGGACACTTACCATGCTGCTGCAGTACTGTATTTGGCCAATATGCTGGTTTAAAACTCTAGCACTTGTGTTTTACAGACTTATGTCAAATTTTTTAATCTGTATTTTCAGTATTGTCCACAACCTTCAGATGTTTATGGGAAAATGGATACTCACCAATTGGACAGTCCTGTTTGTTGCAGACCTGAGTCCCTCTAGCTTCACCTACGCAAGTCTTCCCACCATACTGAGGCTCAGGATTATTGCAGAGACGGCTACGTTTTTGAAGTCCTCCTCCACATGTCACTGTGCAAGCATCCCATGGAGACCATGGTCCCCAGTTGCCATTAACTAAAGGGAGATAGAAGTTAGAAGACATGTATAGCTTTAAATTCAGTGGTACACCTAGTTTCTACCTAAGGACAATTACTTTTATAGTGACAGCACTTAAGCCATCAGTGACAGAATTAATGGACTCCATAGAAGAGCCATAGAAAACAGTTTACTTTCATCAAAACAGTTTGGTTTCATCTGAAACTAACCTGTGAGGTTTTACCTAGCCCACCTCTAAATTTAAAGAGAGAAGATTACTAGAACTAGATTATATAGTAATCTACTCAGGAAGTTCATTTTTAAGCTACTGAACAGTAGTTACTATCTGGACACACTTACTTGGGCAAGGATCTTTCTGGCAGGATTTGTTTTCTCTTGCCTCACCCTCACAAGGTTTGCCATTCAGCTGTGGTACTGGAGAGTTGCAGAGACGAATTCTTGTGATGATGCCCGTGCCACAAGTGACAGAACATGATGACCATGGTGACCAGTGACTCCAGCCACCATCCTGTTTAACTACAAGAGGGAGATGTCTGTTGTTAATAGTTTCTGAAGAACAGACTTCAGCTGCACAACACCTAGGACATAGCCAGTACCAGAACTGTACCAAAGACTCCATATATATTGGATAGCCTCAGCACCATCACAGATCAAGTTGTTTTGTCACTAGAGAAATTGCATAACTAATCTGGCCTCAAATTTTGTCCTGGGAGCAGTGCCCAAACATGCTTATTTGCTGCATTAACTACCTGCTCCCTTTACCCAATTAATTTAAGTCCTTAAAGCTAGAAGCCAATGCTCCATCCCAGTGACAATGCTACATGGTAATCGTTGCTGTTAAAATTAAGCCAATAAAAGCAGCCTGTGTTTTATTACCACTGTGAGTAGATTAAGTACTTACATCTCTTATCGCACTCCTGAAGGTGGCAAGTCCGAGTCTGTACAGAAGACCCTTCACAGCGGTTATTGAGACTGTCACAGGATCGCCCTCTCTGCTGAATCCCATTCCCACAGGTCACAGAACATGAAGTCCATTCAGACCAAGGAGACCATCCATCATCTGCATAGTCGCTAGCTGCAGAGGGATACAACTCTGTTACAGCTCTGAATAAGACTCCAGGTATGTGTTTTTCCATAGTCTTTTCTTCCACCCATCTCTCCACAAAAAAAGGACACAACTGTCCTCAAAAGCCACATGCGTCTTCCTTTCTTGTACAAGATAAAGGCCATGAACTCAAATGTTTCAGTGCTGACGTGCATTGCTTAAGTGATTAACCTCAAAGAGGCATCATGCTAACCTTACTCCAGTGGTGCAAGGTTATATCCAGTTGCAGTATACTTAAGAGCAGCGTGTGTCTAGCTAGATGAAGCCAACTGCTACAGAAGTGTGAAGGTATTAAGTACTTACGCCAGCACCGGGGGCAGCACTCCCCATCAGGCACAGTGGCATTGGAACAAGGCATGAGAGGACAGGACACTTTCCGGCATATAGTGGCAGAGTTCTATAAAGAATTGAGAGAACTGCAATAAGCAAGTTGAATATAAACAACGTCTGGAGTCTGGTTAAGTGATAAAGAGGTCTTTTCTGCAGCACTTAAAGGACTCAATAGCACTTAAAAGGTCTTAAAGGAGCAGAAGCACTTAAAGGTCTCTCTAAAGCAGAGACCCTTGTGTTTAGAGCTAATGCAACACTGGTATTTTTAGTCAAACTTCATCTCGTTCCCATTCTCACCCATTATTTTTCAGCCAAGAGCAGAAGTATTTTGGTTTTGCAGAGGTTGATCAAGAGTAGCTGCCAGATGCTGGCTAGAGTAAAAGACTATCACGTGATACTCAAGTGCAAGGTCAGACTTCAAGGGAATGAAATAAGAATGAGAAGCCAACTTTCTTTTCAGTTAATATGGATTTAAGCTGATTATATGGTAAAGATAAAATGAGTTTAGTGGACTCTGCTCAAGAACCATGAAATCTATAACTTATACTTAGATGTCTTTGATCTTTAAGCCAAGTGGGCAGGGTAAGGACACCCACCTCCAATCTCAATGAGAGCTAAAGAGCAGCCTGTAGTTTTGCTTCTTGAAGGTAGCAGCTTGGTCAGAAGAATGCTCTCATGATTACTATTTTAATCTCCCCAAGCAAATGACTACATTAAGGCAATTACAGCCAACATTGAGTAAGAGGGTTGGTAGGAAAGAGGCAAATACAGAAGTCACAGTATCATTTGCTGACTACAAGACAAAAGATGTAGAGGCCTATTGAAGCAGATGCAGAACTTGGTGAGATGCCTTGGATTGCACATGTACAAATACTCAGCCTTTTGTTTCTAAACTGTGGCAGGCAAGTTAACCCACTCTTTGGTAGACTGATACTCCAAGATGCTTTTGCTAAGGTATACTTACAGTTAAAGGGAGCAAGCAAAGAGTTTCTTTAAACTCTGAAACTATGTTTTGGTGTACTTTTACAACATTCCGCAGAAGCGGAACACAAAGCATAAATATCTTGCCAGGTGATCCTGGGGTTTAAACAGCTAAACTGAAATCTGGAAGGGATTGCTGTTCCATATAATCTGTAACAGCTAATAGGACACGGCTAGAAGCATTTGTTAAAGAAAAAACCCCGTAAGTTTAAGAGCCTTTACTGAGTATTAGAATGTCTTTCCCTACTAAGCCAGCAGGAGGTTCAGTGAGGACAGAAGGTGGATCTAAAGCATTCCAGGGAGCAAAGCTGACAGTACTATCAACTTGTTCTATTGATGCTGACTTTTAGTTTACTCATGGACTTACATAAAGAATACAGCCATTCCCCAAATTAAGGAACTAGAAGTGTGTCAACAGCTATATCAGAGTGACATTTTGTATAATTTTCTAAAATACTGCTGTTGTAACACTGTATGAAAGCTGCCTTTATACCAGGGATCTAGTAGGATGAAATAAACTGAATAATTCTCTGGCTACTGTAGTATGCCCAGTTCTGTGTAGGATTCACTTTCTAACAAAGAATGTCATTTTAGAAATAGCTGTTAATTTCAACTCATGAATTTATATACAGAGGATTTATGAATGTGAGGAATCTTACCTGGCAGGTACATTCAGTGCAGCTGTCAATAGTCCACTCCTCTTTATTTTTGTGCAAGATTCCATTATGAATGCATACTCCAGGAGTGATCTGGACCACTTTGGCAATGAGTTCGTTTTCTTCAGTCTTGGGGGAGGCAGGGAAGTGAAGCAGAGAGAAGGTATTTAGAAGTTAATACAGAAAACAGCCTTTTCCACAAAAGTCATAGAGTAAAGTTACTACTGTTTATCCAAGCTCTCAAAGGGCAGGTTATAATTCATTCACTAAGTGCCAGTTAATGAAAGGTACCATGAATTTAACCAACACTCACCACTTTGCGAACTCTGTCTTGAAGTGTTGTAACCATGGACCGGAGCCCTTGCAGTTCCACAAACATATTTGTTAGCTCATCACAGGAAAAACCACAGACTGCTTGGATGTCCTTTGTTTTATGACCAATATAATTAGTGCGGATAGCTGGGCTGGAACCATTGATGGGGTTGTCCAAAGTAATGATCGCACTAGTGGCTAAGAGACAAAAACACACATAAGGTAAATGCATTTTTTTACCATGTGCATTTATCATTCCAGGGTAACACCTGCTAAACAGCTGCCACCAGGTTCATTAGGGTGCCTGCAGAAATATAATCTTATTTCTTATGCAACATGGATTTGCATGTCAGCGTACTTCTGAGTTCTGTTTCAACTTGTCTTCCCAATGTAATGGAGGAATCTTATTTTTAATAGGTCATTGGATTCAGAAGATTGCAAACTTACAGCTGGAGCAGCCTTTGTTCCTCAGGATAGTTTCCAGAGTGGTTCCAAACACAAACCGCACATTCTGCAGCAGTCCCTGTGGGCAGAGGAAGAATTACAGCTACTTGCAGCGACTGCAAGGGAAAGTACAACTTCTGTGGAGAGAGCCTGTAGGCACTGAAGGTGATGCAAGATCATTATGAGTAATTTCATGACAGACAGATGGCAAAGTGAAGCATGTTGCTTTATTCTCCTTAATGATAACAAGCCCTGCTTCCTAACATTCTCATCCTTGACCACAAGGACCTGGCAACTCTTCAGGCAGGAAGGAAAAAAAAAAACCACAAATTTCTGAATCTCATAAGAAGCTGAGCAACGAAGCTACAACTACCTGTTTGGAAGCTTCAGTGCTTTCTTATTGCTGCAGCAAGTTCTATCCCTGCAAATCTAATGCTTCACCCTTCAAACTCCATTGTTAAAGTTTAGTAGATTTAGAGGTCGTCCATATCAGGTGTACACAAACTAGTCAGTGGTGGAACCCTTTCTCCCTATTAGCCAAGTTTTTGTAGCTATTTAGGCTGGTTAAGTAGCTAATGCACCTTCAAGGCCAATGACTGAAAATACTAGGCAAAAACATAAGTGAAAGTCTTACCTGGAAGTTGTCATTGACTCCCCCTTTGGCAATACGGAGCCTGGCACTGCTGGCCAGGTCCCTAGTGAAGATGTTCTGGATGGGGATGTCCAGTTCAGCATTCTCCATTTTCTCACACCCCACATACAGCTGAGCCCGGTCCTCCTGCACAAACAGGGTGATATTCTTCCAGTGTCCTGTAGCTAGCAAGGCATCCTCTACTGACACTAATTGCTGCTTGCCATCACCAGAAAGGCTCAGGTCCAGGGTGCCTGCCTTGCCATTTGATACTAGACTGAAGACATGACCAGAGCCATCTTTCTGTTCCACGGACAGCAGCGTGCCTCTACTCTTCTTGGCTTGCCGGAGAGTGGCCAGGAGGATGAAGCCCTTCTCAGCATGGATGGCATCTAGTAAGTCTTGAAACTTGGAGTCAGGGACAGCAGGGATGCGACTGGCATCTTCAATGCGGTAAGCAGGGCTGGAGGATTCTGGTCCCTTCACCAGGTGCACCCCGGGTGCCCGGCGCCCAGCTCCCTTCCGAATGAAGCCGATGAGTTCAAAGAGATCGAAGACGCTGTTATCATCGCTCCTAGACTCTGCAGAGAGATCAGAACAAGGATCATGAGCAAGGGACAAGAAAAGGCTGAGTAGGTACATATCTCCCAGGATTGCTTAACATAGCGGCTCGTGGCACGTATTGTGCAAGGTACAGCACCTCACGCTAGAGCACAGACAGTAGCTCTGATGGTACGGCAGTCCCACGCGGAGCTGCCGCGCAGCAGTGCATGTGCATTCTTGTACAGGAGCCAGTCGGCACAGGAATGCCAGGTACCTGCTGACTGACACACAGAGGTAGCAGCCGTTCTGGCACCTCGTTAGACTCTAGCAGAGGAGAAACAGACAGCAGAAGCCCAGAGTGCAGTATTCCTATGCTAGGATGCAGCAAAGTCAGCTTGCTTTGGCTGGCTGACAACAAGCCCAATAGCAGCTTCTCTGTAGCACCACGACGGCAGCTATTGCCCCATTCCTCCTTCAGGCAGTTCCTACATCATGTTCCCCCTCTCCTCTGCCCAGTGCACAGGTGGACAAGCCATGCGCTCAAGTCCCGGAGTCTCCGCGTTTGTGTTTCTGAAGGTTATAGAAATTCCCACACCAGAGAAAGTTTCCTGTTCTCAACTAGCTGATGCTCAGGTTAAAAAGTTTCTGTTCATTGCTCTACCGAGCACAATTTCGGCTGCCTGCAGAGGCACCAAGAAGTGGTGGGTTTTTCGGTTCCCCCCTCCCACCTCTTCCCTGACGGCTCCGCGTACCAGCACCGACCGGCTCTTACCTGCAGTGCGCCTGGCCTCCGAGTCGCCGAGCATGAGGAGGAGGAGGAAGAGAGCAGCCGTCGGCCCCATGGCAGAGGTCTGCCTCTGAACCAGCCTGCGGGCAGGCACAGGGAAGGAGGTCACCGCGCTGCCGTCGCACCCAGGACCCGCCGCCCAGCGGCTCCCCGGAGGCGGGGAGGCTGCGCAGCGGGAGGCAGCGGGGACGGCGCAGGTGCCCGCCGCTGCCGCCCTCGGAGGGGACGGCGAGCGCGGCGGGAGCCGCTTCAGCACTTACCTGCGGGGAGAGCGATCCGGGCGGGCGGCTCCGGCCTCCCTCACCTCCGGGTACCGGCGACTAGTATCCTCGGGCAGCCCTCGACTGTCCCGGCGAGGGAGGGCGGGCGAACAGCGGCGCCTCGTCGGGGCGAGCGGAGCGGCGGGTCCCGGGGCGAGGAGGAGGCGGCGGGCGGCGGGATCGGCGCTGCCGGGACACTGCGGGCGCCGGGCGCCGCGCGCGCCTTTAAAGGGTGGCTCGCATTCCTCGGCGCGCGGCGGGCCAATCAGCGGCGGCGGGGCAGGAAGCGGGAGGCGGGAGCCCGGTGGCTCCGCGGCCAGAGACAACTTTCCACAGGGGCCGGGGGAGCGGACGGGAGGCGCCGCGCCCGGCCGCGCCACTTGGGGGCGCCCCGCGAGCTCGTACGGCACTCGGCCTTCAGGGCCGGCCGGCCGGGCGCGACGCCGCCGGGTCTCCGTCGCCTTCTCCGCCAGCAGCGGGGAGCCGCGGCGAGGCCGTCGGGGGCCCTCGTCCCCCCGAGCCTGCGGTGAACCGCGTCCGGCACCCGATCCCCGCCGCTGCGCGCCTGGCCCGCTGCCCGCTCGGCGTCCCGTCCCGTCCCGTCCCGTCCCTGCCCTCCGGCCCCTCGGGTCCCGGCCGCTCGCACTGCCCTCGGCCCCGCGGCGAGGGGTGAGGGTGTCCTGGCCCGGCGGTGCCCGCCGGCCAGCCGTAGCTGAAGGAGGGGCGCCCGAGGGGGCGCAGCCCGCCGCAGGTGCCTGCCGGCCGCCCGGCTGGGCCGTGGGGCAGCGGTGTGCCTGAGCGCCGCTGCCTCCGGCTGCTTAGAGCCGCTCAGGGAAAGCAGTCTTCACTTCGTTAACTTAATTCGCTTAATGGAAAGCTGCTCTTCCTGCCCACTGGTCGCAATACGCAGCACACGGGACACTGGGTCCGCAGAAGCGGGGGAAACGTAAATTCTCGTTCGCTCTTTCTGCCCACCCTTGGAAAGGACGCGGGCCGGGTCGTGTGGGGGAAGCGAGGGCAACGATGGCGGGGAGGAAGGCAGGCTGGAGGGCCGGGGGAGCCTGGCGCCTTCTCCTTCCCACTCCGCTTCTCCTTGCCACTGGAGAAGAGTGCATGGGAATGACCCCAGGTTAACGACTTCGCTTAAGGAATGAAATGACTAACGCTGTACCGCAGCTGAGAATCTCCCGTAGCGGCTTTGTTTAATGAACAAAATGACTAACGCTACTTCAGCCAAGAATTTCTCACGTAATCCGGATTTCAGGTAAGAGGAAAGCTTTTAAAGGTTAAAAAGGCAGGTTCTCTACATCATGTCATACGCGCTCTGTATGACCGAAAGTGATTTGAGTGTGTGAAACAGCTCTGAAGTAATCGAATTCCAAAAATGGTTAATTCCTCTGCATTCCCCGGCCTTTGTATGCTTGGCATGTGCTTCTGTGGAAAGCTGAGTGTCAGTGAACGAGAAGGATCCCGTCAGGCGATTGCGTGTGTGGTGAGGGAAAATTGGAGTGAGCTTGGCAACCCTGAGCAGTGACTGAGTTGGACTCTGAACTGAACTGTGTAAAACGCATCAGGCAATCAGACTGGCTAATGTATGAGGAGGCATTACTGCTCTACAGATTATCCCAGGAAATGCCTTCGGAAATTCTTGACCCAAAGAATGAGATAGCTGCAGAATTGTGTACATTAGGATAAAGCCAAAATGATTGCCTGCCCTTTTAACTTAAGAGATAGAGTATACCATCTGAAGTAGGCCTCTTTATTGCATAATGATTCATAGAAGAAAAACCTCAAGTGTCTCAAGATAAAAAACTGAGAGAGAAGAGAGATGATGGTGATGGTGAGAGCCCTGCCGGGAAAAAAAAAAATCAGCAAGAGAGAGAGCAAGAAAGAGGCACTGACTGCTCCTACCTGGACAGGGTTAACTGACAGGTAGTTGTAATTCTTAATGGTCAGCCCACTAAGCCCCTGTATATACCAGTGAGTTTCTCTGACGGATTGTCTCATGGAAGTCAAAGGGGCTGCTGCTCATGTGAGCTTGTGTCTTGGAGCCTGGGGTGTTACGATCAAGCTTTTCTTCATGTGGCAGTAAGTCAAGCCGAGGTTAGATTTGAAAGGCAGTGAGAGAAGCTCGAAAGTGTTTTTACATTAAGTGAGGAGATGGGGGCCGGCAACCAGAAACCGTCTCCTTCAAAATGAAAAATAATGTCCAAAATTTATCTCTTATTTCATCCAAAGGTGTGCGGATGAATCTGTAATCCTTTGTCAGAATATTCCTCGACGGGTATCGTGAGATTTTGTAATTCGGACCCATCTTTAAATTTTAAAGAATGCCTTTAAAACGCTAATTCAACTTTGAACTATCCGATTACACCAGAAATACACCACAATGATTGAGGTAAAAATCTGACCCATAATTTCAGCACATCCTACACTTCTAGGTTCAAATTCTTACCACAGTGTGTAAACCTAGCTTTGTTGACTTCTGTGGAGCTAATACCAATGTACACCCTTATAGCTGATGCTGGAATTTGACACTTAGCTCTGCTCTAGTAGGCAAGAGATGACTGACTTGTTTAAACACTTTTAGTGGAATTTACGCGTTGTCATTTGGATGTGTTCAAGAATGTGAGCTCTGTTAAAACTGGTAGCCAGGTCTTGGGAGTGCATGGATGTTTTATGTGATTAAGCCATTGTTCACTCTCTTGCCATGAATCCTGGAGTCACATCCTTTTCCTTACTTTCTCTGGAGTTCAGGGTCCTTTTATATTTTCTTTGAATATTCATTGCAGAATATATTTACAAGTCCAAAGCTTCTTAGTATTGCTTAATTTGAGACTGTAAAAAAAAGTAGTTGGAAAGAAGTAATGGATATACAGTAAATATTTGGGAGAACATTGATAATGGTTTCACTCCTGTGAGTGTAAATGTAATCTCACTTCATTGTAGTCATTGGCTCAGACTTAGTTAATATGTTCATGCTACCCTCAGAATTTGAATAATTAATTTCTTTTTCAGTACCCTTCATTTAATTGGTGATATACGCAGAATTAATTTGGACTTTTGCAGTTATTGTACACAGAATAATTTTACCTACTGCATAAAGCCTTCGGTGAAAAATGTCAGAGGTTTTTATAAACTCTGTTGACTTGAACAGATTAATTTTCAGTGTGAGGAGTGGGACCAAAGTATTGATAAGAGTATGGTTTGTGAAGTGCCAATGTTGGAAAAAAATCTGAGGAAATGTAGAGCTGGATCTTCAACTTGTCTGAGCTCTGTAATAGTTCACATTTTATACTAGTAGAGAGTATTTTGCTCTCTTCTTGCAGTCAGTATCCTCCTCCTCAGCAGAAAGCTGAAGAGCAAAGTGAATGTGCTATCATATCATATCATATCATATCACAGAGTGTTTCATGTCCATAAGCATAATGGTAAAGTATAAGGAAGAACAGCAGATCTGCTATGACAACAATATGCAAATTTTAAAAAAAGACTCAATCAGTGTGGTTTCAAGTATGGTTTGATTCTAGGGCAAACCACAAAGAAATATAAAGTTGCTATAATAGAAGTGAACTTTTCTCTGGATAAGACCTTCTGTCTAGAATCTCTTTATAATGTTATCCCTTAGCACACAAAAAGACTTTTTTTTTTTCATTTGAAGTTACATAAATAGAAAAAGGAATCTTAATAACGTATGCTGAGACTGTAATTTAGGGGTAATAGGACAGACAATGTACATTGGAATGATGCTACTGAAATGCATGGTATTAAAACAATTCACACCAGTTTATCTGATATGTTTCAGTCACATAGAAGGAAAGCTTTAAAAATATACAATATACCTTTTTATAAAGGTATAAAGTATATGAATATAAACATGTAAATATATAAAATATCAACTTCATGGCACAGCATTGAAGATACAGAGAGTTGGGTTGTTTTTTATTATTATTATCATTTTACAATTTAGCAAAGATCTAAAAAGTTTTTATGATGCACAAAATTCTTTTGGCTTGTTTTTGGTGGAATTCATTTTGCCTACTAGCTGAAAGGTAGACTTTCAGTCCAGGTTTGCTGCTTATGTCCTTCCTCTGTTAAATAGAGTCTTCAGAAGATCTCATTTATTTTAGGATGATATGAAACCCCTCCTAGAGGTGCTCTGTGTTTCCTAAAGAAACAGCTAACTAGTTTAGTTTTAGTGGCTAAAGTCAGATGAGAAGGATCTCACCATTTACAACTTTCCGAGGCATATCCTCTGTTGGCGTTTATTGTGCTATCAGTAAGGAAGCTAACGGTGAGCTCCCAGAGGAGATAGATACCTGCTGGAGGGGTGCAGATTTGAATGCAGGGCATGACCCTTCCCTTCTGGGGTGGAATCCAGAACATCATTGTTCGGCACATCTGTGTCATATCTGTGAAAGAGTCACTCTACATAAATTACAGTTAAAAAATATGTTGGTGCATATGTGCTTGACAAGGATACCCTGCTTATCAGTGTTCTTTCTTTGCAGGCATATTCACTATGCAAACCACAGCTGTAAGCTGCCTGCGTACACAAATTAGATTGGATATTTTTTGTCTTTGAAGTTCTTGCATCAAATGCAGACCTGTTCCCATATCAAAAAATGTGTGGGAAATCGCAATGTCTGATTAATGGATAGCTAGCTTATTGAGCTGAGCCTTAACCCCTTAATAAGCAGAGATATTTGTAGCTGAATTTCTTCGGAATTCTAATGGGTGCCCAGCACATTTGTTTACTGTTAGTCAGATTTTGGGGTTGGCAAAAGGTACTCTAGTTTGATGAGAAGAATATGCTTTAAAGGAATTAACTGTCGTGATAGGATTTTCTTACTGGAGTTGCATGCAGTTTTGTACTACTGAAGTACCAGATAAAAAGTGAAGCAATTCAATAATTTTTAAGCCTTTTTTTCCCTAGAAGGGAAAAGCATTTCTTTTAAAAAAATAGTTAGAATTTGCAGTATGAAGCAAAAAATATCCCCCCACTCTATTCCTGAAACTAAAAACGTTTACTGTACTTCAAAGTTCAAGTGGGTTTCCTTTGTCTATGAAGGAATAAAGAGGAAAAAACCTAGTATTCCCTATCAAAAGGCTTTTTCATGTACTTCCTTTGTCAGCAGTGGATCAAAGGTAACCTTAGATATAGGCACCTAGTCTCTGCCTCAGTAAAGTATTTCTAGTCAGTGAATCATTAGAGCATGTATTCAAATTCAAGTGCATGGTAGAGTTTCCTTGGTTTTCATTAGAATTCAGAGCATACTTGTGGACATGCATTTTCAAATGTTTTACTCAGCAGAGGTGAGCATAAGTACATATGTTTGTACATCTATATACTGGGACCTTTGATCCCATGAAGTGAATGAAAGCTGCTCATTTGCATCCCTTAGCAGTCTGTGTCCCAGTGTGTTTTTGTGTGTTGTAAACAAGCAGCTGCAGAGCTTATATTCCTCTCAAGATAATCACAGATGAAGTAAAAAAGAGACTTAAGTTTATGTTCACCTATCAAACAGAGCATCTCTCATCTCCAGCATTAACTTCATATTACACAATCAGGCAAGATTCAGTGATACACAAGACAGAACATACACATTTTACCACAACATGAAACCACATTTGAACAAAATGCCATATCATATACAAACCTTTACTCTGTCCTTTTCTTCTTTTAATTAGGCAGAAGCAATCAATTATTCAGAGGTCCAATAGAGCACTCTTAATAATGACATTACTTAATATTGCATAGTATCTTTTAAGCATCAGGGAAAAAGGCATTGAAAGATCTGTGCAATACATAGCTGGGTGTTGCTGGCAGCCATGTGGTAGAGAAAGTGAATAACATGTATATTAAAAAAGGACTGTGCTGTCATTACACAACTTGACAGATACGCATTTAAAATAACTAAGAGAAGCGATGAATAAACAGTAGCGTGCTCCTGAGAAGGAAGATTAACTTTGTGCTAGGAAGCGATGTGCCTGGGAGTTTCTTAAAGGCCAATTTCTTAAAATGTAGTGTCTAGAAGGGACTGAAATATAAAATGAAAAGCCTGTATTGTAATTTCCAAAGTCCTCTCCATGTTATCACAACATATGTAGCTGCCTGTTTTTTTCTACTTTCATGAAAACTGATAGAGCATCCTATATTACAGTTTATCTGTGTTACGCACTTGGTCTAGATTAACAAGATAAGGCAAATGCTGAACTTCACTGTTGAGCTGTAAAATAAAAAGTACTGGCATTTAGTCATTCCCTTATTCTGCACAAGCGTTTGCAGCAGTTTGACACAGCAGCTGTTGCACAATGTGCACATACAGAGTAACAGTAGACACTTTAGGAAGAACACAGACTGGAAGAGATTCTGTTTCATGTTGAGGAAGGAGACTGAATAACAAAATTGCCTGGTATAGTTATTTGCAGGCTTTTATTACAAACAATTCCTTGGGGGCAGGGAAGTAAGATGTCTTGCCAAGAGATTATTTTGAGCAAAGAAAATGATCTATGAAGTTTATGACTAAGAATCCTTGACACGCCCCAGTTGAAACTCCCATGCAGTCTGCTACTTAACGGAACTGCAAGCTGCATAATGTACATACATGGGATGAAAAGCGCATAGAAAATATGGGCACATTTCTTGCAATTTCAGATTGTGTCTAGCCTTTTCTTTATCCCAGAGGTCATAACAGCAGTGTTGAATCCTGCAAAGGCTTTCTCATTCCTGTAATTTTTAGATACATCATTAGCCCCGTTGACTTGCTTACATAAATAAGGACTACTGGCATGAGTAAAATTCTTCAGGATCAGGTTCTTACACTGCTTTATTAGAAATGCAGCCTGCTGTGACTCACACCTTCTAAATTCAAATCACATGTAGTATAATACCTGTAGCAACTACAGTCATCTCTCAAACTGTGTCACATTAATTACTATTGGGAATGGGAGGAAATTTTGAGAAAGTTGTCTTTGCAGCTTGTTTGATACCATAGTGTTGCCTAGTTGCACAGCATGTGGAGTGAAGTAAGCTGTCCTGGAGAGAGTCATCCAGGAGATAGACAAGTGTGATGTATAACACATACCTACCTCTCTCCCTTGAAAAAATAAAACTAATCTTTCCCACTATCCAGCCACCTCCACATTCACTGAAACTAAGCTTCTTGGAATATTTGAAATAGGACAATCTGGCAACTCCCAGTAGAATTAGAGAAACCAAATAATTTGATCTTTAGTGACGAAAACTTCTTATGGCCCTTTTTGAGGTTAAAGGCTTGGTCTGCAAAAAAGAACTAAAGCACAAGCACTGTGCTCTACAACAACAGTTCTGCCTAGGGATGCTTTCACTCAACATTAGGGAAGTCCTCTAGGAAATAACTGTGGGATATGTTGGCCTTAAATGCACAGCCTAGCATATTCTTTTATAGCCTCCCTTTGTTAGCAAGCACCTCAGTCTAATGAACATGGCAGTGGAAATAGTTGCTAGGACCTGAGAACGTAGACATCCAAATTACTTACTTTATCTTTGATTTGAATGAAGTGGAATTAGTAGGGGTAGATTTTTTTTGCCTAATTTTGTAAGGAAACGAGGCATATGTGATCATGCTCTATGTCTGTTTGACTATATCTGTGTAACAGACTGCTCTCTCCCTCCCCACCTGATAACTTTAAACCTGTTTTCAAACACAGTCAAACACAAATTTGACAGAGGAGCAGAAATCTTAAGGAAGTTCTAACAAGTCACATGAAAATTGGCAGCTGAAGACAGAACAGAGAAAGTTGGCAGAAAGACAACCCAAATGACACAGGTAAAGGTGTCAGTCAGCTGCTTCTATGAATCAGTTAGCTGCCAGATGGCCAGTCATCTGCTCCGTCTATGCTTTTTATTTGCAAGCACTCTTAACCAGCCCTAATGTTTGCTTCTTTATTCCCAGACAACATGCAGATGAAGTAAGAAGGAAACTGAGGACATAGAGTAGATAGATGAGGTTGTCAATATGAGAAGAAACTGGGGCTGTCAAACGGCATCTCAGAGCACAGAGAGCTAGGTGAAATGAGAAGATATGCAACATGGCATACAAGTACAAAGGAACCCAAACTACTACTTGTTTTTGTAAAAATTCTGTGTTGTAGACAGTATTCTAGAATGATAGCAGCAATGTGAGGGAAAAGAATAGAAAAATGGGATTGAGATCTTGGATGATTGTCTGTCTAATCCAGCCTTCTTCAATAAACCAGGCTCAAGTATAGCAGACCATCCCAAAGGGATAATTGCCCAACCTGTTTTGTAAACCTTTTGTTCAATAAAATTCCACAGCTTCCCCATGCAGTTTGCTTACACCTCTCTACTTGTAGAGGTGCTTTCATAATATGGTTTTCTTTATTGCAAATTGCTCTGATTTCTTCTTGTCCTTCCTTCAGTGAACATAGAGAGAGATTGGTTACTGTCCCCTTACAAGCAATCTTTCACACATGAAAGCCTGCTATCATGTCTCCCTTCAGTCTTTGAGACTAAACAAAACCAATTTCTTCAATCTTTCTTCATAGGTCATATTTTCTGAAGCTCTTCTTCTCCACTTTGGACTTTATCCAGCTTTTCTTTAGCTTTTTGAAAAGCATGGTAACCAAAACTCTTATGCAATGCAATGTTCCAGCTGAAGCCTGAATAAGACTTAGTGAAGAAAAATAATTACTCTCTTTTATATAGAATATTTCTGGTGGCATATGCTGGCATGACAGTGGTTTACTTTTTCTTTCCTTTAATTTTAGTTTTGCAACAGTGTTATATCATTAATCTGTATTCTGCCTGTGGTTTAATACAGGCCTCAAGTCCTGTCAATATTTTTTGTTGTCTTGCCAGTTATTTTCACATTGTATTTGATTTCTTCTTCCTAAGTACAGGACTTGGTCTTCACTGTGATGAAATTAGCTATTTTGCATAAAAGAGTGTTTATAGGGTAGAGCTCTTTGTATCTGAATATGGTTTTAGCCAACTTTGCCAAGGTAAGTGAAGACCAAGAATCTGATATACCTGCACAGAGCAAGCCAGGAAAGCTTATCATCTGTTTGGAAATTATTATCAGTGTTATAGCATTTATTACAGAAGTATTCAAGAATATTCTTTAAATATTTGTAGCGAGTTGTATTATTCAGTTGCGGGGGTGGAAATTAGAGGCATGAAGGTTTTGACAGTAACGTTTTCAAAAACAGCCGGTGCAAGTTTTGTGTTCCCGCAAAACAGCCTTAGATGTATCAGCCAAATGTAAGCAATTTGCTTCCTAAGAATAAGCCTGATTTCCTGCAATGGTGAAGGCATCCAAACTTGAAGGCTGTTTGGAAAATTTTGACCAAAGGAACCCATCTGAAAACATCAAGCCAAGGCAGAAATTGGAATGTAATTTGAGTGTCTCTATCTATGAGTACACACAATCTTATGTCTTGGCAAAGGGTCTGAAGTAAAATATACAGCCTTACAGCTACGCTTATTAACTCAGGCACGGCGCTAACCGGCAGTGTCTCTATACCACAGCTGGTGCATGTCTAGCTGGCTCAGTCTATGAGTGGAGTTAATGCAAGACTATCTACGTTGTCCATTTAGGAAAACACTGAATCTTTGTTTTCAGTCTTATCCTCAATGGGTGGATGAAGTGCTGTATTGCCTCACACTGGCAGCCTAACATTTTTCACAAGCGATGAATGTCAAGATTTGAGAACACCAGCTGCAGTTTTCGCTTAGGAGCTTTTGCCTACCTGAAGTTTCCCGGTGCAGAGTGGTGCTAAATGTACTTATCAAAAGAGCCGATTCGTCAATGCAGAGATACTCCTATAGCTTGCTAACTGTTGCGTGCATGTGTGCACATCCAGTACCCTTGCTCACATTCTCAGGCATGTACAGATTTAAAAGACATTGCTCTTGATCCAAAGTGCCTATCCTTTTTGGACATTTTTAATTCTATCTTTCTACTTTTCTCTCTTGTAACTGAATTTACTTATTGAGAAACAACTGTAGGCACTGTGTGAATTCCAGTATATGTATTTTCCTCTTACAGCCCTAGCTACAAACATACTCCATATGCTAAGAGCCCTAACAAAACCAAATGCTGGCTTTGTGGATGTGAACAACTTTTTTGCCATGCTAAAGAGAGAATATTATTTAACATACAGATGCAAGAAAACCAGAACTGCTAGAACATATTTTGGAATGTGAACAATAGTCACAAGCCAGCGATAAAGTACAGCCTCCAATTCACTTGTAGAAACATAAGCAGATAAAGCATGTATATATTGCATTTAATAAAGTATATATCCTCAGGGAGAGATAAACAGAGTATTTCTGCTTTTAGATGAAAATAGGAAAAAATGATTAAAATCAGGAAGACTTTTAGTTTCTGGGGTTAATAAATCTGCGTGTAGCTTTTCAGTTCATCATATGCTAGAAACTGCCCCTGTATTGCTGAATAAATCAGTCTGTGTTGCTTTGTGTTTGACAAGATGTTTATTTCTGAGCCAGTGATACTCCATACAAAATAACCTCTCTACGAACAAGTAGGAAGTCATGTTTAATCAGAGCTTTCAGGAGAGAGAAACTAAAAAAGCAGTGGAATGTGTGATTGGCATGAAAAAGTAGGCATTTTTCTCCACGCCTTCCTTTTTTCTCTGTTGGAGGATGTTATTTGAGGTCAGGTAGCCCATGTAGGCTGAAGATAAAAAAAAACCCCATAAATCCAAACGCCACTGCCTATGATACGTTAAGGAAAGGCATGTTTGTGGAGAAAGTCTCTGAGTACCTCTGGTCTCTGGATTTTAGAAGCAAGTAACTAAATAGATGAACTTAAACTGGAAACAGGGAATTCTGCACACCTTTTTGCACCCCAACATAAGGTTGTGAGAGAGGAATAGCTTTAACAAATTAGAATGTGATAGTAGTCAGATGTTGCTGTACCAGTTATGACCATGATTTTGGGACCTGAGCCTGAATGAGCTAGGTGCTATTGACTACATCATGATCCACATGTTTTTCATGCATAGTAGATTGTCAGTCAAAACACTCTTTTTCTTCTTTAATGACATCCTTATTAAGGGGAACAGATTGCTAGCCACATCTTATTCTGTTGGAAAGGAAACATGAGAAGTTTTCTTCATTCAACAAAGACATTCTGTGTCTTAATTTCTTCATACATAAACAAGATACTGAGTATATTAATAGGTTAAAGAGGACCGTATAACTGAATACACACAACTGAAATGCAGAAAGTATGTATGTAAAGGTTATGGGGTTTTTAATTGGCATACCACTTGTAACCACAAAAGGGAAATTTTTACAGTATTTATAATGCATGCATTGATACATTTATGGGGGGAATGCTAACTCATGTATGGTAATTCATCTGCTTTTAGAGCCTGCTGGCTTATTACTTTCTCCCTGTGAACGATGCTTTAAGAACACTAGCTTTTAGTTGTTTCATCATGCAAGGATGTTAGCGACACCAAGAGTATTTTCATTTATTTCCTTGTCATAGTTAAAGCATTTTTATAATTGCAAAACTCCTCTTTAATTACCATTGTTATTTCTACAGTGGGAAGCTCACCCTGTTTTGGAATGTTGGTTTTGTACTTAATTCTTTGCCTTCCCAGCTTGTGTAATTCTGCATAGGCAATTATTACAATGTAAACTTGTCTAGCAGCAAAATGACCACAGAGTTTTCCACATAAAGATGAGTGACTGTAGAGTCAGGTAGGAAGTGAAAAATTTGAACTTGAGTGGGAAAAAGGAAAAGAAGAGAACATTTATGGGAACATTTGGTGGGAGTACAAAGGATGAACAGCCTACACGTCTGGGCCTTGCCATTCACTTGCTTTGCCTGCTGTGTGGCAAGCCAAATCAGTTTTCTGTACCTCAGATCGCCCATCTCTTCAGTGAGGACCATAGTACAAACAGTAGGATAGTCATGAAATACATAGAGCATATTAAAGATATGATGCTGTTACGAATTCAAAGAGTTTGAAAAAAAATATATCTCTGTCAAATAGTACATTGCTTTTACAGATTCCACCAGACTTCTATTTACCCATTTCAGTCAAAAGCCAGCAGGAAAAAGAGGGTGACGAATTGTACTAGTTCTTTACAAAACTGCTTTAAAAAACAATTTAAAACCCAATGCTGTTTGCATTGGAAGGGGTGAGGAGGCTTTAGCTGAACTGCATTAGCAAAGTTTAAACCTTATGCAGGTGTCTGGAGTGAGGTAACAAGACATGGCCAAGAACTGAAGGCTCGGGGAGGCTTCTGGAGGGTGGGATAGTTGAAGATGACTCTCAGAGAGCAGGACTAAGTAGAAGAGGGCTGGGCCTTTTTTTTTTTTTTTTTTTTGTAGGTAAGCTCTTTTGTGCTTTGAAATGCTTTATATCTCTTGCACAAAAACCTCACAAAGGGAAATACTTTGGATTAAGGATTTGACAATAATGACGGGCCTGCTGGTTTTTGCACGCTTCATATTTTTAAGGCAGAAATTAGTTGCTATCCTCAGTCCAGAATTTAATTGGGTCTTTTGCAGGCTTCTGCATTCTCTGCTCAGCATCTTGCCGGGGTCCATTTAAATAGCTCTAACTGCCAAGCTACTAAATGTGCCCTTTCTGGGCTATATCTTTAGGGGTATAGAGAGTTACCAATGAGGACAGGAGTAGCAAGCTGTTACCAACAGCCTGGACTCTGATCCTGAATGACACATTTACATGAGCTCTTTGTTATTGTCTCCTCCTTTCTGAGTGTTCATATAGGATGTGATGTTAAGAAAATCACAGGGAATGATACTGGAGTGTTAATCTAGTAAGACCAGAAAGCTGATATGTGTGGGTATAGTGAACTTTTTTGGCCTGATGATCAAGTGACAGAATTCACTTCTTTTCCTGTCATTTGTATTTTGCTTTGGGTTATGTTCTCTTTCCAAGTTTTCAGCAAGAAAAGCATTTGTTCCTCAGAGCTTAGTTTTTGGCTGCAGATGGAACTCATTATTGAAATTCTAGCAAAGGGTATGGCTAGATATATGATGCAAAACTGTAGTCACTGGTGTGACCAATTTATCTGAAAAAACTACCACAGAACAGTGAGTGATGTACAGTGGGGTCTGGAGTGAGATACTGTACAACCTAAATTCATAAAATGCTGTAATATTCTCATGAACATACTGATCATTAGGTAAAAAAGAGTATCGGCAGCCATATAGTATGGGATTATAGAAGTTTATTATGTAAAGAAATGCACAAGGAAAATGTGGCAATTTTTTTCTTAAGGATAAACTTTGAAGCTACTGATAGAGCTATATTGTTGCTCTCTTCTGGTCCATTCATGCCTACAGTCATAGGCTCTATTTAATTTATTGAAGCTATGAGCAAATAAACATGTTTTCTGAGGATTTGCAACCAAACTGAATGCATTCCCAAGAGTTCCCAAGAGGTTTCATGGCTAAAATGTTCAGATAAATCTCCAGTCATAAGAATGCTTAACCAAAATACTGTAAAGACCATTTTACTAAGGAAAAAACAAAAGTAAACTCCTTTTGTGTACTGGAGAGATTCCTCGCAGTGATGAGAATTGGCACATGCAATGCTGTTAAGAAAGGAAAACAAGCATACACAATATAAAGTATTTAGAATCACTAGGCTTTTCATTTTGTTTATAATTTCAAAGATTAGCTGATCTCCATACAGAGAGGAAAAAAAAAGCCATAGTTTTGTTATAAAATTATTTTGGGAAAAACAGCTACTTTAAAGTTTCTTCCTTTCTGTGCATGAGTACAAATAAATGCCTGGCTGTATAGGTAGTCTGGGAATGGTACAAGTACAGCTTGTGCTTATAGGGTGTGCATGGTAGAAATGCACTTTAAGTAAGAACTGTCTATAGACACAGAATTAATTTACTGAATACTGTCAGCTAGAGCGTTAAGTGCAGTCTGCTTACTGAAACATTTGGAATCTGCGCTGCTGAGAATGTGACCTAAAAAAGTTGCCTTTAGACTTTTATATAACCTCATCTTGACCTGGCTGCATTTCAGCTGATGTTTTCAACAGTCAGTAACTTACACTCTTTCATGTGAGCAGCAGGGAAGACTTCAGACTGAGGGACAGCAAGTAGAGAAATTAATTGTCTAAAAAAGGGAGGAGGAAAAGGATGGAATGAGGAAAACATGAGAACAGAATCGCTGTGAAAGTTGGTGACGATGACAGTAAGATTATTCTTATTGTTTGGTTTTACCCTGGGCCCCATAAAACTTTAATCCAGTCATGTGGGGAAAGGAAAGTAGATTACTGTAGAAATTATTCATACAAAAGAACATACACTACAACATGCTTTCCTAGCAAAAGAGTTTGGGATCAGCACTCAGGATGTGCAGAATGGGAACAAATATTTGTTTTTGAAAAGACCTCAGAAAGAAATACAAAATATCCTCTTGAGATGGGAGGAGTATCACTGACAGTATGAGTGTGTCATACCATGTGAAGAGTAGAGTGGTTACTTGTGTGTTGCAATGGCCAGAATAACGAACAGTTGCTATGTTGCTAGAGAACAATACTGGTTATTTTTCCTCTGGTGGTGGTCTTTTTTTTTTCCTTTTTTTTTTTTTTTCCTGTCAGGTTTAGAATCTGATACTATCGCCAATAATTTGTTTGAGGGGTAAATGTAGCTGCAAAGAGCAAGTCTCTTTGCAGTTGTATGAAATCCTTAACAGGTTTTTCTACAAAAACCCTCAACCAACCCAGCTTTTCATTTTGGCACAGATTCAGTCATTAATTGGGTTTTGTTGCTGTTAGTAAATTGAGCAAGATAGTATTATGCTTTTTGAGGCAAGGTTATTGTTCCAAATAAAAGTCTGTTTGGAAGTTCCATTTGGGTCAGAAGTTGGTATCCATTCAAAGGAGATGGGAACACATCAAATAGAGAAAGATAGTAAAATTCTTTAAAATGCTTGAAGCGTCTTAGGCTCTTACACAGTTTGTGTAATTGAAACCTCCTCTATTTTCTTTTACCTGTACCTTTTGGTATAAGAAAACTTCAAACATTGCTCGACCTTATTTTTGGTGGCATTTTGCTGTAGCATTGACGGTCTAATATGATTTACAGCTTTAATCCAATGACTTGCAGAACCGTGTAGAAACTGAAGGTCAAAATATTTTTTGGAGATGGAAATTTTGGCTCTGAAGTCATTCTAGGTAGCTTTGGCAAATGTTCCCCGTGGTCTAGAATGCCACACTTACTTGTATGTTATTTGTATGTCCTGGATATAAATGATCAGACTTGTATACTGTCCCCAGGGGAGGCCTTTGCCATGTGTTTTACAATGTCATTGACCTTACTTAGCTAGAAATAAACTCACAAATACACACTGACACTCCTAATTATTTCAAATGATATGACTTATCACCCAATCTGGCAAAGAGAAATAGTCTTTTAATTTTTTTCTCCAGCCATGTACTTTTTGATAACCTTGTGATGGGATAGTCAATGGTCAAAATACCATCCTTCAATTCAGTCATCATATTGCCACTGGAAAATCTTCTTGCAGTAAAGGATGCTTCCTAAATGCTGCTCACTCAGAAATTTCTTAATGTGTTAACACCAGCAAGTGCTCCTCGTAAGTATCTTCTGTATGTGAGTTCACAAGATGTCTTAATCTCTTTCCTAGACTGCATTTTAGAGAAGGGGCCCATGTGACAGTCTGAACCAACTGAGCATTTATGCTTTAAGTGTCTGAAAATTACATGCAGCTTTTGTCATTGGCCAGCAAAGAAACTTGGCTTTTATCCTGTTAAAGGAAGTGATATATTCTGATGATAGACTCAAAAGAAATACGACCTCAGCTAGGTATTTGCTATCTACATAGACAGGGAAGACTGATGCAGGATCTTACACTGGTCAAAATTAGGTTTAAGGAATTAGGATCACAAAATGCCATGCATAAAGTAAAGGTTTTCTTGGTGAGGTGCCAAAGATGTCTGGCTGAGATTTCCAGAAAAAGGTGAAATTCAGTCTTGTGGCATTTTGTTCTGTTTTCAGTGTATACAGATTTTATCGTGAAATTTCTGGGGCCATAAAGTTTCTGTATTCTAGAATTCTTCAGGATGTGTATGTTCTCTCACACATACATGTATGCACACATGCATACCCACACCTTCCAGAAGAATCAACACAGCATGTCACATCAGTCTGGCACGATTACCTTCATTAGATGTTCATTTTTGCTCCTGACCTCTACCCACCCCCCTCCTTTAATTTTTGTTGTGAAGAAACAGGTCTAATAGCAGCGTTATTCCTGGATTAGTTAAGCTCTTTAGTGTATTGTCTATGGCCTTGTTTACCTTGCAAGAATCATTGAGCCTGAGCTGAGTCCCATAGCAATGTCACAGAGCACAATGGCTTGGCATGAGCAGTAGGCACAAAAACTCGGGACTATTAGCCTGGCATAGGGAATGGCAGTGGTGAAATGCTGCTGGCAGGTTATTTGAGCTGGCAAGAGATTGAGAGCTGCTGCCAAAAACCCAGCAGAGACCAATTTCTGCAAAAGATCAGAATGGCCTGCCTGAGGAAACTACTGTGTCCATCTATCCTGTGATAAATACTGGGAGTGATCTCAAAATCCAGTCCAATCGGTTTTGAAGAGCAGAAGAAAATAGCTCTTCAGGTTGCACTGTCCAATTGTGGACCTGGATAACAGGAGAAATAGTCTTCAGCACAACAGAGATCAATGTAAAGTTCCTTACTTAGGCGAACCCCCTCCTGTTCTGCCAGTTCCCAGCTCCTGGGCCTGGAGGACATCACTGAAAATGTAGAGCGTAGATAGTTTTCACTGTGGAGACCTCAGTGTGGAGTGAGGTTTATGTTTTAAGCTCCGATAGCAATTGCAGAAATATGGATGTCTATTTGGCGCATTTATCCCATTTCTGTTCTGGGCTGCAGTATAAATTTATTCTTGGGGTGGATCGTTGCCTGTACTCATAGTGTGGTTCTTGATCTCTTTTTTGTTTTTTCTTTTTTTCTTCACTGGGAACTGTGCAAAAGGCCTACAGTTCAGAGTCAGGATCTTGCATCTTCCCTCCCTAATGTCCTTGAATGCTTAATCTGAGAATTGTGATTTGTGAGCTAATTTGAAGTTAGATTTTAATGTTTAAGTTCGCAACCAACCTCCCCTCAAAATAGCCACTTGCAGTCATGAGTAAGAGCCTGGTATCAGCCTATTGTTTTTTATCTTAGGAAGTGAAAATACTGATTCCTAGCATGGCAGATGGCAATTGTTAGTTATGCACTGAATTTTCTTTTACTCTTCTCCCTCCAAATGTCATAGAAACCAAACTTTTTTCATTGTGTCCCAATGTGGATTTTTTTCTGAGAGGCTATTTGGATTTGACTGTGACCACAGTACTCTTGGCAGGCTTATAATAGACCTATAAACTCCCCAGTTGTGAGCGGCTGTTGGATGAAAGCATTAGTTTAAAGAATAGTTTCAGGGTATTCGTAGAAAATTCTGCAAGTTATCTTACCCAGCGGATTTTCACACAGTGGGTTTTGCATCACAGTTTCCCCCATGATTTCCCCATTTAATCTATTTGAGTATGAATCTTATTAACATATCTTTGTTTATAATTGTCTTCAAGGCAAAAATGTGGAAGGATTGCAATTCCAGAATGTTTTAAATCCAAATAACATGACCAAAGAAAAGTCTGGAAAACAAGGGGGGAAATCAACAGTGAAGAACAAAGGAAGGCTGCTAGCAAGATGAGGAAGGGGACTGGACTCTCCCAGAGCTTTTGCTGAGCCCTACCAGTCCCATCCTGCTCCTCTGCGCTTCTCCAACATGTCTCCTTGCTGATATGCAAGCCTGGAGGGAGGGTGAGGAGTATTTGAAGCATGGAGGGGAATTTATCTGCATTCAAAGCCACTCATAGCCACTGGAAAGCTCCTACTGGCTTCAATGAGCTTTTATTCAGGACCCTGAGCTACTGCAGGCTCCTGAGTGAACCTCCACTTCCAAAGAGAATAAATGGCTTTGTTTTAGGCCAGCACGTCGTAGTGAGTCACTCATCCATTTGTTGCAGCATGCCCAGCAGAACTGTTTGTTCCAGAAATGAGCCTAAACCCTAAATGCCAGATCCAGATTCAGCCTTTCCTAAAGTTCAGGGGTGTTCCTGTCTGGCGGCTGCACAAAATCCCTTCCCTTTTGCCATAAACAGTATGTGTCCCCCTCTGTCTCTGGAGGAGAGATGCTATTGAATTGCCATTGTGCATATCACAGGGAAAGCTAACAAACTCAGAAGTCAAATTTTAGAAAGTCTTCATTTTGCCCAAGAAAATGAAACCAAAAAACACACTGTACCCCTTCCTCCCCTGGCCAAAAAATCTAATTATGAACTGCTGTCTCAAATTGTTTTCAATCCTGTGTGACTTTACCAGGCAGGACTTTGAGGCGTTTTCAGTTTGTAGGCTAGTTGTTTACTAAATCTTACAGTGTTTGCCTTTTCTTTGAAAAAAAGCTAAAGCTGGGAGTGTGAGTGTGCTGGGAGATTTAGTGCATCTGGCAGCTGCAAAATAATGATTTTCAGCCAATGTGTTTATGAAAGAACAAGGGGAAGAAAAAGTTATAAAGTATATAGTAATAAACAGTGTGGTTCCCATGTTGTTCTTTTCCATGCAACTGCTACGGTATATGGCATCTGTGAACAAACCTTAGATTGGTATCAAACTTTCGCAAAAGGTTTGATGGAGCTCTGTCTCTTCTTGCACTGTTCTGACCTTACGTGTAGCTGGCTTGATTCATGTCTTGCTCATTTGCGATTTCTCTCTCTGAGATCAACATTTTTTTATCATCAGCAACTAGGTCACATATTTTATTTCAGTGAAATCTGCTGATTTTGCTTCTTGGCAAAGTAATAGAAAATTGGCCTCAGAATTTGTGAACTGCTGGAAGAGATAAAATTTTTGTGTGACAGGATCAGGACACATTGTCCCTTTGAGCTAAGTCATTCAGTGGCACAAATATAGCCTGACCCATCTGCACCAACACATACCAAAATCAAAGCAAAACTTGATTTCCAAACAAAACCAAAGAAAACTTTCTACAGACAGCATCTCATAAACCTCCAGTGAGCCATTGGCATCTTCTAGGCACTTCAGTCAGACTCCAAAGGGAACCAGGTCCTTCTGGCTTCAGGCATTTCTCTCTTCCCCACAGCTTCCCTTTCCTTGCTTATCAGTTGGACAGACTTCCCTGAGTTTTCACAAAGTCAAACTCACACATGCCTAGGAGGAGGGGCTGGGAGACAGCATTTGCACATGACGGTCCATTGGTAATTTAGCCTCTGAGATGGTATAGGGACAAGAAGTGATGCTATTGACAATAGAATCATTGAATCATTAAGTTTGGAAAAGACCTCTAAGATCATCAAGTCCAACCAATGCATGTGATAGAATTCATTTTTTTCATTTGCTTTTTATTTATGCGATGTAGCCAGATGTAGCTAGGACAGATCCCTTGCAAATCATCAGTAAGTTAGTGTCTACACCAAACACTGGCTGAAGGTTTAAATAATCTAGCACACTGCTCTGAAATGTTGCTTATCATGTTTTTCTTTCACAGCTTTTGCGGTACCCTTCAGGTTAGATTACTCACTCAGGATATTTTTTCTGTTTCCCAATCTATGGTATGTGTCTGCTTACTTTTAAATAAATGCTAAAGCTGTTAAGGATCAGTTGGATGCCAGTGCAAAAGTTCAAGTCCTGAAATGTCCATTCCTTTCCCTCTGTCTGTTGTCACTTTAAGTGGACTGAGGAAGTCTATAGTTTGTTACTGCTGTTTCTCAGTAAGACTTTAGAAGCCTAAATGCATTCAGATGTGTTGAGTGAGGCTCAGAAGAAATGTCCTGACAGTATTTTAGATGGAAGCCATTTTAAAGTTAATTTCCTTTCAGTAACAGGCTCTTTGACTTGTTAAGGTTAAATGTGTATACATTGACATATATGAAACAGGATTGTCGTATTCCTGCGGTCTCATCCAGAACTGAAATGACTATATGCTTCAGCTGTAGCATTATGCCTAAGTATTAGCTAGGTACTTTGGTACAGAGAGGATTATTGGGAAATCATGAACTCATTGCAAAATCTCTGCAGGTATAAAAAGTAAAAGAAATCTATGAAAGATTAATTAATATTCTTCCATTCTGACTAAGATTGTTTTATAACCTGGAGGCAAAAATGTTTTTCTTTTTGTGTCATCTAATAGGCCTCCCAGAATGGATTAATGCAAGTCTTCAGTACATATTCATGAATCCTTGCTCCCCAAAGAGCTAATAAACTTATTTCTGGATTACATTCTCTCTGTATGACAGCAACATTTGAACTACATCACACTGCAAATGCGAGAGTCATAGAAATGACAGATGGAAGTGACTTACTAGATCTCTGAGTTCTTCCATTAACATGTCATCATAATGCTGAGATCATTCATTTTCTCCCCTTAGGATACTACATTATATATAAAAAAATCAGACAATGAATTCCCTAAAGCTCAACAGGTGTCCCTGAAGTTTGGTACTCCCCTGAGTAGGGACAAGCCTTTAGAAAACTGAAAGAACACAACAAAACTAAGCTTTCCTAAACCAGGAGGCTTTCAACAAGTCTGATGACTTAGAAGAACCTTCCCTAAATCCCCAAAGATCCTTCTGCCTGCCAAAAATCCTCCTACCTCAGCTTCCCACAAACTTAAAGTAGCAAATAATTTAAAAATTGTTTTGCATAAGAAACTTTTCTGATTTACTTAAATGTTGCAGAACCAAATACTCTTCCAATTGAAGTATCTTTTGAAGGGACATGTGAAAATGTTTTCTGTTAAAGATCCACGCTAAATGGATTGTTATGGCTACTTCCCAGCATGATGCAAAGTCTCACCTGCTTCTGTTGTTACTTTTAAACTTCCTAATTCTATAAAATGTGAAAATTCAAGACCATTTTTTATTATATGCCTGGGACTGAAAATGCATAGGCATCACTTCACCTCTGAATACAGTATGATTTAAAGGAAATGTTCTAAAAATAATTTGACTTTGCCCTCTGAAAATAATTAATGACCTTCAATTCCAGATGAGTGATTCAGTTAGCAATGTTGGAGACCACAGGTATGAAACCAAAATGGAGTAGGAATCCAGTGGGTGCTGCTCTGTCCATTGACACTGCCTTATAACAGTGCCTCTTGTAGGGCTAACACATGTTTTTTTCTTTGGTGCTAAAACAGTTTTTGTTCTGATTTTAAACAAAAGCGTGATCTTAATTATTTGGCAAGTACTTAAAGATGTTATTCTGCACTTTAATAAGGAGAGGGTAATAATTCTGGTGGTTTTATTCCACAGTTTACCATGACTAACTTCTGAGCATAATCCCTGCATGAAATGTTAAGGCTCAGTAGAATGCACTATTTTTCAATACTGCTGTGTCATGGAAAATGCCATTACTGTGCATTGTTAGGCAGTGCTACCATCTTCCATACTGTCTTGTCTGCCTCTCACAGCTTAATGAATCGAATCCTGAATGATTTAAAGATACTTTATAGAAGAGCCTGTGCCGCCTTAGAAGAAATGTAAATTGATAGTATCAACACAGTTATTTTGTCATAATTGGTTGATATGCTCACAATTACTTTTAGAAGATTGAAAAAAACTATCTGTAGATCTTTCTTACTACTCAGCTCTGATACAATTTCAGAAACATTTTCTAAAAGGGATCCAGAATCATTTTAAACAAGTGAAGAATCACTGAAATTGGCATGATAAATGCTATTGGAAAACTAATATGTTTTGAGCTAAACAAGATTCCCCCCCTCCTTCCCCCCCCCCAAAGGACAGAAAAACATAATGCAAGAAACAGGCTGTTTGCCTGTTTAGCATTCCATCGTCTGTAGAGCATGGCAGTAATTTGATATACAGTTGACCTAGTCCCATGCTACCGTATAGTGCTTGGTGGAACTGCAGGTCAAGCTCTGCTCTTTGCTCCCAGGCTGGCTTTGTGCTCGGTCTCTTGGTGCTCTGCGTTACATCCTTAGCCAATTCAGCAGCAGTATTACACATGCTCACGAGGGAATCTCTGTGCAGCCTTTCTTGCTAGGAAGGATAGGCTGCCTCATATGAGACCTTGCATGTGGGAGGAGTACACAAAAGAATAGGATGATTCAGTCCTTAGAGAAGGAAAATGTAGCAGCAGACTGATTGTTGGAGCTCTGTCTGGGCAAACTGGGTTTGATTCCTGATATGGCAGTGCCAACTTGTTGATGATCTTCCCATCAGACCTGCATTTGACTTCTAGCCTTTAGAGCGCTAACAGGCTGTAGGGCTGTCTTTGTTGGAGGGCAGAAGATAAAACAAACAAGCCAATTCCAAGTTTTGGTTCAATCCAATTGCCATAGGAGCTGCTTGTTTTTATGTTAAAAGGTTTGGCTTGGTAGTGTGTTTTTTTCTTACCCTCCCCTCCCCTTTTTTAAAAGTAAGTATTAATAGGGCATGTAAATATTTCCATGTACTGCTTTGGCTTTTGCAGTTCAACCTCAGCCCTTGTGTCAGCTTACCCTTCCAAGATGTGAATATCTGCATTATCATAAAAAAAGGAGGTGAAGTTACAGGTTTCCTTGAGGACATTCAATATCAAGAAGCTCATGAAAAGTTCCCACAGGAATTTCAAGAAATCCCAACCCTTTTCTGGCTCATTAAATTCCTACTTGTGCTTGAGTCAACCCATTCTTTTGTAAGGCCTCATATTTCTGGAAAAGCTATCAATGAACAACATCTGCTGGCACTAGTGCCCATTTTCTGTAAAGAACTTCTAGTTGTTGTTTTATGGTTTCCCCATATACATCTCCCATGTCTAAAGCAGAAGGATGACTGGAGATATCCCAGTGTCTGTCACGCAGTATGTTAACACCAGAAAGCTACATGATTTCAACAGAGGAGATATAAGAACTTTAGATCAAGTTGTATGAGTGGAGTAACCATTTTAGATTTTATAATTGTTTTCATAGGTGTATAGAAAAATTAGGTGCAGATATATTTTTCTATGTTTGTCACCATTTGCTCCATTAAATCAGGCTATAGCATCAGTTGAGTCAATATTTTCATCATTATTTTAATCAGAAGATGTTCATATAAATAAATAAGCCAGGATACTCTTTCTCTTGTAGTGGATCTAGGTTCCTGCAACTTCCACTGAGACTCCAGCTGAGTCAGTTGAAAGTAAAACATACACCACCAATACTACAGTTTTGCACATGGATTTAATTTTGAGGCTTAATGTGGAGGGTGAGTGGTGTGACTATTCAGTCTTTTCTGAGTTGGTAACTTATTTAAGGCAGGAGATGCTTTTTGTGTTCCCTGAAGTAGTAATTGTGGGACCAACCAGTGCATTGTGATTCTACAATTTTTAAAAGGTTAAGGTAATTTAAAATTTGATATTAGGTAATGCTGCAGCCCCGTAGTTTTATTTTAATTTTCTGTGAATGTTCCCCGTAGCAATGCTAGATGTTTTAGGCGGTCCAATCAGATCCAGTGGTCTGCATCTACATTAATTAAATACTCCCATCCACAAACTAAAAACTATGAAAAAGCTATACAAAGAATTAAAAAAATAAGAGTGACAACCTAGAAAATGGTAGACCCAATATTGGTTTTAGCATGTGAGTAAATATTTGCTGAAGAAAAATTCCCCTGCACTTTTTCTCATTGATTTTTTCCTGTTTTGAGCCAAAGACTTAGAGCCTGGTAACTTTGATGTTTGCTGTATCACAGACCTTGGTGTTACTAATTCCTTGATGCCATGGGAAAGTACCTGCCTGTAGGAGGTGGAATTTTACCTGCTTGTGTGAGAGTCTCCAGCTTACATTGTGCGCTTCAGATATCCTGAACCCAGCTCTTTTCCTTGTCCTAAGGCAACAAGTTGATGCCAGAAGAGAAAGCATCAGAAGAAACACAAAACTTTTAACTCAGGTGTCTTCTAGAATATCAGCTTTCATCCAAGACAGTCTTTGAGGATCTCACATATGGAACCTCTGAATGAGCACGAGCAAATTTTAATAAAGGAAGATATTTAATGGCCGTTACGGTATGAATAATATTTTTTCTCTTGGGGTAGATGTGTTATCACCAAATGGTAGAAATGAGACTAGTCATCGATCTCTCTAAAGGTGGCTGCATAAGCCCTCATTTGAATGGACAGTGTGCTGGGAGGTGATGTAATTATGCACTGCCTGGAGTTGTTGCCAAATGTATTGACTAGGAGGCTGAACAGGCCAGTACAAATCCTTTTCCCCCCCAAGGTTCAAAGTCTAAGAGGAGCAAAATACAACTGTAGCCAATGACTGGCTGGCTGGAGCAGGAGCCCTCAAAATCTGCAACATCAACACCATCACACCATCAGCAGCCAGAACTCCAGTTTGAGAAGCAGGTGTAGCACAATGTCAAGAAGGCAAAGTTTAGGGCAGAAGCAGTGTGTAGGGTGGTGTCAATGAGTTGATCTGTCAACTCAATGGATAGCTAAGGAGTTCTACGGGGAGGTTTGCCTTTTCCTGCCTTCTACCCCAGAGATTTACTTGCAAGGAGTACAGTCAGCTTTGCATGTTCTTAGACACATTATGGACTTGGAGAGACATGAAGATAGTGAATTTGAACTCAGCGGCATTGTTGTGTTTTTCTGGCAAGTCTTTTCTTAATCAGTATAAATGATTTCCATCCACAGCAGAATTGAATCCAGACCAGAACAGAGGATCTCAGTCTGCTCATTCTGTGGGAGGGCTCAGATCGGGATGTGGCTCCAGCCTTTTTGGCTTAAACCCTTTTCTTGTCTGTGTTGTGGTTTTATGAGTTGATATAGCAAATATGTGACATTTGCTCTCCTTTTTCTTCTCTTGGAGTTTTCAGAGAGATGAGAGTTCCCGCTGTAGTATAAGGCAGAAAACAACAGAAGAAGCAGCAGTCTGAATAATAACGGGCATTCTGTGCAGAAATCTCCATGCCTGGAGAACAATTATTTGCAGCCTCATAAAGGTTAAGGATGTGATGGATGTTAATGCATAGACATTTGTGGTTGTTCATGAAACAGTCCATTTTCGGGAGGAGCAGAGACACAAACATAATTTTCTCCAGTGGATGTTACCAAGCTAAGAAGTCCCTCTCTATATCTCAGGAGGTTCTAAAGGGGCAGCATTTCTAGCACAAAGAAGCAGTCTTACTAAAGAATCTCAGTACAGTAATATGAAAGATCAGATTGAGTTCAGACAAGTTCTTTCTGGTAGTTATTTGGAAACATGAAAACATTATCTAAAAAGGAAGTCCTTTATTGGACACACAATCCTCGTGTTTTTAGTCAGATGGAGATCTGACTTTGATATTATGAGTTTAGTGCTTAGAGACCACTGATACCATCCCTCCATCTGGGACAGCACGGTCTCTTTAAAAATACATTTGCTAGGCAACATATCCATCTGCTTACAACCGCAGAGAGGAAATAGTTTGGATTCTGGAGAAAAGCTTCAAATACAAAAAAATAGCAGGTAGTCTACTGGTGTGTTAGGAAATTGTCAGTATTGCATCGTCAATGAGATTCATCACATCTAGTTTTAGACAACTGAAAGTCAGGCATCTAATCTAATCTAGTTGCCTGGGCACCTCTTCTATACAGTAGAGAGAGATGGACACTTCCAGCAAGTGACTCATCTCTTTGAAAGAATAGTGCCTAAGATAGCTGGAAGGATTCACTTTCTGGGTGATCCTGTCTCTTTCCAGTTGTTATAGAGGTAACATGGAAAATACCTAGATTTTAGATGAACTGAATCCTTCCCTATATTTCTTCCCATTGTGGTGTGGAGAGGCAGTGCTTCAGTTGATACAGGTGCTGTGGAAGGCATTAGGTTGAACCAAGCTAGTCAGGAGTGGTGGTATAAGTGTTTGTGCATCAAAGTCTGTAACACTGTGTATTTCACTTAAAAAGTCATAACAGGTAAGCAAACAGTGCCATACTAAAGTATGAAACACACTCCTGTCTGAGCAACAGGAACATTACCTGACCACTTGAAATTCCTCAGAGCTCTGCAGCTATTACAAGTGTAATGGTTAAAAGCAGTCCCATGTCATTTAAGACTAACTAACTGGTTTAGGTACCTTGAGTTCTAAAGCTACCTGCAATACTTTTTGTGTTATGCTTTTGATGGGTTTTTTGTTTGTTGAGCTTGTAATATTGTCACTCATGTCCCTTTGGTGGACACCAATTGTCATAAGTCAACAACTTCAGGACCTGTCCACAACATTGTCTCACTAAGCAGGGTATTTATGCGGAGCTCGGGCCTTTGTGCTGGGCCTTTGTGCGGCTTAGGAGTGTAAGGAACAAGAAAAGATGGATACTGAAGAGACTGATTTTCTTGACTTTTTTGTATTTCTTGGTAATAAGCAACAGGTGAGAACTCATCCCTCCCTTTCTCCCCAGAGTATTTGAAATATAAACAGAATCTTTTTTTTTTTTTCAGAATGCTTTTCTCTGTTGTTTTATTTCCTTCATGAGATGTCAGAAGCAATTAAAAAGAGAAGTTGGAACAGTTCCCTTTTGGCCAGAGCCAACTTCACTCATGCTACAGTGACCTGGCTTGGATTGATACTTTCTTTGCTGCCAAATATTCCAGATAGCCATCTAAATTCAGCAAAGAAGTACTACAGTGTGTGTATAGGCCTGTCATATGCTTCTGGTGCATCTGCTCTGTTATACCTGCCTAAAAATGACAGAAGCATTGAACTGCTGCAGTTGAAAGGCTTGTCAACACTGCAGCACTCAGAACTTGTCTTACAAAGATATTATGCAAAATGCAAAGAAATAATGCTCAGCTACATATTTCAACCTTCAAACCTCTACCAGTCTTCATACACATACATACATCTCCTTGATCCACAGTCATCTTCTGAGAATGGGGTTGAGCTGTGTTGCATATTTGACATTATGTTTAAGCTAAGGAAACCATTTTTCCCTCATTTTGATTGCTTCTATTCTTAGAACAGGGTTTGAAAGGCAGTGGATAAATATGCACTGGTAATTTTGGACTTAGATTTCGGTATGTACAGAATCCTGTCCGCACATCCTGCTGCCAATGGCATATATGAATTACATACTATCTGCTATGCTTAGGCAAGTAAAGTTTCCTGCTGGCAAAGGCAGGAATTTGAGATAGAAAGTAAAATTTATCAGGTAAAACTAAGGGAAATTTTAGTGAATGCTTTGAAGTCTCTTTGCAAACTTTGCAGGAGGTACCACACAAACATACAGAGTTTGTTACATCCAGATGGCCAGTGTTATAGCATTAAAACTGAGAGATAAATATACCCCTATTTAAAAGGAATAGATGATTCTGAATGCAATTAGATAGCTCACCAGTGTCAAGGGAAAGCTTCCAAATACAAAATATCCAGCTGGGAAAGGTAGGAAATTACAGTGATGCATTGTCATGTTACCAGTTTTTTTCCCTAGAAAATACTTTGCATTTCCTCCTAGAAAGTTGATCATATAGCTTGGCCTTCACCAAGGAGATTGCTTTTAGACACCAGTTTTGTCTGTATGGAGAAAATACTGATGTGGCAGGCCCATCAGACTGAATTTAACCAAATTTTCCTCTATAACAGCATGCTTTACGTGACCTCAGCAGAACAGTATGGTTTCATACCAACAGCAGACATGGCCCAATCTTGAGAATATCCTTTAGTTCAACTTGTTTTTATCCAGAAGCCTAAATGCTGGAGCAGTTTGCTGGAAGCCATCTAAAGAGGCTTACATCTTCAGGTACCATACAGAGCTCTGCTTATTACTCAGCACTTTTACTATAGACTAACCAAAAGAAAGACAAGCCTGTACTAGTTCTGTGCACTTCCCCCTCAACTAATTTCTTAATGTTTTTTCTGCAAAGACCAGAACTTGGTAAATACTAGCATGTGGCATGTTCTGTAGCTGAATCTGAACTGCCACCTCTGCAGTACATCTCCATGATGCATGCTTCAACTGTTGTATCTTAGCTATGTGGTAGCTAGGCAGAATTTCAAGGCAGAAAGAGCTACATGCAGATGTCTGAGGAAAGATGGTAATGCACTGCTTGCTGTCACTGGAGAGTTCTCAGTCTTATGTACATATTTCAGAGGTAGGTACTTCCCTCTTAGAGAATTTCCAGTAGGGAAGAGACAAGCAGCCTACAATTTTTTCTGTTTTGATTTATTTTTTTAAACAAGTGTTTCTGATGCAGATGTAATTTCTCAGTTTGTGATTTACTATTTCACCTGTCTTTAAATAAGAATGCCAGCACATTGCCACTGTGAGCAGGGAGGTGTCTTGTTTCGTTTTAACTTGTACAGCTTGCTAGCTTTGGTAGCCTCCACTGAAAGCCTTTTGGCTTTCCACCGTAATATTTTGCCATAACTACCGGGCACACCTATGTCTCCTATGGGAGCTGGAATTGAGGAATAGCAGTACTTTTCCCCTTCTCTAGTGGCACGGATAGTACAGGCAGCTATTTTTCCCTATACTGATTTTTTACATTTGGTGCTGAAACTTCATGCCCTCTTGCCCCTTAAAATAAGGCTTATGATAAAGATTTACCTAATGGATAAGTGAGGGCATTCTGAAAGTGGTTTATTTTCATGCCTGGAAGAACATGATGCATCCACAGGTTAGCTACTAATCTACTGATTTTTATGCATAACTTTCTTTTGCCCATATGTCAACACTGTTAGAATTATGAAGTTAAATACCTGTTAGGAAACACCAGAGCATAGGCTGGCGCTTTAGTCTTAATTTGTGCTTTTTTTTTGCATAGGCATTTTAGAAGTTTTTAATAATTGCTAATTATCCTTTAATTGTGCTGGTAACAAAATAATAAATAAAAGGTACTTGAATAACATTGCAGGGAAGAAAATATCCAATGCTATTTCTGAAGCAAATGTGAATAGATATTATCTTAGCTCAGGGTATACTTTCCCAGTAGCTGATAAAGAAAGGAATTTTCCTCCTTGACATAATGGAAAACATCATTGTTAGTTCTGAATTTGGTCAGAGCTGTTTTTTGTTTTCTTATTAAAATGCTCATTAAATATAATTTTATAAAACTATAAATTCTGATTTTGATTAAATGAGAGCCATTCTTTTTTCAATTTATTTGGTACTTTTTAGCTTTCACAACAGAAAATAGTTCCTTAGTTTCTCACATAATTTTGAAGAAAATTATCTTTTCCAGACAGATGTTTTGAGGGCTCCAAAGAGATCAAAAAATGACCAGAATGTCCATTAAAGTGTTTGGATTCCAGAATGGTGCTACACAATTATTATGCTATTACCACTTTACAAAAAGATAGTATTTGTTGAAAATTGCTCCTATGTAGCATTTTAAAGCCACTAGATTTGAGGATTTATTATAAAATAAAGGATGTACCTACATATGTTACTTAATCTGCAGAAGGGGATTAACACAGTAACACAAGTATATGAAAAAGTAAGAGTAGCATGTGAAGTAACTTAAAAAAGGAGATCAAGAGTGTCTTGTCCAACCTTTCACTTTAAAGTGTAATGGCCAAAGGATAGGAACACAGTAAAATAATATTTATATGTCAAAAGTACTTTTGGCATCTGTTCCTTATTGATGAGAATAATATTTATTGCCATCTGGATTTCTTAATTCATTTTTCTGATATTGCTTATCTGGGGTTGCCATAGGACACAAACAGCTGGATTAAATTCCATCATGTTGTGTCACTGTGACTCATTTATTTTTTCTTATCTATGAAAATTTCTTGTAAATAACATCTCACTTTTTCCCTTTCTGAAGTACTTTCCTCTCTTGCAGAAGTAGTGTGGTCTGTCTTTCTGTCTGTCTGTCTCTTTTGCGCGCCTTTCTCTGTTTCTTCTTTTTGTTATTTTCCTCTCTCTGATTTCCTTTCCCTTTTCCTTTCTCTTCTGTTTCTTAGGTCAACAAATGCTAAGTAGCTTTATAGATATGTTTTAGCCTCATCTGTGGGATCTAAAGATATGTTTAATATTGCCCGAATAACAACAACAACAACAATAATGCATTTTATAATGTGAGAGGTTAGTTAAACTTCATTTAAGCTTCCCAACTGAGAGTTCATTCCACTTATTCAGAAACTGACCTGATGACATTGGGACAGGGCTTTATGGCTGATTGCCTGGAACTGTATAGTTACGTGAACATATAAGGGATGGAACACTTTATGGTTATTAGGATGCCTAAAGTATTGGCTGTCTTCAAGCTTTCACAGAGTGTCTGAAGCTCAGTAGTCCTGCATAAGATTGTAGTACCTACATGCAAAAGAAATAATTGCAGGAATATGATTTATTAGTCAAATATGAAAAGTCATAATGAGTGCTATCTTGACTGCATTTCTTCTCTACTAGGCCAACATCAATGATTGCTGTTTTGCTGTTTTAAAGAACTGTTTTATTCTAGAACTAAATCATATGCACAGCACTTCCTTTGAAACTGTGGTAGTTTTTTTTGCAATTTGGATATTTTAGGAGTATCAATTCAGATGTAGCTGGAAGTCTTTCAAAAATGTAGATTCAAATCTGCCTCAGATTTTGGGTCAGACCACAGTGTGGCCATTTTGTGCATATTTATTTGAAAAATGCTATTTTTTCATTGCCAATGGCAAAAGCTAAAAGGAGATTCCTTGTTTGTTTCATGAGAGGGGACTTCTGACAATGAAAATGGTTATTGTTCCGCTGCAGAATCTTAGTGTTGTGCAGATATTTTGCTTTCAAAGGTTTTACTCAAATTTTGTATATTTTTAATCTTTCAAAGCAGCATGCAACATATTGCTGCAAACATAATAGATATTATTCTAACCACTCAGGAAAATTTTTTTAATATAAGATTGAGTAAAGAGATATTCCTTTAGGCCAGCTGCTACAAAACAGGGGGGAAGACTCTGAATTTGGGGCAGAAATCCTTGACTGCAGTTTGACTTGCATCCACACCTGAAGAGGTCCAGCTCTTCTGTAGTGCTCTAAAATCCATCTGAATCTCATCTAACCCTCTCTGTACCCATCCCAAAGGTACGTCTCCAGAAATGACTCATATAGGCGTAAGTGCACCTATTGAAAGGAATGGATCCAGTAGCTCTGCAAGGTACTCCTCTATGGGCTGGGCTGTGATGGGAGCTGGGTGTTACCACAGCATCGTAAGGGCATCGAGCTAAATCTGTAAACACGGAGGGGGAGCAGAATGCAGGACCAGCTCTGGTGCTGTTCATGGAGGCCAGAGCTGAGGCACAGAGGATGTGGACACATTCTGGGCAAAGCCAGCCTGGCTCTGTCTAAGTGACTAGGGAAGAGATGGAGGAACAGACTGGGGAGACAAAGAGATCTAGGGAGATACACCTTGTTGTATGCCAACAAGAACAAACTGGCATTATCTAGGTCATTGTAAAGGGATCAACAACCTTATATTGGTTGAGAGAACAGTTGCTGCATCCTTGGTGCAAGCTAGGAAGGATTTCTCTTGGGAACAAATAAATCTAAGCATGCATCCAGGAGCTGGTATTAGTGTAGTCTGCTGCATGTAAGGAAAACTGGTATTAAAGATGCAAACTAAATTCTGTCATCAACTGTGGAAGAGGAAGGGAAAACAAGAGGACTTGTGGAAATACATGCATGCCAGTGTGCTGCTTCTTAAGCTAGTGTTTTCAGAAACAGCCAACAATTCTAACAAAGATCAGTGGCTTAGGAAATACATTCTGCATGGGTTGTGACAATATTTAGTCCAGAGAACTTGCAAAGCCTGTTGAAATTATGGGTCTAACATCTGGCTACCATGGATGGAAAAGGGGGAGGGATGTTGCAAAGGCACATCAATGGTGGTTCTATGCAGCTTCATCCTAGTTCAGCATCCTGCTTATACTGGCCTGAATTTTACTCCACTCCTGGGTAATGACGCTAGAGAACATCTAATGAAGCAGGAACTTGAATCACTCTGTCAGGTTTCTCAGCAGTGTAAACTTCCCCTGTGTTGTGCTCTCGATGTTTGCTTACTATCCCATTCAGTCATTAATCCCTTGATAATTTGCGAGATGATGAAGTAGCTCCCTGTAGAATGATGCTTTCATATCAGCCATTTTGTTCTTCTTGGCTCTCTTGACAGGTGATGTCGCATGAGGAGAATCTGGAACTGGAAAATCTAAATAAAAGTCATAATAGTGCTTCATTAGAAAAACAAAATTGGATTGAGGTTAGGTTGCTAAATGGTATAAACTGAGCTACAACCTACAGTATACAGTCCTCTCCGGTGTACACAATCTACAGTATACAAGACTTTTTTGTTTTGCTGCTCCACTCAGATGTTAATGATACTTATCCCATTGACCATAGACAGGCATGCATTTGAGAACCATGCTGATTTAATGTTTTTTTGAGTTGGGTTTTTCTCTGTATGTGTGTTGAGGTTTGGGGTTTTGGAGGAGTGGTTTTGTGCTAGTTGAAAGAGCAGATATTTCTTCTAACTAAAATCTATTAACTTTTAAGACTAGAAGAAAACATGTACTGACAGTCAGTCAGACATGGGGCTGCCCAGGTTCTTTCAAAAAAAAATCTCTTTCCCCCAAAGATATACACATATAAACAGTGAAAAGAGCAGTGACTGGCCAAACCAGTTGCACGTACAGATTTTATCTTTATGGTATATTGTAAGAGGTACTGCAATATGTGTTTATCACTGTGGTTACAAAGATGAGGGGAAGGTTGTTTATTGGTTAGGGTTACTTTTGGCTATTTCTGAGAGTCAACAAAGTAAACAGAAAGGACAATTAATATGCTCCCATAACAAGTTTACTGCGTAAGGCCATGGCAAGGATTCACAGTCACTTCTTAGGACAGATGTACTTTGTAAGCATTGTAAGCCAAGCAATGACTACTTGATATTTTATTCAATGAAATATCTTCTGTATATTTCTTCGACATCCCTCCCCACCAACTCATTTTACTTTTTAACCCAGTCACTGATTGTTCTTACTTGTACTGATTTTTTTTTGAGATCCAAGGTTTTTTTATGTGTTTGTACTGATCCTAATATTTTTGGTGCTGCTTAGGGAACTCATCTATGACAAATGAAAAATATTCAAAAGAAAGAAGGGAAGGGCTTTTTTTCCTGGGGAATCATTACAGTAGCAGTCATAGTCAGAGGCTAGTCTCCCTGCAGCCTCTCTTGAAGCCTGGGACAAGCTGTTGAGAGGATCCCGTAGTGGAGGCAGAGCTGGGATGCTGAGGGGAGCACTCTGCTGTCACCACAGTGTGTCATGCTTGACATTAGAACAAACGTAGCAAAGGGTAAGAATTTTACTCAGGAGCTGCAAAGATCTGTAGTTAACATGAGCGTTTGTATGTACTGAGGAGTACCTATCTGCATAAGGGATAGAAACGGGCATCTTGGCATTTATTCAGTTTGCCAACCAACAGAAGTAAACATAGAGTCTTATTTCTTTGATTTCAAAAAGAGAGAAATATATTCTGGAGGGTTCTAAGCCCTACATTCTGCTGCATTTAAGCTCTGCATTCAGTTTTAAATGCTACTTGTCTGTAGTCTGAGTACAACCCTTAAACTATGCTTGAAGACATCCTTCTCTCTGAGCATCAGGTGCACTGGTCCCTACATATGCAGTGACTGGAAGAGCAGGCAGCACAAACAGAGGGAAATGCCACTGAGCAGACTGGTATAATATTTCTTTTAAGCCTTACTTAATGAGAAAACTTGTCTCACAAACTAAGCTTTGAGGAAAAGCAAGAATTAAGCCTGTCTTTTAGCTTTATGACATATCTTCGTAAAATAAACACAAAAGCAAGTGTTCAGTTGTATTTAGAATTTCTTTTATTACTTGTAAAGGTATAATTTCCCATCCTGTATCATGTCACAAAAGAAAGCCAGGTTCAGATAAGGAGTTATTAAACACTGAATTTTCCTCTTATTAAAATCTGAGAGAATTAATTACAAGGGACTTTCCATAATGACAGGCTAAGGACATGCTCTCAACTCATTGCGTGGGATCTTGGCAGAGACTTTCCAGGAGTACTTCTGTGAACTAATTCTGTTCTTCCATGAGAGTATGTAGGATCAGGAAGGGAAATGTACAGAAGTCAATTGTGTGCAAAAATAGCAGTAGAGGCTGTTGCGAATAAGATTTCTTCCCTAGTGTTGGTGTATTACAACTACACTCGACGTGCCAGATTTATTCCTGCTGGAACTTAATTGGAGTATTCTGGCAGATCATTTTAGTGTCAAGTCACATAGGGGTTTTACTATAAAATCCTAAATTGCTTGAAGACTTTAGGAAGAAAGGTACTGTATCTTCTAAATACCAACTAGTTGTACTATTCTGAGTTTATTTCAGAAGTTCTTGTTAGAGCCTTGTGATTAAAACCTCACCTTGATACCAGGTTCTACTTCCATGATAACACCAGGGCAACAACAGCAGCAGTACTTTCTGATGGATGAACAGGTTCAGATGAAATAGCATCCAACATAACAGCTGACACCTCTCCCACCCCCGCAAAAAAAAAGGCAAAAAAACCCTTGCTGCTTTTTTCCTAGGCTTTCAAAAGAATGATTGACTCTTTCTAGTTTTCTTTTCAAATGGAACTATTAGATGTGCTGAGCCAGCATGAAAACATTGCTTCTAACATTATTTCTAGCTTGGCTTTGAGAGGTTCCTATCTCAAGAAAGGGCATTATTATTACACTGGATTTGTTAGGCTCTGCTTGGAACTCCCAGCCATGAACCAAACACAAAGATTTTACAATGTAGTTCAGACATCAGCAAATAGAAGAAGACAAAAATGACCCTTGCTTTGGGTAGCAAAAATTACTTTTGGAGTTCAAAGCTCCACTATGATTTTCTGTCTGCTTGTCGCAGTTCAGACATTCCCCTTCTACCAGTGTATCTGCAATATGTGCTTGTGACTGTACTGTTGCTCCCGCTTGCCCTGCGTCTGCTTGTTTTGGCAGTTTTGACGGCAGAGAACGCTGAGCCTCTTTCATGTGGTTTGTGTCACATGTGCTGCTGTGCGAGACACGCGCGGCTCTTCGGGAGCGTTTGCTGCTTGCTGCTTCGCATGCTCTCTTGTACACTTCCTCTGCAGATGGCTTTCCTGGCTCCCATGGACCATATGTTTTTTCAGTTTCTTTTAATGTGTGTACACCCACCCCATGCAGTTCCAATGAAGTATGTGTTGTTTATTTCCTCTGGCTGTCCAGCTCTAAAGGTTTTGACCTAGGGAGGCAATCACTGACACTAAGTGCAAGAACGATCCTTAACACAACCTGCTCTTTTCCTGGGATGCTTGTTCTTCTTCCTCTTGGAAGTGTGGAAGTCTCCACTTGTTCTGTTTTTAACCCTGCAGTGACTAATTTTAGCTATCTTACCACCAGGCATCCATTGTCCGTGGAGGGAGGTGGATGAGATGCCCTCTTAAGGCAGGCATCTAAGATAGGTGGACAGATTTGCCTCTCTCACATGACTTTTGTTTCTCTCCCCATTGACACAGAGGAAGCCTAGATGACAAACCTAGGCTAATTGGCCCACTTTGAGATAGCAATATCTAGGGGAGATATATCCCTCTCCAGGGACCCAGCCTTCATGGTGGTATGCATGAATGCTGTATCCTTGCAAACTGCTGGCTGGGGTTTTTTTCATCAGCTATTCCTCTTATCAGCACGTTCCATACTGCCTTACCCATGAGGACAGAGCGGAGAGCTGAGTGTCAGCAGAGGGACATCTAAGTATAAAAGATAAGGACAAAGAGCTTCCTTAGAAGTGGGTCGCTTCCAGACTCATGCAAGGTATTTCTTCACTGTATGAAACAGAATGACAGACTGGCCTAGGTAAGAAGGGCAGAGTATTGGTGAGAAATTAGAGCAAAAAAACCCAAACCTGATAAACAGACAAACCCTGGAACAGTAGGAGGACAAAGCTCTGATGCAGAATATTTCAGATGCAGGTGGGAGATTTAGCAAATCCCTATAGTCAGGACTAGAAGTGGAAGCTGAGAAAGGTCAGGCTTTTCATAATGCTAGTGGTCCCCCTGACTTAATTCCTGAAAAAGCTGAATGTGTGCCATATGCTTTATTTATACCAAGAGCTATTCATTCCCCATCAAGGCTGATGTTTTTATTAACAACTCTGCTGTTTTCGTTCAAGAGCAAAACTATCAGAACCCGGAAACCAATGGTAAGTTTAAAGCATTTCTGCTGATTCATGAGATTTCTCCACAAATTGTTTTCAGAATTTGTACCACTTCTATATTTAAAGGTGTGCATTAGGTAAACTAACCAGCCACATCTTTGAGAAAGAAAGCTTCCTCACATCAGAAGCAAAAACTTGCTTTTGGTAGAGCTGTTAAAATATTCCAGATTTTTATATCCTGAAATGGTATTGAATAAATCAAATAAAACAGTATCAGCAGCAAGATTTTTATTTTGGCTGTTGTCCAGCAGTAAGAAAAATCATATAGATACAGACTACTTCTCATTTTCCTTGGGATTAGCAAGCTGATCCTGTGTATGAACTATGTGTGTGGTAGTCCCTGTGATGCCAATGGGAGCTCTGCACATGGACCAACTGCACAATCCATTGCCACATGTAGGACGCAACGGCTATAGTGAAAGAGATTTTAAAACAGCAAGGTTATTACCTGGAGAAAAACTGGCATTGCCCTAACTCTGCAAATCTATAACTTGCAACATAAGGCAAAGAGCATAAGGCAATAAATATGGATCTGTGAGATGTGGGAGAAACGACAGGCTTGGAAAGGTGGTTTCTATCATTGCTCTGGTAAGAGAGCAACAACAGTAAGAGAGGTGTGATATGTAAGGGCAGACTTATACTGCTTTATTTCCAGTTTGGCCTGTATCCATCTCTTAGGAGTTTCCTGTACAAGGTTGTTGAAAAAAATCCTGCGTAGTGTGAATTTTATGTAAGGATCCAGTCCTATGCTCATGCAGCATCCTGTTGTAGTCACTGGAAGTCAAGTCTGTAAAAAAAGGCAAGACTGGGCATGTAATCTTCCTTTAAAAAATGCTCTTTCTTTCCCTGAAAATTGATAAAAATTAAAATAAAAACTAGTGCTCTTTGCCAGTGGCACCAGCTCTACAGGGCATCAAAGCAACTGATTGCTCGTAGTCTCTAGACATTTCCTGACTGACTGCAAAGGTCATCTTGGAGTGAGCTGGGGAAACTGAAAATTAGTTATCTGAAGGCCAAATAAGGTGAAAGTTGCTGTGGCTAAAGTTCAAGTTTATTTACACAGAATAAAAAAGAGAAGTGAAAAGTTTGCTGACTTATTTACTTTTATTTTAGAACGTTTTGGAGCGGTTTGTGTAAAACAGAATGAAAGGTGAAAAAAAAAGGAAGTGGAATGTACAGTGATATAATAGAAATAGCAGTTAATGATTGTCACTGGTAATCTTTACTGTTTTGTTATTTATCTCATCCTAACCCAGACAGCAATATCTGTGATGTTGCTGTTATTTTCTAGCTTAGGAAATCTTTGAGGTTGGGACCTTCTCTTTTTTTCCTCTCAGAAAAATTGCTTAGCAGAGTCTTGCCACCATGGAAGGATATAAAAGCTCTATACAAGCAATAAAATTAAGGAAGTACAGTTTCATATAGGTTTATGTTCTAGTTTACATTTTTAACCTAATCCTCAGCACCAAAAGAATCTTAGATTCTCCTGCATTCCTTACAGCATCCCACAGACTAGTGACAGCATGTACACTGAATATTTTGGTCTCAAACCCTCTGCTGACAACCAGAATACAAATTAGCTGAATTCTGCTTGGTGGTCTCTCCAGGGCACTAATTTGAGTCTCTTGTTTCTACCCACTTTAATGAATTTCATAAAAATTTGTATCTTTAAGATGTCCACTCCATGTTCAAACTTGGCTGGAGATGGCCAGAAGGATCAAAAGTTCCTGGGGCGAGCGCAGACAGACAGTGAAATATCTTGCTCACTTAGTTGTCCCTTCTCTAGAAAATGAGACCAAAGATAGTATCAGGTTATTGTTCACTCTGGAGATTATTGGTTAGCTGTGGCTATTGATAGAAAACAATTCATGAGCATTCATCAACCTGTCATAAACACTAAGCAAGATTAACCAATAGATTGGTTTAAATCTCAAAATTATAAATTTTATTCTTGATAAATAGCATTGAACCTTATGCTTGCTTCCACAAATGCCCAACAATTCCCTTGCTAATAGCTCATTAATCACGTCTTGGTCCATGTTTGTTGCAAGCAACATGTTCTAGTGAACAAGATGCTGGAAGGGACCCAAGAGCTCTGGATTAGATTTCCAGCTCTGTCTCCTGTGATCACTCTTGGTCTGTTTTCCTTCTATTAACTGCTAAAATCATCATGCTTTGTCATACATAGGGGGCCCCCAGTCTCACCTTGAGCCTACTTGTATCACACTTACATTGCAAGTTTGTAGGTGACCTTGACCAGGTCTTACAGGGAATTTCAGTAGGTACTGCTAACGGGCTTGAATATTCTGGCAATCATTCCTGGGCCACAAATCAATCCAGTCTTCCTGTGCAGAGACTCCTGTTGTCTGCAGTGATAGAATTGGCTAAATATAAAAAAGGGTGAAGTTTTAATTTTTAAAAGCTAATGACCCAGGATGATACAAAAATGAATAAACACAGATCTAACCAAAACATTCCAAAGTTTGTATACTTTAACTGGAATATAGTGTTGTTGTTCTGTTATAATAGATGATAAATAACAAAAGGGTCCTTGCATTGACTCATATATGATAGTGCAAATGAAAATGATAAAATTTCTGTATTTTATTGACAATTTTTTTTTTTTTTGACATGGATCAGCTATAAAGGAGAACAGGACTCTAGTGTTCCTGTATGTTTGTTTTGAATACTGTGATAACTACAATTTAAACTGTCACCTTAGGAGAAAACCTGTTTTGAGTCTTTGGGGAAGCAAAGTTCAGCAGTTTGTTTTCACACAGGAAATTACTGTTTTAAGGGATAATATTAGGTATCAAGAACTCTAATTGCTGGATAATTCCTTATTTCATTATGAGTTACTTTGTAGGTTTTGAGATTCTGTCTGGAAGTAATCCTCAAATTTGATGGGGATTTGGAGCCAGAACTGATAAAAAGGGACACCAAAGACAGTTCAGATAAGGTATGCTGGTGAAAACAGTTTCCTCTGTCGTGCAGGAGCACACAGTAATCACAGCCAAGCTGCCATTGGCATAATCATGAATATTAAAAAAAAACGTTTGTATTGTCACACTTCCCGGAGTTGCACGAGTGTGTAACGTAGCCCTTTGCTACATGTATGCTCGTGCTCCATTGAGACACCTGTGTTGGCAGAGAAGAAAGTGTCAAGGACATAAGAGACAAATCTTGCCAGACATTCTTAATTTGCCTCCTACTGCTTCCAACCCCATTTCCATTAACTGAGATAAAACAGTGGTAAATGATATCTTTGCACAAATGTAATAGGTGACTAGGTATTACTAAGAACTTAAACTCGACTAGTCAAAACCAACCACGATCACAGAGGAGTGTAGAAGGGATCTTGCTCTGCTGACTGTGATTTCATCCTGCAAACAGCAAGCCTTACTTGGTTCTTCATGTAGTGGTTTTAGTCCTGTTTCCTGCTTGCCAGCTTGCTATGAACAGGCTGATTTTTCTGAATTTGTGAACTGTTTACAGCTGTTGAACAAAGACTGCATCCAGTATTAAAGAGAGACTTCAGCTGAGTGTTCACCTACTTATGTGACACCCATAGCTGGTGGGTTGTTTAGGAGCTGTTTACAACAGCTGTTCATTCACTATTTACTACACAAGTTGCAGGTTTGGCTGGCAAAGCTGTAAGGTCTGATCATGGATCTTCAGCATTTACAGTGTATGTCTTGCCCTTACCATGTTATCAAAGAAGTGAAGAGAAATATGAAGGAGGAGTGACAGAGCTTTCATTTAATTTTATTCATGTCAGATCACACCAGTCACAGCTGCCAGACTGTTCTGAAAACATTAAGGGAAAGAGGGACTGAAAATGAGTTATCCATGGTGTTACATCATTGCATGTCTAGGAATGGCAAGCTTTTGAATTCCAGGACACCATTTTATGTTACATCAAAATAGTGGTGTCTACAGAGTTGAACAAGAGGGTTGGGGGTTTTTTTGTTTGTTTGGTTTGGTTTTTTTAATCATTATAAAAAGAATGCAAAATATCTGGGCTAAGGTGAAAGAAAGGTGTTGAGAATATGCTTCAGGAGGAAATACAAATGGAAGGAAATCTCTGATCTTATTTCTGTTGATAGAAAGCAGAACCAAACCCTTTATCTGAATTGTATGAATGTGAAGAAAAAGCCATGGTAGTAAGCACAAAGAGTGAATGAGTAGGTCTATGGAGATTGTTAAGATCTACTGTTTCTTCAGAGTTAGACAATTTGTAGCAAGAACAGCAGTGAGGATTTTTCTTTCTGTGTAGTTCAATGAATTAGCAAGAGAAGGATCAAAGATGCCTCTGTCATCCAGGATTCCCATCTTGTGTCACTTCACTGGCAAGCAGCTGGTAGAAAAAGGAAGGCTATGAGGAAGCAGTGAGCAAGGGAATGGGGAAAGAAATAAGTAGAAAGGCTAAAAAAGAAGAGGAGGGGATTAAAAGATAGATGGAAAAGGGAAGAAGATGGATCAAATGGAAAAAGACTAACAAATGGAGCCCCAGCAACACTGGTCTGCCAAAGCACCGATGTTTTCTAAAGCTATTTTCATCAGCATGCTGAGCTTGCATCTTGTCTCCTGTGGTCCTAACAGCTTTTTAAATTGTTTATTGGGGACTTGGAGACTTTCTGTAGAGCTCAGTGGAGCCACGGGGATGGACACTAGCTGAAGACCCCTCCCATGAATTCTCAAACATCTGATCACTAGGATTTAATTCTGAGGTCATTACAACATGAAAATGTGCTTCAGAGTCCTCTGGTTCCTTACAGGAACCTGACTAAAATACTGTGTGCGTGGGCAGAACCCAAGACAGAAATAGGTTGTATCTGTAGGAAGTATTTATTTCTATATGACCTTGCTTCAGCTTGTAGCATGCTGTTGCAAAATTGCATATAACCTGGTAAGAAAAGCACATTTCAGTGTAATGCACATAGTAACAGCAGGCCAACAAATGTTATAAACAATCCAGGTGGCAAAGCTCTACCCTAGATAGTGTTAAAGATACACAGTGCCCCAAGAGCAGGATTGCTGTACCAAATGTCAATATCTATGGTATATTAAGTCATTTGGGGGAAACAAAAGAGCATCTCTCTAACAGGTACAGATACAAACACACACAAAAATCCCTCTGCCCCAGGACCCTTTTGTCTTCTGGACTGGTGAAAATGGCTTTTTCCCTTGGTTTAATACAAATGCAGAACAGGTGGCAATCATAAGCCCAGTCATGGGCCTTGATTGCTACTGATGTCTACTTTTTATCCTTCGTCTATTTTACATTCATGAGTGGCTTGCACAAATTTTTCCCAAGTATTCTTTTTATTCTATAAAATGATAAGTGAGGACAAATCACAGCAGAGAGAAAATTTCGCCTGATTTAAGGCTAATTTTCTATACCAAAACCAGAAATGGCAGGACTTAATAAACACTGGTGATTTCACATGAGGTCCTATCCCTGACTAAATTTTTGTGGTTGGCTGTTGCACAGGTGTTGTGCATGCAGTGAGTGGCAAGGGAAGGGCTAAGTGGTGAACCCTGAAGGTCCCCAGGTGGCTACTGTGATTGCTGGGGGAGCAGGAGGGAGCTGAGTTTGGTGGGAGCAGGTGTGGCTGTGCTCAGAGGGAGGAGTTACTGCTTTCTCCAGCAGTGAGGACAGCCAGTGCTCAGGAGAGCCTCTCTGTGGGTGAGCTGAAGTGGGATCTTGATTCTGGGGGAAAGAGGAAGCTTGGCCACATGTGGAAGTCTCTAAGGATATCTGTGTCTTCTGAGGTCCTGCCCTGCAGCACAGAGTGAGTGGAAAACCTGCAGCGATGCTTTCACTGAGCCATAGGTGGGCTGGAGTAGCTTTGCTCATCCCTTGTCTTCCCTGGTTGTGGAAAAGTGAAATATGTCATGTGAATGTCATGGTAGGAGGGAGGTGGACTTGCGTGTAGAAGTGAGGGAATCCAAGCAGTTGCAGTGAGCCCAAGTAACTGAATAGTGTCCAGCTTTTGAGGGAACTTTTGAGACTTAGATCAGGTACTGTGCTGGAACTGGGCTGCAGTAACTGCAGGGTATGTATCTCACAACTATAGTAACAGGGGAGCAGCTGTCTGACCTGTTACCGCTTGCAGGTACAACTAGTTCAGGCGCTGCCACATACCCTGGTAAGGGCTCAGCAGAGCTGAAAACAACTGGTATCTGCTTTTTCAGGTAGGCATATGAGGCAAGAAGTTCCAGTCCTGGTTTAAACCTGGATTCTGGGAAGCGGGAGGGGAACAGCAAACTACTTTAGAAGAGAAAGCTAAAATTCTGGTAATAAACTTTGGGCTATTGTTGTGTGAGGGTGGACCTGTGCACGTTTGGCTGTGAATCCACAGGTGTATAGCAGGATGTTAGGGATTGGTACTTGTAATACAAAGAATGTTTATGGCTTTCTGTAGGACCAATACGAATCTTATTGTTAATTGGTGATGGCTTTTTGGTTTGAAGTCTTTATCATGGATCTTTTATTGGCTTGATTTCACAGGAGATAAGCACACAGAGTGTGACTAAGTCGAGCTGTATTTCCGATACACTCTTGTATGGTTTTCTGTCTTAGGTGTTCCTCCTCAGTCATGTAGCAGAGAGCAGAATGGCTGCTGTACAGCCAAGAAGCATTGCTGCCTCTGGAGAGAGGTCATGGTTCTCACTTTTACTCTAAATGTTTATATATATATATATCTCTCTATATCTATCTGTGTTGGTAGCTAATAGCACTTCTTACTCCATCTTCCTCCCCCTGGCAGGCTGCTGTTTGGTCCTCCCAAAGCTGCCTCTTGTGCAGGCTGAACAAGGCCAGTTCCCTCAGCTTCTCCTCACAGGGCAAGTGCTCCAGCCCCCAACCATCTTGGTGGCTCTCTGCTGAACTCGCTGCAGTTCATCGATGCCTTTCATATACTGGGGGGCCCAGAACTGGATACGGGATCTAGATATGGTCTAACTAGTGGCCTGAGTAGAGGCAGTGATCATTTCCCTTGCTCTTCTGGCTTTGCTTCTGTGAATACAGCCCAGGATGCGGCTGGCCTTCCCTGCTGGCAGGGCACACTGCTGGCTTGTGTGCTGCTTGACCCCTTCCCTGTCCACCAGATCCCTTTCGGCAGTGCTGGTTCCCAGTCAATCAGTCCCTGCCTTCATTAGTGCAAGAGCCTCTTCCTTCCCTGCAGGTCCTTCCACTTGTCCTCATTGAATTTTATGAAGTTTCTGTCAGTTCTTTCCTCCATCCTGTTGAGGTCTCTCTCCCTGCCCTCAAGTGTGTTGACTGGTTTCTGCCAGTTTGGTGCCATCTGCAAACTTGAGAAAAACCTGTTTGTTCCATTGTGTCCTCTGGATAGTTGATGAAGATGTTAAATAGGATGATCCCAGGATAGACCCCTGCTATTTGCTATCTAGCCATCCACTTATTCAGACAGTAATGTCCCTACTTGGGCACAAGAATATTGTGAGAGAGAGTGCTTGAAAGCCTTGCTACAGTTGTGGTAACTGATATCCCTTGCTCCCCCACATCCACAAATCCAGTCATCTTATCATAGAAGACAATCAGATGGGTCAGGCATTTACCATTGGTAAATCTCTGCCTTTGCCTGTTTACAAGTAGTAGTCATTGCTTGCATGAAATGCCCACTTCAAGTAACTGAAGGGAGTTTATGCCAGTTTTATGAGAGGAGACAAGCTGCTTTTTATGTATCTTAAACTGCTCAGTTGCTTCAGTGTTACAATTATCCTGTGATTGTTTATAAAGTTATAAATACTCTGTAGGGAGCTGTTTCAGGCTTACTACAGATTCAGGCAGACACTATGAATTGGTTACCTGCATTCATAGCAGTAGGATGTGAACAAAACCTTAAACAAAGTTTGGATTTTTGGGTGCAAGTGGAGTCAAATGCTAGATAACATTTTGCCAGTGTGCTTCTGAAAACAATGGTTTTGCAGCTTGCTTTGTTTTTTTTAAAAGTGGAAATAACTCGTCTTTAACATGTAAAAGAAAGTTTTAGTGTTTTCAGGGAAATGGTATGTAAATGCACACAAGAGAAAGAGAGGTTTCTTTACACTATTGCACAACCTGACAAGCTTTGTGGTTAGAGATCCTATTTCTGTTCATTATTAGACTGGAATGTGACGTGCTAACCAGAAAGTAATGTCTTCTGCCGAGTTTCCTGGGAGTTTGAATGGTGCCAATTAACTTCTTTCAGGGTTCTCATTGTTCAGTTATCTGTGTCCTAAGTTAAGGAAACAGGCACTTCACAGTTTTTGGAAGGTCCTCTTTTCACTCAACATAAACCCTTGAAACTGGGATTCACTAAAGAAAAGAAAGTACACAGTGAGATGCCCTGAATGGCATCCAAATAAGGTGGTTCTTGCTTCACAGAAAAGTGCAGGAACAGAAGTTAATGTATTTAAACCCTTATAGAGCATGCAATAGGAATGCTAAATAGCAGAAAGGGGAATGCTTCAGGGACAAATATATGATCTATCTAGGTTTGGGATGTGTGCACTAAGTAACCTGTCATGTGCCATGGGCCCTGAAGCAGCCCTACAGTGTTTTTTCTCCAACTAGTGCTTTACTGACATTGTCCTTTGCTTTCAGCTTTGTGACCGCCAGCTTGTCTGCTCTTCCCAAACATCAGATTCTCTCAGCCTTTGTATCTCTGCACAAAGGCTGCAGCAACTTTGATTCCATGTCCTCGACCATAGCCTGCCATCTTGTACGGTCCCTTCAGCATCCAGCCTGAAGGAACTCATGGAGGAACAGGCATAATAAGCAGTGATATTGCTTCTAAAAAATCCCTTCCATTAATGCTCTTTCCTTCCTGTTTTCTGGAAGTTGCATGGCTTCTCTAGATCGTGCTTTGGAGTAGATGTTGTGTGATCTCTTTCTTCCCCTTCTAGTTCTTTCTTTCCTGCTTAAAAAACATGAAGAAAAAGGTACCCTCTTGTGTACTTTAATGAATGTTTTATCTTACTGACTTGTGGTTACATCTCTCACTGTAGGTACAGAGAAAGGAGTAAGACAAAGCAACAGGGACTTTTAAGGACAAACCCCAAGTGTTTCCTGGGTTATAAGAACAAGTCTGATTAGAATCCCTTGTAAGCTCCAACTGTGGAGGAGAAACTGCAGAAATCCAGTAGTTGCAGTGTCAGGAAGCCTGAAACTTCAAGCTATAATTCTAGTGCAAATTGCCTTTATTTTTTTTTTGTTAGCACCTCTTTAAGTCAAAATACTAGATTAGGTAGAGCTCCACAGTAGAACCTGCAAGTCTTCAGTGGCTGAGTGTTAACTACAGCCATATATCTATAGATACAAATACTTTTAGAAATAAAATGGTTTTAAGCCAAAATGTAAGTCCACCCCCTCTTTCTTTAAAAAATGAACTCTGGAAACTTTTCATAATTGATATTTTCATTATTTAAAAAGTGTTTTAATTGCAAAAAAAAATAAAAGCTTTGATCTTGGATTATTTTATGAAAAACAGCAGGAAAAAAAAGTTAAAAATATTGTGAATGATTGACTTTTTATTATTGGCTTTCCCGTGGCCTGCCTAAAAATCACCAAACCTACCTGCATCAAATCAGCCAGAGAGGTACATCCTAGATTTGAAGACAAAGAAGGTCCTGGCTTTGGTTCCCTACTACTTGGATCTGAAGGTACTAGTGAGAGTCCAAACAGTGTGAACAGATTGCTCTTGGAATGCTTCACTCATTACGACTGGATGAGACTCTATTTTTTTATTTTGAATATACAGTAGATACAAATGATGAGTCATAATGTTGTTCAGACAGGCTTAAAGATGAGCAAAAAAAAAAATGCAATCGAGAATTACTTTTAGGTATTTACCTGCTTTTCTACTCCACAACTTATTTGTTACCTCTTGTTTTCGAGTTCATTTGTAGTCAGGGTTTTTTCCGCATTATGGCATCCAGTTCTAAGATTTGTTTAATTTTGAGAGTGAAATTTTGTATGATTTAATTACAGAAGCTTCAGTAAACAAAATTTATACCTTATTAATTGCTTCTCCTTGATCTCCTACTCTTGTAATAGATTAAAAAAACAAATAAACTAATACTATCCTTATAAGTAATAAGGCCAGAACTCTGAAATGGTGGTGGCAGTATTATTAGGTTAAATCTGCAACAGCTGTTTTGTCTCTATGGGAAGTTATGGGGTAAGCTGAACTAGCCTTCACCCTGAGATTTTCACCTCTGAAATGCAACCAGTAACAGAGGCACCAGGGACAGAGAGAATTGTGACAATAAGTAATAACTCTTTATTATTACCTCTTAATAATTATTACTTGATAATAATTATTACTTAACAAGCAATAGTTATATTTGCAGTAAAACAGTATATGTTTTGATACTTTGCGTTTCTTTACTTTTCCTTCATTGCATCTGACAAATGACTGAGGATCAAATAGAGAGACAGATTGGTTTGTTGCATTGATTAGTGCCTCCCTCACTTTCAGGAAAAAAGCTGAAGCTGTATTTTCATCCTCCTTTCACCTGTTTGTAATCAGGACTGTCCTCCTCTAATCTGCTTAATGAAGCTGTGGTAGACTTGCAGAAGTAATTATTGGGTGTTATATTTTCACAGTTCATTCTCAGCACTTCAGAGGCTGCAGTAGTTCACTCTTTTTTGAATGACAAAGACATTGTGAAATTTTACCTGCCCTTTTGTTTTGTCTTGCTAATGTGGAATAAAGTAACCAGTAGAAGTCATAGGAGAGAAAAATATTGGATTGCAGAACACTGATTTAAAAAAATACACAAGCCAAAGAGCTGAATCGTGAAAGACTGTTTGCTTGACCTATTAGTTTGAGAACTGCCGGTACCCTGCACTATGATTTAAATAAAACCTGTAGTCTGGATGTGGTAGTCTGGAAAGGAAAACAGATAATTAGGAGACAGAAGGAGAATTGGTAAGAATCCTGTCTGGAGAGGAAACAAGCAGGAGAGGAAGGGGTATACTTGGGTATTGATTTGAGAGGCTTATGGTGTGAACATCCAGTGATGAATTTTTTTTGTGTGTTGTTCTGTTGTCTAATTCACTAGTGGAATTTGCCATATTTTGTTTCTCATATGTGAATGTCTCTTCCACAAGTTCAGATTTCCAATATGATTTTAATTTGCATAATAAAATTCCAGTGAGGTTGCACAGTTTTGAAATCCATAACTTCTCAGTACTGTTCATCCCTCCTGTGTTGAATAGCTTGGGTATCTTCCTGTAATAAAGTTATGGGGGTTACTTATTTACTTTCTTTGTCTTTTGAAGTAGATAACCGTTGCATAGTAGGTGAATATTCATCATGGGTTGATTGTTTCTGCATTGCATTTAAACAGCAACCCACTGGAATATATTATCAGAATGTCCTTCTTAATATTTAGCAAAGCAGAATACGATGAAATACTGCATTTATTATGATAATGAGCAAAGAGGAATCATTTGATCATCATGATAGATATATCCTGAGCTTCCTTGCTTCATTATTTTAAGTGTAGCATAGTCAAGAAGTCATCTTCAGAGACACATATACTTTGGGGCAGTATATTTAAAAATCTCGTTCAGACATCAGCTCTTTTAAAAAAAAAAAAAAAAAAAAATCTTTCTCCTGGCCCAAATCCATGGTAATATTTGCCCTGCAGTACACACTGAAGCATTAGCCTTTGTAGGTGTGAAAATTGGTGAGGTTTCAAGCACTGGAATGAATTAGTGTAGTACACGTAGTGACATTCCTTTCATCAGAGAGTGGGCAGCAGCCTAGAAAACTTGATGAGTTAAAGGGAAAGCATGTATGGTAGCATGTTGCACGTCATAGGAAATAATGGCCCATGTTTCTACATATAAGGCCAGAGTTCCGGTGGAAGCTAAGTATCTGCAGAAAAACATCACAAAAAAATAACCCATTGTTGAATCTTTGAGCATTCCCAGATTACATCTGTACATTTTCCAACAAACAATTGGCCTACGTGTTTCCCTGAAATATGGAGATTCTTTGGTTGTGCAGTCATGCCTTGGCTGATAGGATGCTTCCTGTGAAATCTGTAAATCATCAGTACTGAGATAACAAAAAGAAAACCTAAAAAGATTATTTAAGTTAGTTATGTAAAAATATGTGTTCTCCCAAACATGACATCTCCCTAGAGCATTAATGCATTTATATACAATATTACAGCTGTTGTACTGGATCAGAAATGGTTAGTGACTGAGGAACTGGCAAGAATAAAGGGAGAACAGTAATGGTTTGACTGCTTGTCATTTATAAGTAGCAGCTGCATTTCCTGTTCCTTCAGTTATATGTGTTGTTTTCCAAATGAACTAGTTAAATCCCACTTTATTGCAGTCTGATCATCTTAAAGGTTTTTTTCCTAGAGCTGAGCTAATAAGCTGATGACCTCTGCCTAGCTCTCAGTCTATTCTCAGCTGGAAGTAATTGCTGTTCTTCATGTCAGGCTCAGAAGAGGGGGATGACCAAACAGTTCTTAAACTCTGCTCTTACCCCAGAGGCAAAACCTGTCTGCTTAGAGATGATAAATGCAATGAGATGCTGTGGGAGAAACTGTGTTGTGGCTTGCTATGCTGCCTCTAGAGATGACTTCAGTCTGCATTGCTGGTGTTCTAGAACCTTTAATTAACAATCAATTAAGAGATTACTCATTTAAAACAGAAGAAAATATTGGTTGTGGAGTCCTTTGGATTTAAGTGTTTCAGCTGAAGCCAAGTGAATGGACTAGCAGTGGAAATAAGCTGTGGTAAATTCTTGGCCACCACATTTGTCACCCCAAATGTCACAGGAATAAGTGTGTTGACAGATGAGCTGTAGAGAATCTTGTTTGGTGGTTTGAAAAATTAAAGCCCTAGTGCTCCCATTGCCTGCTGGAGGTTGCTGTTTCCATGATAGGGTCAGTGGCAGAGAATGATCTAGTTCTGCAGCTTGGAGGAAACAGCCAGACTTTGTACTGGGAAGGCTGAAGTGTGTGCTCGTGTTCTGTCCTACTACTTGCTGTGGAAAGAATACTGCCATGAGGCTGGAGTTCCATTTGACAGAGCTCACCTGTTCGTGTATTAAGACTGAGAAACCCTTACTGTGATAACTTGTATGTTTGTCATTCTGTGTTAGGGTCTGATTCAGAAAAGCACTCCTGATTAAAATGATACCCCAGCTATTACCCAATCCTGTTTGAATCAGTTTGGGTGGTATTGTATATTTAGTGAAAGTCAGGCTTAATTGCTTTTCTGATACACAGCCTAAAATTTACCATTGTATGTTAGTAATACCAGTGACTAAAAGTCAAATTCTTCTTTGGGTAGCACAGCTGCATCATTTAACAGTTTCACGGATGTTTTACAATGCGACTTTGATGGGAAATTACCCTCTTGGAATAGAAGTCTTACGAAACATCCTAAAATATAATACAGTTGCTAAATTGAACACAACTTCAAAGAACTCAAGTGTACAATTTTACAGCCACTCAAGATGTAGCATGACCTTTACTAGTAAAACTTTTGACTGGCCATTTGAAATTTTAAAATATCAACTTTGATTTGAGCAAAACATGCTGTTGTGATATGAGATGAAGAGCTACTTTTCTACCGAAAATTAGAATCTTCAGACTGCCTTTATCTTTTGTTCTCTAACATCCAATTCCTACAACTTCGGTATTTCAGAAGAGTAGCATGGTGAACAGAATCTACTAATTTGTTCACCAGGTACCCTTGTTGTTTGCATAATGTTGCTAATGTGGAGCTGCTTGATGAAAAGGTTCATAGTGGTTTATTAAAATATGACTTAATAGTAGTAAAATGCTGTGATAAATCAGGTCTTTTTGCTTGCAGCTTTCTTTAGTAGGATATTCTTTTTATTTAAGTGATAGGTATGATAACATGACTTGGTGAATTCCAGGGTCTGGATTATTACAGCTGTGACTTTAAAGAAACAAAAACCAAAACCTCAAGAAATACTGTACCCGAGGCTAAAATACTGTTGTGCAGACAGCATGAACTCAAGAAACCTTTGTTTAATAAATAAATAAAAAGACAAGGCAGTGAATTGTTGCAAATGTTTTTTTCTCTTGGTCCTGCTTATTAGGTCTGACTAATGTTAGTCATTAATAAACAGGAAGAACTTTCCCCATACATGGTTTAAGCTGTTGAGTATGTTGACTCATCTGTGTTGAATGCATCATGCTATGACTTATCCATGTTATATATAGATGTATATTTGGGATTCCTGATGCATGAATCATCATTGATGAACTCCTCATAACCGAAGGTTGTAGCTGTGGAAAGGAAACATCCCAATTATTGTCTCTAGGACCCAGATTTCACTGGTGAATGACTACATCATAAAAATTTGGGTATAAAGAACAAAGTTATTTTGGGAAACTTTTCTTCTTTTTATTCATCAAAAGAGTCCACTTTACAATAATGTTCTCAAAGCCATTCCTTTCCTTCCACTGCCGCCTTGCTCCCGGATGGCTTAGTGCTAAGTCATATAATGAGAATGAGTAAAGGCTGCAGTTACGTTTTTTATTCTAGTGAGATTAACTGCTAGCAGTGTACACAAGACTCCAGGATCACCATCTTCCTGCATAAGAAAAGCATTTGTGAGACTTTTTGAAGTTACTAGTTTGTTTTTTTGTGCTTCAGAAAGACCTTGTGTGGTAATAGGAGTACTAAAAATGGCTGACTTGGTCTGCAGCCAGCTATGTCCTTATGTCTTTATGCTGTAACAGATGCTGTGTTCAGTTCCCTTCTCTGAAGTACCTCACATGCTGACTTACAGCACACAGCTTGGTTATTGGTAACTTCTCCCTCCACTAACTATACCAGTCTTGTTTGGCTTGACATCATGACAGATGGTTGTGATGACATCCGACGTGACTCTTACCTTTGAATGGCTATTCTTGCCTTTGCACTGGAACATGTTTGGTTTTAGTCTGTTGGTTAATTTTCTGTTAGTAAGATTTACTGAAAAAACTTCTGAAGGTATAGACAAATGTCAAAATTCTTACAGGAATTTTAGTATACTGGAAGTTCTTTTATCACATAGGAAATTAGTCTTTCTAACCAGGTGGGGGATGGCTAAAACCACTCAGTCTTCTGTCTGTGACCTGTAGTAAACTGAGGCTGTGATAAATAGGTCAAGCTCTTTCCAGTCTCCAACTCCTCTTTTTTTCTTGCCCAACCAAAGAGTAAAATAGCCATTTCCCAGAAGTGAAATGTTCTTTAATCCAGTTGTGTGAACGATATTATGATTCCATTGCCTTGTTTAAAAAAAAAAAAAAAAAAATTCCGGGAGCAACTCATTAAAGAAGGTCATCAGAGGAACAGTGCCTTAGCACACTCACTGGAGAACTTGCAGTCCTTCCCTTTTTGTGGTTCGGTGCGGTTGGAGGAGTCTGGCACGCAGATGGTGTGGCACAGAGCTTTGTCAGACAGCGATAGCAAGGAGGCCAAGAGAGTCTAGAAAGAATGACAAAGCAGGATGAGCAGACCAAACATCTTAAAGATGTCTTACACATGTTCTTACCATATGAGATTGTGCCAGATGTTCTCTCATGTGCCTTTACAAATAATTTGGTGAAATGGATTATTTGGAGAGACTTTAGGGGAAAGGTTTTACTCTATGAAAGGAATCTGGAACTTTGATCTTAACTCTCCTTCTTCGCTCCTTTCCTTTTCTGTGAGTTTAGCTCTTGTGTGTTAAAAGCTTTGACTAAAGGTGATGTGAATACTATTCTTGCAAAAGAGTTCAGTCTTTTCAAAAGAGTAATGAAAGTCATATTTGCTTTGGTGGCAACAGGCCCGGGCTGTGTTCAGTTGCAGTGTTTCTCATTTTGCAGTGTGAGGGAGAAGTTTTCACTTTGCCAGGATTGTTAGTAAAACCACATTGATATCCAGGATATATGTTGCCTACTATCTAAGGGGCCTTGAAAAATTGATAAAAATGTGTTGGGCTAGTAGGAAATCACTGTGGTCTGTTTTTACATAAGCTCATGAATTTTATGAAATTGGTGTTTGAAAAGCATAAAACTGGAAGAAGGAGGATTCGGATATCTGAGGAAAGCAGAAAGGTATCTTTTGTGTTGTACTGCATTTTGTATTTAGAAGAAATGACAATATATCTCTTTAAATTCAACGATAAACTCAAGTACCTTGTCAGCTAGCAGGAGAGTCTCTGATTTAGTACTTGTTTGCGTTCTTGACAGTTGTGTAAAAATAAAGACAGGCTATTTGGTGCAAAAATTTATTTTATTAGAGGTATAGGTATTCACCCTCTTATACTGGTGTTCTTTTCCTGTTTGACCTTAAGAATTATAAGAAAAAGAAAACTGAGGCCTATTACTGTTTCCTTTTAACCTTCTGTGAGTCTGATGACCTAAATGCAGATTTAAGAGAAGATTTTGACTTGACCAAGAGTGTTTTGCTCTCCAAATTTCATGGTAGCAAATCTCTAAGAGTAGTCAGGAGAAAATTTCACTATCTTCCTTCCTGTTTTGGAAAACAAAACCAACTATCTGGCATATGCCAGATGATACTTTTTTTTTTTTTTTTTGGCCAATACTGAATGTGTTGCTGGTGCAGTACGATAGCAGCCAGAAATGCAGTAGGTGAGTCTGTCATTTCTTGTGTGGCTTAGTTATGGTATACTGGAAAATAAGTCAGCTGATGCAATAAACTGTTTTCTAGTACAATGCTCTTCATGCCTTCTGTTGCACTGCATCCCGTAGCTGGGAGTAGTGTCCCTTAAACATCCTCAAGGGTACCTTTAATTCTGGCCACCAGACTTTGTTTTTCCATGACATCCTCAACTTCCCTCCCCTTCCCCACCCCAATAACCTTTCAACTTCTGGTTTGCTAATATTAATTTCTTTCACATCTACTAGTCCTACTGCTTTATTGTATTCCTAGCCTTCTAGGTCCTTCTGTGTTGTCCCCATGCTCCACAGCAATTATCAAGAGTACATCTTTTGTAAGAGTCCTCCATTGATGACTAACATATGGGAAAACACAAATCTTTAATTCCTTTCCATGTATTTCAGTTTTCCCTTCACTTTCAGTTTTCCTTCAGGACATATTAAAATGACACATTAGCAGAAGTGTTTCAGAACTGGATACCTCTGAACACTGTCACATACAGATCCTATGAAGAGCAAATACCACTGTAAATCTGTGGAAGGAGCTCTTCTTTTCTGCTAGATTAGACTTGGGTTTTTTTTTAGTTTTTTTTTTTTTTTTTTTTAAATTTCATTTTCTATACTTGCAGTACCATCACAAAGCACAGGTGAAATATTCAAGGCAATCATTGTCACAATTGGCATGATCTTTTCTATTGTTTTTTAAACGTTTGTTACGTGAGAAACTAAAAAACAAGCCTACTGTGTCACTTTAAGTCTTTCTGTTCTCATGTTGTCCTCATTTTTTTTTTTTCCCCCCTTTTTGGGTAAATATGAAATCTCCCAGATTGCATTGAAGATCTCAGTCTTTTGACTAAACTCTATTAAAGTAATGTTTGGCAGGTTATTTAAACGGTTTTTCTTTTAGTTATGAAATTGCATTCATTCCTTGAAAGAAATTAAACATCTCGGAATAGGTGTCTTTCAAATTTGATCATCTTACTATCCAATAAAAACAAGCACTTTGCCAAAATTGTTAATATAAATGAATATAAACTTTAAGTAGTATTTGTGCAGAAGTGTTTGTACAGACTCTTGTAGGTAGACAGGGTACTAGTGCTGTCAAATGAAGATGATTGCAGTCTGAAAACATGGTCCAATTTAAATAGCTTAAGAATTGTGTTTGTGACTCAAGATGGCCAGATAGCCAGAGGATATAAGTTGTCGTTATTTCATTGCCTTCAGTCATTCTATGCCAGCTTACGCCATGGGACAATCTCCTCCAACTATCTCTGTCTATACTGTAACTCACTAAAAAAAGGAAGGACATTACTTACAAGTCTTCATACAAAAGAAGTGGTGAAAGGGAACAGTCTAATGTAGATGCAATTTATATTGCATTTAATCAGATGTCAGAGCATTCATCAAAGAAATGATCCATGGCTTCTGTTTACTCAGTATTTTGTAGTATGCAATGAGTTTTTGGAGTGGCCAAGTGCTATGAAGAATGTTCCTCAAATAATCAATCTAAGAGGAACTCCAGCATTTTTAAGTAACAGCAGCAGCCAGCTCCAGTGGATATAAAGCCAAGCATTTCAGTAGTCTTTTGGCTTTCCTTGGTGTTACAGATCTGAGATCACTTTACAACAATCCATATCAGGTAGATTGCTGGTTTTGTTCCTATTTCTACAAATTGTACATGGCACAGATGTTAACTGATTCGCTCCAAGCCATATATTAAAAGCCCAACTGTGCTCGTTTCCAGTCTGAGTGGTCTCATTATGACAGTGTTTGCAGGATCAAATGTTCTTCAACTTCTGTAGGGTGGATATAATTTTGGCAAACCCTACAGCAATTTCAGAACTGGATACCATTGGCCTAATTTTCTAGAAATGTAAATCAGTACAGTCTGACTGAGGCCTTAGCTGGTGTTTCTCCTTTATTTAGGCTGATAGCTTTGCTTTTATATTCAAGGTCACATTATGCCCCTGACATTAAATGGAAATGATTACAGTAATAGAGTTGATAAGCCCTCTCTCGTCTGTTCCTTGCAAAATTAACAGCCATACTGTGTGCATAGCTGCTTAATCTGTTTTGTAGCATCTGGCCACTTGCTCTGTTTTGAGGAATTTCAGGGAAAAGAAGCTCTGACAGGTGATCTGAAATAAAGAAGAAAAATCTGGAGCTTTCTTTTATACTTTCCTTCCAGAAGCTGGCCAATTAACTTTCCTATCTAATTATTATCTTTAAACCTGTGGTTTCTTGTATGCATCCCAGTCTGCAAAAGGAATTTAATTTGTCTACATCCTGCTTATTTTTAGAGACATGAATCTTAACCAGCAACTACTTTTTTTTTTTCCTCTCCTTTTTTTGGCAATGAGATTGGAATCTGGACCTGGATTGCAAATACATTTTGTGTCTTTTATATCAAGCCCTCTACAGAGGGTCAAACCAAAGCTGCTCTGTGTGTGGGTGGGTAGGAGGAAATGCACTGAAGGAAGTCACAGTCCAGTGTAGAAGTCAGGCAAGTGGGCTAGATGATCATTTACCCTTTCTCCTTGTGTCTTGAGGGACTTTTAAATCCCTCATCTAAAGCTGAAGCTTTGGCTGTTCTCTCTTTTTGCTACTATTTGCTGTTTATTTGTTGCTGAGGGTAAATATCTTACTAATTAATGTTGCTATTCAGAAGAGATCTGGGAAGGGAGGTTCTGATGTGAAGGGAAGCTAATGGGAGAGAGACAGTCTCCCGTTCTGCTTGCCTAATTTGTTTTACTTTTCCTACGTTAGTATCCAAAACCAGGTGCTGTCTTAGGGCAAAGGGGAAATTTGACTCAATTTCACATTTTTGCAGCCTGAGTTCCATCCATGTGCTCGACAGCATTTTGATATGCAAAGTGTGGTGTGGTGAGAGACCTGGGGGTGTAGGTTGGGAGAAACAGCAAATGCTGGGGAAAAAAACCCCAACCAAGCAACACCCAAAACAGAATGGACACTGTTCTGTCTTTTTTCATGGAAAGAAAGTTCAGTGTTTTGGAGGACTAGTAGTTAGAGGGAACATTTGAATCTACACTGAGTAGCAATGTAAGAGGTAGCTACTATGTAGATTTAGAAAAATGTCAGAAAAGATAGTCCTTATAAAATAATTATTCGAGGGGGATAAGATATAAAAATGTAACAGTAATATAGAATTTTTGAATAATGAAAGAATACTTATTATTCTTAGATATTTTTATAAACCTAATCACCTTAGAATTTGCTTCTACAGTATGGGTAGTGCTGTGTTGTGTATAGGTGTTCAATGTTTAATCGTACACAGTAAATTTAAAATGCTTAATAATGCAGCCTTGTGTTGTAAGGATGTGTAGGAAAATTCAGGAAAGGATCTCAGGAAGTTTCTAGTCCAATCTCTTGCTCAAAGCAGGGTCAACTATGAGGTGAGTAGCCAAGTAGCTCAGGGCTTTATCCATTCTCATCCTGAAAACGTCTGAGGCTGAAGATGACACAACCTCTCTGGGCAACCTGCTCCATTGCCTGACTGTCATCACGGTGAAGATGGTCTTCCTTATATCCAGTCTGGAGCTCTCTTGTTTCAAATGATACTTCTTGTCTCTTGTCCTCCCTCCATGTACCACTAAAGAGACAGGCTCTCTCTTCCTGATACCTGGCTCCCCCTCCAGGTACTGGCAGGCTGCTGTTAAGTGTGTCCACCTGCCAAAGCCATCTCTTGTGCAGGCTGAACAAGCCTGATTCCCTCAGCCTCTCCTCACTGGGAAAGTGCCCTAGCCCCCAGCCATCTTCGTGGCTCCCTGCTGAACTTGCTGCAGTTTATCAATGTCTTTCCTGTTTTGGGAAGCCCAAAAGGTATTACCATAAGGAGAATAGAAAATGAGACTATGCTTTACCAGTTCCTTGTTTAGGTTGAATTATGTTTCTTCTTGTTCTCTGTTGGTGCAGGGCATCAATTGTTCCTTTTATTTTTTTTTTTAAGCTTTCTTTGGTTTAATGGCTATTTAGGTCCATGCTGCTTCATTGCTTAGTTTTGGCCAACAAATTGACTGATGATAAAGCTCTTAAAATTTGAGATGCTGTGCTCTCTTTTCCTCTCTGCAGTGGATGTACTAAGAGGAGGGCTGGGCATGAGATCTATTATTACCCAATACTTGGTTTACAGATGCCAATGTTCTGTAAGAATGTACATGACAATAAATAGACCGCTCTACTCATTTCAGCATTCTCCCATTGCCAGAAATAGTTTTAGGGCACTCCAGAAAGATTCTACTTCTCCTTTCTCTCAATCTGCAGGATCCACACAAGTGATCTGTCCTTTGCTTGTAACTTTTTAACAGTAAGGGCATCTTACTGATGTTGCGCATGTCTCGCATTCTTAACTGACCAGCAGTAATGGGAAAACCTTTCTGGGAATTGAATAATCTCTCACCTTTGTCAGCCTGTGAACAAGCCTGTCCTGAGTCTCTTCATGTGGATCATGCATGTGATGTCATATAGTAAAGCCTAACTGTGGAACTTGGACCAGCTTTCTGATCCTGCTCAAACCAGAAGGCAGCCAATCAACCCTGGCTCAAGTGCACCTGCGCTTTAGGGAAGATTCCTCTAAATCCTGGAGTCAGCTTCCTTGGGAACCCAAATGCTTGACTCGAAAGATGTCACTACCTTGCATTTCCCCACACCCACTCTTTTTCCACCTTTCATCATGTTCCATCTACATCCAGGTCCAGCTCATTTCTATTTTGCTGCATTTGCTCAGCTTTATCTCATTTTGCCAAAATCAACACTTCTACACTAGAAAGAACTGTGATACTCCAATGACAGAAATACTGTGAAAATCAGCTAGGGGGAAAAACCCACTATATGCCAGCTGTGATATCCGAGTTGTTTGGGATCCAGTTGTCTCTGTGAATATCCCATTCTCAGAACAACTGTGTGTTCATAGCTGGAGTTCCCAAGTTAGCAGTGCCGCTTCCCTCTTCTTAGAGTTTTTGTGATTTTGGCAGTGCTACATGATGTCATGTGGAGCTTACCAGAACTCTAGAGAACACAGAGGATAAACTCCAGAGTCATAAATTGAGGAGTTTCATTGTTACTCCTGTGGCTGCCCTGCATAATGCTGGGTAAATCCTTGTCCCTATAAATTGTCCTTCATGCTGCAAGAGCTTTGTTTAGTAAGTGAGCTTGCTTAACCCGCTATTAGAAGGCTTACGTTTACTGTAACAGTAAACTTTTTGCCAATGATGAAAAAAGTTGAAGTGTCTAGAAACTGAAAAAGATTTAAGAGCAAAAGAGGTATAGTATATTCATATAAAAGTATACATACAAAAGCTTGCAGGCTCAGGTTTCGTAAGAGACTTGGCCTGGAATAAGTTGGTTTTTCATACTAAATGTAAGCCAGTAACTGAGTATTTTGCTGCTGCTCTGACCTTGCTTGACTTGATCTAATATGTTATATTTCAGTTGGGGTTTTTTTGTGATGTAAAAAATGGTATGCATATTTCAGTAACACTGTCATTCAGAAACCTCATGCCTTTATAAGCCATTCCCCATTTTTGGCTAAGGGTTGCGTAGAGGGTGGGTGACACACCAGAACTTGATGATCTACCCAGTACACTCTGTACTTTGAACAAAAACTGCAAAAACCCTTTCTCTGAGATCAGTTTGAACTATTTCAAGCAGCTATCAACATAGATTAAATAGTAGTATGGATACTCCCTTCCGAACCACCTACATGTGTTACACTTTGAACTAATGTATTTTAAACAAGCATTGCACAATGCAGAAGATATGGAAAGGCCTTTGACTTGGGATCCCCAAATATTGAAGATACCTTTGTCCATGAATGCCACCTTTAAGATTCTGGAAGTGTTTCTTACAGTGTGCTCCGTTTTTTTTGTTTGTTTGTTTGTTTGTTTTTTTTTTGGCATGGGGGAGATGCTGACCTCAAACTGAGTGGCTGAAATGACATTCTAAATTCATCTTGAAATGACGAAGCTGATATTCTCTATCCAGTCTTCAAGAACCACAGTCTACAATACTAAGTACCAACATTTCAGCTGGCATTCCTGACACTTCATGGGCAAGGACATAGACTGTAGGCTGCTTTCCCTTAGAGAAGGTCTTTTTAGAATTGCAGCAGCACCTAGTCCAGTAGGAGGTTAGCAATGGCTTGTCATACTAATTGTGTGGTAGCTTATGGGGGCTTGCTTTTCTTCTGCCCGCAAAACATAGTTTTGTGGAAAAATGGGTTTTCTACATACTTTTTTTTTTTTTAAACTGTGTGTTAACATGTTTCTTTAGGAGGCTTAATAACATTTCTGATTTAACTGTGCTTCAGTGTTACAGCATGAATGTTGTCCTTTAGAGACAAATGCAAGAGAAGCAGTTCCTGGCTGCTATCCGGCATAAAACCAAAGCCATTTCTGAGAAACTCTTGTTGCTGTAAGTTAGGCTGTCTGGAGTGCTTTTACCCTCAGTAGCTGAGGGTAAAATACAGGAAATTTGGTCCAGATACTGCAGAGAAAAAAAGGAGTGTGTGCCCAAGAAGTGAAGCAAAGTGAATTTTTTCTGTGGATCTTATCCCTATGTGCTGAAAAATGAGACTCACAATTTGCTCATTGATCTAAGGTACCTTTTGGCTCTCTAGCAGCAGTAGGTTCCTATGACTTGTGCAAAGACCTCTGAGTCTTCAGTTCTCCTTTCTGAGAATCTATTATTGATCATCTCAGTAAAAACATGAAAACAGAACTAATAAAGAACTGAGAAAGGAAGATACTGGTAGTAAAAGGGAGACAAAAGTATAATTTACACAGAGGTTTTGTGATTCCTTGCAAAATAGGTATGTTATGAATTTTTAAATTTAAGACTCTTCCATTTCTGATCTCAGCAATACTACAGATGACTTTTAATCTGGATTTGACAAAAATCCCTGAATAACAGCTTCAGAATCATAGTATCACACTGTAAAAGTGTTTGGTGTTTTTTTTTTTTTTTTAAAAAGGCATTTTCAAAGAGTTGTAAACAAAAGGCTAAAAAGAGCTGATTAAAGACATCTGGCTCCTTCTTGAGAGAGAGCGAGCTAACCCTGAGCATGCAGTAGTCATAGTAAGAGAATAATTTCTGACCACCTACTGGTACCAATTGTGAAATGGGTTAAGGAAAAAGATACTCTACCAAGATAGTACAAAATACTACAAAGACAGTACAAACTGATTTGGGAAAGTTAAGGAGCAGCTCAAATTTTCCTTCCCAGCTTAGTCCTTTGAACTAAAGAGAACTAAATGATTTGGGTTTTTTTGTTTTTTTGCTTTACTCCAGTTTACTCCTTTCCAGTAATTCCCTGTACTATAGAATCCAACAGGAAAGAAAATCAGCTCCACCCCCCCCCCACCCCCCCCCCCCCCCCCCCCCCCCGAGAATTTGGGCAAGTCTGTATGGAAACTATTTTAAATATTTGAAAAATAGATGTTAATAATCTAGAATTCATTATGTAAACAATAAAACTCTGAATACTGCAGTTTCACTTAAACCTTCTGAAGAAATCTCTATTTAAAAAATAAGGACTTCTAGACCTTTTCCTTTAAGAGCTGATTTGTCATAAAAATGCAAATAAATATGATAAATGGCTGAAACACTGTGAGAAAGGCTTTGCTTGAATAACTGATGAAGGCAAAAGAAAATCCAAAACCTTTTACAGAGATATCTACAGAAAGCTGGACCTGTTGCATTTTCTAACAATTTTTTAGGCCTAGGAAATTCTAATAACCACCTGCTTGCAAACAATGCAATCTTTTTGAAATACTTTACTCATAGGGATTCTGGTACAATCCATGGCAATTGTTGAGCTGAACAAGGAGAGCATGAATAATGCAGGTTTAAACAGGTCTTTAAATCCATGTACAATGGCTTCAGAATATATTAATGCGTTTCTAATAACCACTCTATAAACTTCTGAAAACTTGTACTCATTTCAATGCTTCTTACAAATGGTTATCAGTACATTTGTCACTGTCCACCTTTCCTTCATGTAATGTTTTAAATTATTCTGATTCCATCTTTAGACTATTCTCCATTCCTTTACTTTAAAACTGTCCTGTGCTTGTAGTATTCTTAGAAGTGGGAGCTATTTCTTTGTCATTTTGGCTTTTGTACTTGACAAATGACCTCTTCCCCATTGTTTATTAATACAGTTAATGGCTCATGTGGCTGTCTTTATTTAACATTATCTTCAACTTATTACAATGTATGATAATGAAAAACATTGTTATTAATTTTACAGCAGCATCAATTACAGCCACACTTTTCTATAACTGTTCATTAATTATTTTTGTAGAGCTTGCTTATTGAACCCAAGGCACTCTTTATGCTGTGTCTCTAAATAAAAGTAGGTCTTACACAGTGTAAAATAAAACCTCTGAGCAAAATGATGGATTTAAGAACAAAATATTTTCAGGTTTCAACACAATCATCTATGTGGGACTAAATGTTCCCCCACATTTGTCGAGCTGAAGACTGTGCAAGCACTACTTTGTGCTTTGAACCTTTGCTGCTTGCATGACCTCTGTGGGAATGCTCATCTACAACTTGTATTTCTGACTTCAAGAAATGTTGTCAGGAAGCAGCTACATGGCAGAAAATACCTTCCTTACATGTTTAGGTTTTCTAGGCTATAATCTTGCAAGCATAATTCTGCAAGGCTACTGATGTGGTATAACTCACTCAGACTTTTAATTTTGCTTTGTAGATATGGATAGGCAAAGTTGGCTCAATGGATATTTCAGTTGTTTATGTGTATTGGGAAGAACTTGAGACCAAATCTAGACATAGCTCCTATGAGATCTAAAGACTAATTGAAAATATAAATTAAAGTTCACCTTCAGTAAATATTGCAGAATCTAGCACTCAGTTGCTTTTGAGTAGGAAATATTTAACAGAAGTATTTTGTAAAAACAGAGACAATACTTACAATGATAAAGCTGATAAAAGTTTGATTTATTTATTAAAAAAATCCAAACCCAAACTGTGCAAAGGCTTTGGAAAAATCCAACAGAAACACAGTACAAGAATTCTTTCAAGTGATTGTAAGGGCCAAATATTTTTGAAATTGTATAAAATACACCTGAACTCACTGTCAACATTATATATTCTGCCTGTGTCTTTTCAGGATGAATCACAGAGGTGTAGCTTGGTCTCCTAGAATATGTAAATTGTATTTACAATTTATCTGAAGTTTTGCTTATGCTAAGCCCCAACATTTTCAGTAGAAAACCATTTGGAGTACTTTTCCAATTCTTACTAGGCTATGAGTCAAATGAGCAGAAAACTTAAACTGCTGAGCCATGGTCTAGGCCTTCTTATGGAAACTTTAGCAAGTGAAAAATGGGAACTAAGTGAGGTTGAAAGAAATTGAAAAATAAGAAGTGGTTATTTTAAAAGAAATTGTATTGACAAAAAAAGGCAAAGCATTAGACACGTCTTCGGAGTTAATAAATCTCTTCAGGTCTCATGCTTAAAAGCTTTGCAGGAATGGAAATGTAATGGTAGGAGAAGAAGCCCTAGCTGAGAAGCTGTGTGTGGATGCAGCAAAAATCTTGACTCAATTATATTATTTAAGTCTTAGAAACCCTCAACTCAGAACTACTTTATGTATCATGGGAATGGATATAATCACTTTGCTGCTTCATGCAGAAAAGGCAAGAATACCATTGCATAAAAGAAGAGTAAAAGGTTAGGATAAATGTTCCAGAACTGTTAACAAACACATAACCTTTTTGAAATGTTACACTGCATGTAAAATGATACTTGCTTACCAGTGTAAGTCTTCCTGCACTTAGAATGACATTAAATCTTTTAATGAATAGGATACTGGAAAAGTGGAAGGAAACTCTAAACTAAATATAGATCACTGATCTTCAGTGATGGAAACAGCATGAGACATGTTTTTCCTGGAATCATATTAAATATGATTCTGTTTTTTCCCTAAAAATCAAATGTATCTGTGACCCAATTGGACATATCCAAGGCAGGATTAAATGCCTTCTGATATTGTACAAGGATTTTTCAGGAATTACTTTTCTAAAGGATACATTTGGCTTATTTTTTTTTTTATCCCACAGATGGAAAACATGGCTTTCCTCTTAGGAAATAAAAGGGTTGCTCTCTTTTGTGAATTATGGTTTTGGAACTATCCAAGTCACCTTGGTCTTCAACATCGCTTTATAAAGGATTCCACTCTGTGCTTCAGAAAACAAGAGCTAAATATCTCCCTAGTTTAAAGATTGCTATTTGAATGGAAGGAAGGCCTGATGGACAGGATGCTAGTAAACTGGGCTTGTTAGTTTATTATTAACATTTATTAAGAATGTTTCATTCAGTCTGACATGGGTTCCATTGATAAAAGAAAGGCATCACAAAGCATGCTAGAATTAAGAATGTCCTGTGAACTTTCCACTCCAGATCCCAAATCTGTGTGTAAATCATGGTTCAAGAATGATAAATTGTTTCTGAAGAGCACAAATTTAGGCATTTGCCTATTTTATTCATTGTTTGCTGAAATTTTAGTTGTACAAGGATTACTTGTTAAGAGTTAAGGTATACATGGGACTTTTCTTTTTCACCTGTGAATCTTTAAAGCAATGAAGAAATTTGTTGTTGAATATATGCCTAATGTAATTCCTGCCTGTCTCCCCAAACTCTGACATAGGTTGTGACTATTCAGCTGCATGGTTTAACTTAATCTGTTCCCAGCCTGCGTCACCTCTCCACTATGCTTGCTTAGCTCTTTGTACATATGGGTGGAGTGCCAGATTGTCAAACTGATGCAGGTTAAAATATCCTTGGGAAATAGGGGAGTACAGCAGAGGTTGGTTTTCACCCAGAAAACCAATAGGTGAAGTAATCTAGATGGCCATACTCATGTCAAAGAAGTGACTTATGTGGAGCAAAGTTGCAAGGGCTGCTAAAACCAGCTGCAGCTAGTTGTAGAATGATGGCCTTGAATCTTGTGGAAACCTGGTGCCTAATGTTTCTATGCCTTATCCCATCCTGACATTGGTTACTGGAGTATTTTTCCCAATCTCTTAAAAAGTTCTACTAGAATTCTTCTCCAAGCAGCCCTTAGCTTTGGGGACTCATGGGGCCCCTGGCATAACTCTCAGATTAGGAGGAGGGTTAGTGTTTTGAGAAAGCCAAAAGCTACAGTAAAAGAAAGTCTAGCCCATAGGTTGAAACTCAGGCCATGGGTACCATGAACCACAAGGGCATCCAGCGCAGAAGCTATTCAGACTCTAAAGTGATGAGACAGATAGAAGAATATGTAAATAAAGTTGAACACTGACAATAGTAGAAAAAAAATTGCAAAACAAAAGAATGTGCATGAAGCTGAATATATATCAAGAAATTATCATGTTAAGCTATGTCTGACAGCAGGGAACAAATGAAATAATTCTCCACAGATGATGAAATTTGGAATTATTGGTGTAAACTGGTACAGCTCTACAGAGTTCACTAAACTTACTCCACATTATACTAGCTGGCTTTCCGAACAACTGTGTTACAAAATGTTAATAGCATAATTTAAAATTGAAGCATCCTGCCAAGGGAAAATCTTAACAGCTTTTTTTGTTGTCCTCTCTCTTTTTCTTCCTCCAAAATGCTAGGATCTGAAGTCATCCTGTTCTGATGAAAAATTGAGTACCATGTTTAATTTTAGCACTGTCTGTGGACAAGGTTTGATTAAAACCATGAACTGAACATGTACAGCCCTGCAGAAGCCCTGAGATCAATAGCAGTCAGGGACTGCAGCTTCAGAGATGGAGCTGCTGAGAAGCTCTTCAGCCCTCTGTCTTCAGAGATGGCAGTTTCCATACACGTCAGCCATTTGTAAATACTGGCATATACCTCACTGCTCTGAGTAGTCGGCAGTTCTCAGAGTTGGAGCTGTCACAAAAGCATTGCTTCAAGTGTAAAGAGATCACATAGTGTATTAAGTGTTCTTGGATGTGGCTGTATTCTCAACCTTTCAGTGACTTGCAAGTATGTTATACCTAAATCAGGCATGGCGCCTGCATAGTCCTTGAAAAAGGACACTGTAGAAGCTCCTGATAATGGTTTTTAGAGGGATTTTACTGAAATGTTTTCATAACTTCTTTGTAAAATGATTATAAGTAAATAAAATTTAAAGCCACCTTTCCCTACCACTTCAAAAAACCCCTGTTCCCCTGTGTTTCTGGAAATGGTACAATAGCATTGGGTTAGTTCAGGTAGTATTATTTTCAGAGCAATATTTTTTTTATAAGCAAGGGTGCTTTCCCAGTGTTCACAGACATGGAGAACTAAAAGTAAAGAGCCCTTGTTTCATCATCATTAAATGCTACAGATTGTAACCTGGCTTTTTCTTACTACACAGAGAAATTTAATCTAAACAATGCAAATAAAAAAAAAAATGCGCATAGAATATTTCATGAACAAACAAATGAAGTTAACATAGAAAAATTCCAGATAGCCAGACAGCCGTTAGCAGCTGATAATACTATTGCTAAAACAGTACTGAGACCCCCTACTGTTTTTATAAGTTTATGCCTGATTGAATAATAGAGTATGCTATGAGAAGCATAGAGTGTGCACACTAAACCACTGTGGTCACACGTAAAGAATTGCAGGACAAAATGGTGTTAATTGACATTTTATGAATAGGATAGCCCCAAGCCCTGATTCAAATGCACGTGCCTGCAAAAATGGTAGTCTCTCCTTGGTTTTGAGGGCTGTCAAGTGTGATTTATACAGTTGCAAGATAAGCAACCATATCATGCCCTCATGCATCCAGTACATGACTGGGCCGGTATTCCTGGCTGCACTTCAGGGTAAAAGGATCACTGGTAAATCAAGATAAGCAGCATTTCCTTGTCATTTTTTCCAGGTGACAAACTGAATGGACAGTGCATATCGCAGATTTGCTGGATGCTCAGAAGACACCTCAGAAACTGAAAGTAGCCTAGAGTCACAAAAATTCTTTCTCCCCACTCCAAAAATATTTTTGTTACCTGTTAGTATAGTAGAGATCTGCTCTAATATTCTTGACTAGCTGCTATTGATACTGATTTATTTTTTTCAACAGATTTTTCTAATTCCTATATCAAGCAGGGGGGCTAACAGTAATAAAATAATAAGCATATGAGGAACTCAACACGTATTTTTATATACAATTCAGAGTGATCCAAAGGTTTTCTCCAAGGGACCCTGAGCAGTCTTATGCTTTGGGAGTTTGCTTGTTCATTAGAATTCAACAAGAATCAACATAACAGCATCCATGCTACTGGTAAATATAATTTAGCTTTTAGAAGGAGTAATTGAAAACATTTTAGAGAAGTAGAAACTGAAAATCACAATGCAGAGGGTTCTATTTTTTGTGGTCAAGAAGTTTATGCCAGTAGTGTTTGAGTTAATTATCACCATTTTCTTATTCAAGACTTCTGAGGGTCATTTTTCTTTGAAAACATGTGCCAAAAAATTCTAGACACCACCTAAGGTGAGTAGCAGTGAGCAAAAAAATTAGTTGGGAGCCACTGAACCAGTAGATGGCTTGGAGTATTTGATTTTGGGTATTGGGCTCACCAGCTGTAAAAATGATTGAACTGAGCTATAATACTCTTCATGGTTTATTTTCCTCTTTCTATGAAAGCATTGAAAGCAAAATATACATCCAAATGATCACTCAGACCCTGCAAAAGGAGTTAGACCTTTTCCTGGAAATAGGCATCTCCTGATGTGGCTGTTACAGGTGACTTCTCCCCCCACACCCCAAAAGGTTGTCTCAAAAGACCCCTTTATATAGGAGACCACAAGTAATACTGTGAAACATTCCTGCTCTCCTGCTTTACAGTCTCTGTAAACAAACATTAGCTTAGATCAGAGAGTGTGGACACAAGATAACCCCTTCTGCAAAGAGTGTATGACTTCTAAAGCTAACACAGCAAATATGTTGTCTCTCTCCCTGGACCCTTTGCTCAGGAGAAGGGAGTCTCCTCATAACTCAGCAGTCAAAGGATTCTTTGATGTGTTTGAGTCTCTGTGCGGAGATCCCTGCTCAGTGACATGGGAACGTTTAGAAGCTCCAGCTTTGTGAGGTGGAAGTGTTGGGTCAGGCTGAGACATGATTTGCAAAGTTTGCCAAGACCACGTCTGATCTCAGAGTGCCTGTGGAACAACCAAAATAGTGCATCTGATGTACTGACGTACATATAACACTGGAAGGGTAAGTGTCTTTGATTGCATAAAGGGGTACTTCGCAGACTCTTGTGCCTGTGACTCAGAGCAGATACTTTCCAAATGTCTGGGGCCTATTCTTTTAGAAGAAAAAAATGCAAAGCATTTTCCTTTTATAAGTCCAAAGGAACATTTCACAACAAAAAATACTTTTTTAAACCAACTCATACTGGTATTTTTAATGTGGCTCTGTGCTCCTGATTAAGAGCCTAGTCCAGCTCTTACTGAAGTAAGGGATCTTTGACTGTCTTGAACAGAAATAGATATAGCTCAGAAAATGCAAAATTCTTGAATGGGGTATATTGTTAAAAGGATCCTTGGGCTTTATTTATGTATATCCTTCTTGTGTTTTGCTTCATGGTGGTTCTTTTTGCTTGCCTTCTATGCAAGAATCCTTTGGGTAGTGGTTCTTTACTGCTTTCATTCTTAACTAGGATTTTAAATTATGAAGGGATTATGAAAAACCTAATCCCAAAGTAGGAATCTAAAGTTTGGTACCTTTATCCATGTACAAGTTATGTATAAGACAGAAATGTCCTGATTTTCCCTGTAGTCCTAATACTGCAGAAAACACCTTAAATTATGGGGAGAAAAGGAGACTTAACCCAATTAAAAAAACCCATCTATTTAAGACGATAGCTAGGCAACAGTTATTCTTGGGTGAAGCTTTTTAAAACCACTTTAAAAAAAGGATAATGTGATAGTGTGGAGTAACAGAAGATCTTTAAGTTGTTGTTAGTGGTATCATCAGAGTCCTCTACCTCTGAGTTAGTCCAGTCAGTAGAGCCAGGGCTCCACGACCATTTTTTGCTTCCTTGTGCTCTAGGTTTGTCAGAGCTTGGGAACTCCAAAGTTCAGAGCCTCTTTGGAGGCCTCTAATGCTCTTTCAGAGCCTCTAATGTTGATGATTTTAAAGGGGAAAATGAATGAGCTATTTCTTCTTTTATATTGCATGTTGTTTGATGTCTCTGAAATTTTGTCAAAGATTATTTTTCCCTCACATAACCATCTAGTCTTTCTATCAGATAGTGCTCTGGTATTCCATCCCAAGTATTCTGAGTTTATTCTCATTAAACAATGAGGTTTTGATAAATGCAGAAAGATATATGCTATCCTAAATCTTTTCATAAAAAGGGTCCATGAATTTGCAGAGTTGAGAAATGCCATACATAATAACCCTATGTGGCTGGATGTGAGCCTTCATGGACTTAGGATACCTAAACCTGTGTTAATACGATTCTTGCAGTACATTGCTTTGGAGTATATTTTCAAGATCATATAATCCTCATTAGCTTGTACCTGGCCAGGTCTGTTGGAACACCTGTTGAGGTAGCTACAAGTTTTTCAAAGCTGCCACTCAAAGAGCAGCATTGAAAATGTCAAGGCTCTGCTCAGAGCCTTCATGCTGCAAAAGCAGGCAGTCCTGTGAAAGTGAAACCTTACTTAGTAGGTGGTATTAAGTGTGTTTATTTTGCAGAGCCAACAATCTTATTAACCCTCAAATCATATAAAATCTGAGATTAAATCAGTGCAATCTCTCCACACAAACACTTTCAAACACACCAGGCTGCAGCATCCTAGTAGTTCTGCAAACTACTGAAATTAGTTATGCGGCTTTGATTTTTTTTTTTTATTTATTTCTTAATTTAGAAAGTTGCACAGAGCTTTTTTTTTTTTTTTTTTTTCACTTGGCAACTCTTCCTGGTGAGGTGAGCTCATTTGCTTCAGCTCTGTGCAGTAGGTAAGAGAACGGCCTGCTTAAACATCTTGGGAATTGATACATAAATCTGTTTTATCTTCATTTCCTTTATCTCACTTCCAGCAAAAAGACAAATGTAAGAAGCTATACGCAAGGCCAATTTCAGGATATATCCCCAACAGCTACTGTTATTTCAGCAGAAGCTTTTAGTTAAAGACAATATTGTCTAGACAAAAAGAAGTCAGTTTGCTTTTTCTTTAAACAAAAATAAACTCTAAAAATTTAAAAAGCATTATGGGGTCTGACTGAAACCAACAAAAGCTAAGTAATTCCAAGATAAGGATGATTGAGTCGGAGCAACTTTACTCAATTCATGCTGGTCAGAAGTACACTAGGCAGCCAGAATTAACTTTGACTTGAAAGGCAGAGCTTTGCTTTTCACTTAAGGTCTCCTTTTTATTTTTCTTTTGATACCCTTGCTATCTTGAGCTCCAGAGCTTTTGATATTTTGGGGTAAAGGTGTTATGACTAATAGGAAGTAGTTCACGTACAATCGGCTGCAGCAGTAAGTTTGCTTCAGTGATTCAAGGCTAATGAGGTCTCCATTTCTACATATCCATTATTAAGTATTTCAAATGTCTTCGGTAGCTATTTCCTACACCATTTATAAGTACTATATAATGATATTTAAAAAATTGTGTTATTTTCTGTTAAGTTCTATTGAATTTTTCCATGGGACCCATGTGCTGCAGGGAGGAAAAAAAAAAGGGGGGGACAGTATCTTAATTCGGGCGGGGGGGGGGAGAAGTGGAAATGTGTAATTAAACCTTACGGCACTAGACAACACTTCAGCATCACAAAAATGTTCATGTTAAATAGCATAATAACTCTTTATATCTGAAGAACTTTTAGTGGGTATTGGTGGTGACTTTGTTACCTTCTGACCAAAACTACTGTGCGCAATGAAGAGAATTCAGCTCCAGTATTAGCTTAACCTAGTTTTTGCCAGTTTTCTTTAGCTGGGTATGTTCTTTGAACAGTTTATAGGGCTGACCCACAAAAAGTTACATCAATTGTTGCAGGCTGTGGTGTGGGAATGCTCTTAAGACTGAAATGTTCTTAAGACTAAATTGCTACATCCATCTCTCATATAATGACATTACAACCTTGGCATCAATATAAGCTTTTTTTTTTATCCAGGGGTGCTCTCACTGCAGAGTTGACTGTGGTTATGGCCCAAAGATTTCCTCTAGTATTAGCTTTGTTGTTATGCAACCACTCATGAGTATAATGCTGCATCTAACAGGAACAGGCTGGTCATTTGGGAACAAAGGGTATTAGGTGGTCAGGCTGTAAGATCGCATTAGAACAGTTTGTCAGCAGTAATACCATCATGCAGTGTACCTCAAATAAAATTCTGAAGTATGACTTCTCTTACCTACCTTAAATCAGTAGGTAAATTTAGTCACATTTGTAGGGAAGAAATACATGCATCTTTCCTGACTGGCTTTTATCTAAGTTTCCCCTTTACCCAGCTCCCATTCACAGGGGAACAATCCTCTTCCCCAAACAATGTTGCTTTAAACTTGGACTAGCTAGCCTGGTTTGGGGTGTAAATTACAGATTGTGTACTAATTTCATGTAGGATAATAACTTTCAGTGAAGAAACTGGCCAAGACGTTTATGTGTTCATAGTAATCTGGCTGCCTCCCTGCTGCTGTTTTCCCTGAATAATGATTAAACCAGCTGAGTTCGGAAGGGACCTTTGGAGATCATCTAGTCCAACCCTTCCTGTGCAAATCCAAGGTCAGCTAGGGTAGGTTGCTCAAGGTTGTGTCCATTTGGTTCTTAATATATTCAGGGATGGAGATTTCAGTTTGTGGCCATTGCTTCAAGTCCTTTCACTGTGGCACTGTCGCCTTTACTCCCACCACCTCATATTTGTACACATTGATACGACTCCCTCCTAAGTCTGCTCTTTTCGAGGCTGAAGAGTCCCAGCACTCTCAACCACTCTGTGTATGAGATATGCTCCAATTTCTTAATGATCTTTGTGGCCCTTAGCTGGACTCGCTCCGCATCCCTCTTATACAGGACTCGGCTCTCCTGATGTGGCCTCACCAGTGCTGATCAGAGGGGATCACCATGCTGATTAGAGAGGAAGGATCACCCCTTCAGCCTGCTGGAGATGCTGTTCCTAATGCAGCCCAGGAGGCTGTTGGCCACCTTTGCTGCAAGGGCATATTGCTGGCTCGTGTCCAAAAAGTGTTGAACATGAGAAAATGTTGAAACTCTTACTAAACAAATTTAGTGGAAATTTTAAAGCCACTTGTTTTGCTGAAGAACAAAGGGATGTTCCCAGAAGTTTTACAAGTATTACCAGGACTTCAAGTGCATTAATGTGTGAGTTTTTCGCAGCACAACTGCTCATGCCTTGGTTTGGCTGTTCTAGTGATTATCTATCTAACATTCTAGCACTGGAGTCATCAGGATATCTCCTACACTGATATGTATAAAAGGAGAGGAAGAGCACTCCAGGTGTTCCATGTTACACCTGCTTGCAAAAAAATCAGAGAAAGGCAAAGATCTGCTTTTTATCTCCATCTGCCACTATCCCTTGCTTCTTCTTTCTTCTTCTCAGAGATGAAGCCATGGAAACAAGCATGGTCCTGTGCTTGCAATGTTCACAACCATTCGACAGCAAGTCATGTAGAGCCAGATTTTAGTATTATTTATATGCCAGTTTGCTTTTTTTAATATCTAAATAGTGTTAAACAACTTTTTTTTTTCTATGTATATACCTCAGTTTTTCAACTGTAAATTGCAGGCAAGTATATGTCCTTGCTACAGAGGAGCAGATCAGAAACTATGACAAGCAACTTTTAACAAAATAGAGATTCTCTTCTGTTTCCACTTTTTGGACTCCATCTTATTCTGAAATGAAAACTTTGTCAAAATACTGCTTCGTTCTAGTGCCAGGATTTAATCTTATTACTTAAACTCTCTGTTGGATTTTAAAGACTTTCTAATTAAATTTGTTCAAAGTTTTCCCTCAGGACAAACTGAGTAGGATCTTCAGGGTCTAATCCATTATTTTGTATTGATATTCTTTAAATCTCTTGAGGGTACTTTGCTCTTAAATGCATGTTTGTTTTCATATACTAATATCACAGAAGGGCTTATCTTTGATAATATTTTTATTAGACTGTTTTATCATTTTTGATATTTAAAACATCTAATTAATTTACAGAGTGGTAACTCTTTCACCCCTTTTAACCACTCACTCTATGTGAAAAAGACAGGAGAAGGACTTAAACCCGTCCTGCCCCTGCTAATTTTAGTTGGGAGGATAACTTCTTAACTCTGAAAAGTCAGGCTTTTTGGGCCTTCTCTAAAGTCAGTTGAAGTCCATACTTTATTGAGCCCTGAAACTGGAGGTCTTAGTGCTTATCCTGCAACAATTAAAGAGAAGTCAACCTATCCCATGGGTTGCGGTCTGTATTAAATGTTTATCTTTCTAGTTTTGATTTTTTTGGTTTTGTACTTGAATTTGACTAATGTTCAGTTTTCTTTTCAGAGTGACCTTTGTAAGAAATATGAGCAAAAATTTCTTGTTGTTTTAATTCCTGTGTATTAAGCACATTCCTCCTAGCTTGTCATCCTCATTCTCCCCTCAGTGCACTACCTCCTATGCAGTGTGTCTCATGACATTTTTTTATAGTATTTTGTTTACTTTTCCTCTTTGTGGACCAATCAATATCCTCACACTGTGCTGCCTCTACACTCTGCTCTGCTGAACTAACCATTTTTGAAGGGCATTCTCCTATCGGTGCACAATTCTAATAAATCATGACCCTTTTTACTATGTTTGCTTGGATCGATGGTATATTTGGAAAGAAAGTTACCTCTTTGTGCTGTTCTTGAAGTTGTTATTATTTTTGATTCTTGACACTTGGGAAGAAATCAAGTTAGCCTGGCTGTAATGTTCGATAATTCTTATTATGTTCACACTATTATTTGCCAATTTTCATTAGCCTAAGCAGACTGAAGGTCTAATGTTGTTGAGTTTCGTATGTGTCTTTCAGGGCAAAGTATTTAATTAGAAGTACTTTGCTTTACCTTAGGCTATTTTGCCTAGGGAATTTCTTGTTGCCAGATTCCTGACATTGAGCTATCATTCTGTCTAGGAGTATGTTTTCGTCAATCTGGAACAAAAAGACTCTAATTGATTCCCTAAATTTTTTTTTTAATATTTCTAGCCTTGTTAGTATTCGAGTAGCAATCCTACAGAGTATTTGCTGCTCTCTCACTAACTGTTTTACCTAAGATTGTGCCATACCTGCTTGGCAAAACCTGTTCATTTCTCATGGTCCTTAATCTTTCTCTCTTTGTCATAGAGCTCTTTCAGCATCCAGGTCTTTTAAAAAAGCTTTAAAACATATTCATTTACCCTAGTTCTTTCTTTGTGGCATAGTCTGCAATTTTACATTTAATAATAGTGGCTGACATGAATTTCTTAATTATGACATCTATTTTCTACACTGAATTTCCAGATTTATACCTGAATTACAGATTTTAAAAAAGTGTGATGGACTATACATCTATTTTATTCTCCAGCTAGATAAATACATCTACTTTGTATCTTTCTCTATATGTGCCTAAATTAGATGACAGTAGTGTTTTCAACAAGACTGAGTTAAGCTAGAATTAGATTTAGAACCACAGTGTATTAATTAAGGACCTGCAAACTGCTTAGATAATTCAGTAGACAAATACTCTTGGCTAGTTGCCGCATCCTCTGTTAATTCAGATTGTGGAAAAGGCTTGTCATTTAAACCATTGTTAATAAGGTTTGTTTTCTGGTGGGCCGCAACTCCTGGGTGAAAAAAAGCCCAGTGAAACCAAAGAGAATTTGTTTTCATTTGAAGTAATTGTCATCATTTTGTAATGGAAATGAACTCTAGCAGAAAACTCAGTTTTCTTCTCGGATTAGAAAACCAGGGCTTTATTGTCATTTACACTTGAATGCCTTTGTATCTCTCTAGTAGTCTAAAGGGCTCTGAGTACAGATAGGAAGAAAGGCTTCTGGAGGTTATAAAGAATATTAATACTATACAAAGCAAAATAAAAAATTACGAAGTATATTTTTTGCAAAATGAGGAGTATCACAATAAAGAAAACGCTATGCTTTGCTGAAAGCAATTACTCTTTTCAGAGCAATGAAAATTTGAGTGAGAATAGGCATGCCTTCACTATACCTAATTAGGGAGAACATAAGTAAGATCAGGGACTCTTGGAAAATTATCCAGTTTCATCTTTGACAAGGCACTAGTGTATTCACCCTTTTAAAAAAAACCTCAAAACTCCTTCTTAGACTATCTATATTCTGGAGATGGAAGTCCAAGCCTAAAGACCCATAGAAGCAAAACAAAAATACCTGATTGATAAATGAGTTAAAATAAAAACCCACAAAATAACCTTTTCTATTAAAAAATTTTCATAATTTCTTTGGCATCCAGTCACTTGATTTTTTTTTTTTTTTTTTTTTTTCCCACAATCTAAACCTCCTGTTTTTCCTATCAAAAAATGGCATCATAGATCTCTAGATCTGCAAGACTAAATATTGTTCAGTGTCGACATCAGGCCAGGGTTATTTTCTGAGAGAAATTTTATATTTAGAGGGAAAGTAGAAAGCATTTTTGTGGCATGCTGATGTTTGGAAAACAATGGTTGTTTAGAATTGCTCAGAGGACTGGAATGTCAGAAGTAGTCCGAGAGAAAATGGATTTGTTGGCAGAAGGCAGACAAAGTGGTAAAAGCCATGTGCTAAGTGCAGTTTGTGACATGGCTTTTTGATTTGCCCTATACCTAGTGCTAGCACACCTGTGGATCTAGTTAATGTGTAACAGTATGTAGCTGTTTCCATAGGCTGTAGAATTTCAAAATGGACATTTTACATGTACATTGTCATAAACAGCAGCCACATGTTAAATTCCTGTAACATCAGTGTATCTAGAAAAGACCCAAAAAACTTTTTGGCTAACAGAAATTTTGAATTGTCAGTAAGCTTGATTTGCAGAATGCTTTTTCAACGTGTTTTTCCAGCTTCTTGCACACGATGAAAAGCTGTGGTTTTTAAAATGAATAATATACAAGATGGCTCTAGTTTAAACAACACTGAAAGTTCCAGCCTGCAGGATTCTTGGTGGGGCTTCAGTGAATGATCTTATTGGAAATAGATTAGTTCCATAAACCTAAATTTGGAAATAGGAAGAATAATACTAAGTGCAACCAGATTGCGAAAGTAAAAAATCCAACCACAATTTTACCAGGGCAGCACTGGACAAGTGTAATTTGTTTTTCACTTACAAGTCCAAGCAAATCCTCAACTCTTTCAGAAAAATTCTTGGGCTTTCAAACCAGAAGGTTGTTGATAAGGGGAGAAGATTGGGTCACTTTGCTCTCTGGTAAAATACTTAGATGGCTTCTTCAATTAGATAACTGGAATGGTGTTTTGCATAAAGAGTAAGACTGCTTAAGAAAGTGTCTGCTTTGTTGTTTGATATCAGACATGAGAAAAGCAATCACATGGAAAATTTGAAAGTAGCTGAGATTTAACCTGGTTTTGATATAATTAAAAGCTCTGAGCTGAGTTTTGGTAAGGATTTGTGACTTTTTTTTTTTTTAACAGAATCATGTCTGCTTATGTTTTTACATGGAAAATGTGTAAAACTTGGAAGGGGGCAAAAAAAGAGAGCTTTTTATTTCTCATACTTTTAAATTTGATTGAATCTCAGGCTCAAAGTAGTATTCTGGAAATGTGATGATATCTTGGGAGAAGCAAGAATAAGTTTTATGCTGACTCTTGGAAAATGAAAAAAACTTTTTTTCAGATTGCTCTGCTATGTTAACCAGCATCTGCTACATCAGAGTAGATGGATGAATGTTGCAGAATATGAATCTACCCAGCCTAGGGCCTTGGAGATGCTCAACTCTTGTTTGCTAACTTGCAAAAAACTTAGCTGTGTCAACTTCTTTGCCAGTCCCTTCTTTATACAGCTGCTGTGCTCAAAGAAACATGATGCTACTGTGGAGAACCAGACTGTATCATTATCTTGCCTCTCTATCTAGTTTTTCTCACTAGATGATAGAGAGAAACAGGTACGTGTGTGGCATAGAGTAAGAAAGAAGCAAATGATTCAATAGGAACACTGTTGTGAAGCGAAGTGGTGCTCAGGCTATTGTATACCCAGGGGTTGCCCAGCTCTTGAGTCTGTTCAGAGCTAAGGAAATACATGTGTGGCTTGTGGAACAAGCTTTTCCTGCTCTGCAGAAACCACAGCTGAGATTGCAGGCCATCCGTGCAGACTTGCTAACACTTGGGTCTTCTCTTTTAATTTGATTTACACAGCTTTTATAGCCATCTTCCTCCAGGAAGTTGCTAGTGGTATTTTGCATGTCTTTCTAATTAAACTACACATTAGTGGACCAATGCCACTCACTGTTCAAAATTCCGAGTGGGGTAGGAACTGGAGCCAGATTTAGTTCCTACACAAAAAAGATGATGCTAATGTTTTTTGGCCCTTGGTATTTCTAGGCACATTTCCTTCATTTTTCCTAAAGATCAGCTTGGATCAAGCCCTCCTTCTCTTTTGAAGGCTTTGGAATCACAGTGAAGTCAGTATTTTCACTTCTGGGGTAGAAACTTAAAGTTATTTAAAATGCTTCTCTCCAAAGCAGATTTGAGAATCTGTAGGAGTGAAAGATTTTCTTTTCTATCACCACAAATAAATTTATCTTTGCTCTGATGACACCTGTCACTACCCAGGACAGCATATTTACAAACTGAGCAAATACACTTAGGCTGCTGCAATCCCATACAACTACCTTCAGAAGCAGATTTGTGTTTTGTGGGTGAAACCTGTTGTCAGAGACTTAACTGCTTTATAGTTCTTTGGAAAATGATATATGACATGTAGAATGTGAAAGAAGTCTTGGAAGTGTAATTCACCTGGATTTGATCTGAAGTGGAAAGGAAGTACAATTAGAACAGACTGAAGAGACAGACCTCTTACAAAGTTTGCCCTGGTGTTTTTATATATTCTACAGAGCAGATCTCAAGTACAGCTTCGAATGAAAGCATTTTCAAGTTTTGTTTTTTTTTTTTTAACTTAGCAAAAGAAAGCAATAAAAACTAAAGATATTATTGAGAAATTAAGACCAAGTATATTATGAAGACACAAATGGAGATTCTAACTGCTAACGGTAGTGGGAATCAGTTTGCTACAGTACTATAATTAAAATGAAAGAAATAAAATATGAAACAAGTAAAAATTTGACTAAAGTTTAAACATAGCTGAAATATAAGTAGACAACATAAGTAATTGAAGGACAATATAGGAGTATCAAAAATATTAAGTAGAATTCAAGGAATTAAAGAAAAGTATATTTAAGTCAGTGGCAAAAGATTTTATTCATCTCACACTTCATCCATTTGTAAGTAATAGAGGGCCAAAATTCCTTCATTGATGGTACCAGCTGTCAGGGATTGCTTATTATTATTATAGCTATCTTTAAAAATAAAGCCATCTATAAATAGAATTTACTCTGGCTCTCCAGGAGGGAGATGCTCTTAAAAGCCAAGGAAATATTTGATACTGTATAGCTGCTGTTCAAAGACAATGAAAATAAACAAAAGTAAGTAATCTCTCAGCAGGAAAAAAATATGGAGGATAATAATGTAGAGGGTAATACTACTGCTGTCATCAGTGTGTCCTAATAGTAGCAACTGATAAATGGAAAGAGGCTGCATTTGTATAGAGAGAAGTAGTGTAGAGTAATTAGAGATGAACTATGGTTACTGTAAAATCTGTGATAATGCCACTGAAACAACACATCCTGCAAGATTGTGTACAAAGACATTGGCAAAGGTGCTGAAGATGCAAAGTCAATTTAGCGGTACTAAAAGATGTTGATGTATCATCCATCATTATCTGCCAAAAGTTTGCATTACTAGAACTTTGCAGGTACCTCACTGCCTATATCTGGAAATTCTATGTATTGTATGTAATCTGAAATGCAAGTCAAGCTTGTTTGAATTTGTTTCTTTATAATGTTTGGCAAAAGGAAAGATAAAAGGCTTTCTAAGGAAAAAAGACTCATTTTCATAGGAAAATTGAAGTATCTTTTCTGAAAAAATGTTTTGTTTTAGATAATCCCTTTTTCCACCAAAAAAAAAAAAATTTCTAACCATCCCTGCAGATGTTTATTGAAATAGAAAAAAACTTTGTTTGTTTTGCATTAAAAAAAAAACCTGTAGAAATCAGGCTCCTTTTTCTCATCCCCCTTATCAGATTCATTCATGGACACTTACTTCAGTATTTTGAAAGGCATATGGTGATCCCTTTACTTTTTTTTTAATATGCATGTTCTATTTTGGTGCACTTTTGAGGGAAGGCTTGACTGAAGATTTGCAGTTCTTTAAGAGGACTTTGGAATTTCTAGAAATGCAAACACCATCTCACCACAGAAACCATCAGCAATTCCAGCATTTTTTCAAACTTCCTTTCACGCTTATTTTTTGAGGCTGAGATACAGAAGGGAAATAGTCCCCTAAACCCTCTCCTCTGACAAAAACACAAAAATAAAACATAGGAATCTGGAAAAGTGAGACACAAAATGTGGGTAGGGGACTATTATTGCTCCTACTCCCATAATCATCGTCATCAATAACTGAGGTGGTATTATTATTATAATTTTCTTTATTATCAGTAAGTAGTATGTTGGCTATAACAATAAGTAAGTATGACTTTAACATGTGTTTGAACCTTTCAGCATGCAAATAGTCATGTAACATTTGAAAAACAGCTACATTTTTATAATAAGTCAAAGGCCCTGCTTTACCTTTCAATTGCAATAGTGCAAATCTTTTAGTCATTGAAGCCTGAAGGAATCCTCTCATGGTGAACCAAAGGCTAGTGAGTCCTGTGATTTCAGAAGAAAAACCACATAGACACAGTTATTGCAGGTAACCCAGGTTTAAGTTCTGAAAAGCCTCCAATAGGTCACTTGCAGGAACCTGAAAATTCAGCTGTTCCCTGCAAACTGCCTTCTTTGTAGTCATTAGGTTACCACTAACTGCTCTTCTGTGACTTTTGCACTTTCATAACTGTTTTCCAATGTACTTGCTTTAGCTAAAACTTCTGTATGTGGGAAGGAGAAGCAGCTGCAGCAGTCCTTAGGTGACCTTAGTCTTCTGTAGGCAACTTCTTGCTTTCTTCAGCTCGTTATTTTTAATTGCTTTTTAAAGTTTTTGTTGTTCTGTCTCCTGCAGCTTTCACTGTCCTTGAAGATGTGGTGCATCTTCGCACGCACCAGCTTTGCACGCAGCTATTCCTGCTCTGGATTTACATACTAAGCCTGAATTATTTCAAAACTAGAAGAAAAGGGTTTTAAGGTCTTTTAAATACTTTAACGAGTTGGAAAACCATCCCAGAATTCAGATTATGTGATTGCCAATTGGTCATTATTCATCTAGAAATGCAACACTTACATCAGATGGGACAATTCTTGACAAAGTCTAAGGGTTTGTCTCCCCGTTTTCTCTGTTGGGCCAGCATTGCCTGTGAAACAGCATCTCCCGTGATGGATTGTAATTATTGTTTCCCATGATGAGTTGGTGTTCGTACAGGGGAAAGAGACTCTTATGCTGCGTGTATCATGGAGGCAGAACAGACAGGGCCATAAAGGAGAAAGGGAGGCTGAGGTCTGAAATGGCAACTTCTACAAAGCATTTTTAAAAAGTATATTTCTTTTTGTTTAGTTGATTTTCACTGGAAAAAAAAAAATCTGCTTTGCTTGGCATTTTGAATTAATTTGGTATTGGGAAGAATCCACCCTTACAATGCCTCCCCAAAAAACAAAACAGAAAGGAACTAGTGGTTACATGGTAGCTCTCGGGGCTGTTCCCCGTGGCCTGGGGAGTTGGGAGCCACTAGTGCATCCCCATGGAGGCAGCAGGGCCTGGCAGCCAGGGCTGTCCCACCGCCGTCCCACTGCCCCGGCCAGCACTGGGACAGCTCTGGGCATTGGGCGCTTCCCTGAGGACAGGGGTGGGCCGGGGCTGGGACAGGGCATCAGCCTGAGGGTGGGGTGAGGTCTACATCAGTGAGCCGCCCGCTGCCAGGCTGGGGCATGGCTGTGGCACAGCTGGAGCAGCGGCTCTGGGGCAACCCAGCCCTTCACCAGGCCATTACAGTAACTCTTTTACAAAGATTAAGAGCTCAGTTAATTCTATTTCTTTTTAATGGGGCTGTTCAGAAATGAGAGCGCAGAACGTGGAATTACCGCCATCCCTCCTCCCCTGGGTGGCTTGCAGGAGTGTGCCTCAGCTCCTTCTCCTGTAAACGGTTATAACAGTCCTTGTAGGACTATCCCTATAATGGAAGTTCATACCACGCTTTTGTTACAAGAATTCTGGAATATGTATTTAACTCCAATGTAGTCAAAACCTTTCTGTTTGAATGTCACATTTTAGAGCTGAAGCATTTAAACAAATGCACTATGAATAAAAGATGTAGATTAATTTAAAAACAATGTTATAAATTACATCAATATTGTAGGACACTATACAGATATATCTAGAACACTACATACACTGTTGTGGCTGAACGGCTTCCACAGGATGTTCTTAATCAAAAATTGCAGGAGTCATGTTTATACCAGGTGCAAGAATGTCTTTAATAGATGTTATTTTTTCATCTACTGAAAATGCTGAAATACTCTGTCTTTTTGAGGTTGATGACCTTTAGAATATTTTGAAGTTTAACATACAGGGAACTGTACTGGATTTACTGGTATCTCTAAACATAGTCATTTGTTCTTCCCTTGTTATCACATCAGACTACAATCCTTGCTTCACATTTATGATGCTCATAAAATCCTATTCCATTTATCATTCTTGATGCACATCTGGTTGCACTTCCTTAGAATGAATTGTTTTCAGCTAAAAATAACTCCTGGCTTATAGATATTTTTATTATTCAGTAATAGTTGGTATTTTTCTTTGGTAAATAAATCTTTGTCTTCAAGATTACTTTTTTCTAACTCTCTGCAGATCATTATGATGTGCTAAAACCACAGATTGTTTGAATGTCCAGCATAAGCGCCTGTGGTCAAAGGTTACTTATCTTCTAGCAAATAGAGGTCACTTGGTTCCTACAAGTATATAAACAAGTTGTTAGTATCTGCTTAGAAGCATAGCCTTTTCAGCATTGTATATTGTCTTGACACTTTCAAGCATATGGTCTTTTTGTTTATAAGTTGAGGGGGTTTTTTTTGCCTGAAAAAGTAAAGGTAATGTAAATCACTATACACAAGGCCCTAAAAGGTTAACATTTCAGCTTTGTGTTGTTCATTATGGACTCTTACAGTCACTCATCCACCTAAGTCTAAACACATACACAGGGTATCTGATGTTAAAGGTGCAGTATGACACTTGCAAAAGTTAGGGAATGCCAGAATTAAGCTTCAGTCTCCTTATGCGTGGGCATACGCACATTATTTTTAATCACATGGAAACAGGCTGTTTTCTCCAGAAGCCTATTGTCTCATTCACAGTAAAACCTAAGTGGCCTTCATTTAACAAGATTATCTTTAGTTTTGCTCTTTGTGGTTGAATGGATGGCCTCATGTTATTTTAGTGTACACTACTGAAATCCTGTTCTCTATTCTGAGTGGTTGTTTTCAGAGTGGATTTCTTCTGATGTCTGCAACTATAGTCCTGGAATCACAGAATCATAGAATCATTTGGGTTGGAAAAGACCTGGAAGGTCATTGAGTCGAGCTGTGATTGGACTCCTGGATGAATGCCTCATTGTTGTTCACAATATCTCAGTAAGAGAGGAGGAGGGTATTATTAGAGAAAGGAAATTGAAATGTAGAAGCATTAAGATCGGAAGTTTCCATTGATTTTTGGACACAGTGAGAATGTGTCATGTGCTTTCATTTCTCCTACAGGTAGACATAGTCCTCATCTGACAGGGATAGGTGAAAGTAGGTTCTTTCCAAAGCAGAGTGGAAATACAGAAACGTTATGTGCCATTATCTGGATCCCTATGCTGTTTACAGGGTTTTTGTTGATGAGTATGTTCAGAAATTGGAGACACAGTGCTATTCAGAGGCCAGGATTCCAGTCTGCATCTTGTACAGGAACATCCCTGGGAAGATGTTTGCTTTTCTGTCCAGTTTATACTAGCTTTAACTCTGCTGCTCGTCTCCTTCTGCCTGTATTTGTTACAGTCCTGTCTCTCCCCTACTCTGAGTCCTTGTCCAGTTCCAGTCTCTGCTTTCCAGTTTCTTCATTTCAGTCTCATTCTCATCATTGTCTTGTTGTAGATCTCTCATGCAAAGCCAAGTCTCTGTTCTGGTCCCAGCCCTTGCCTGGTCACTGCTGTCTGATTTGTTCTGGTCATGTATCGCCTCCCTCTGAACCACCCCGCTCAGTTTAATTTCATTTCCAAATTCTTGCCCTGGGTTTCTCATTTAATTTTAATGTTGACCTTTCTTGCCAGTTTGCATTCGGATGGCATTCAGTGACTATTCACCTTTGCAACATCAGGTCCCACAAGGGGTGAAGGTGTCCAGAGCACTGTACCTGGGAGTCTATCTGCTGAGCTATGCATTCCCACTCAGGAAATGTAAAATGTGGATTTTTATTTCGCCCAAATTTGAGTAGGTTCTTAGCAGAAATGCAGTTATAAGTCACAGTAAAAGGGTCTTGTAAAAGAAACCTTGATAAATGAGAGAGTTTTCAGTTTTCTGGCTCTGCCTTTCTATCAGCCCTCGGGCGGTGTGGTTCAGCTGGGCTTCTCCTGGGCCCTGTAGGGAAGGGGAGTGAAAGAAACACCTCCTGTCTCTCATGGCTGCCAGAGCAGGGTGTAGTGGAGGAACTACTGCAGCAGGAGAAGCTGGACTTGGAAGTCACGCCTCTGCACAGGTCTTACCTCCCTAGTTGGTCTCCTCTGTAGCAGTGTCCACTGTCTGGAGCCTGCGAGAAGTGCCGAGAAGTGCTCTTTGAGGGCTTGTGCAGGGGGTACAGGTCTGTGAGGAGCATGGCGGTGTTCAGTGACCTGGCTTTTTCTGTCATGGTAGAGACGTCTACCGCAGCTTGTTCTGCTGGCTGTGTGCTAAGCCAGCCATCCAGCCAGTCCTGTTTCCGCTCCTTTGCCTCGGAAGTCCTGAATGGAGGAATCATGTCAGCTGTCAGGAGAGATCTGCGATCTTTGGGCAGGAGGGGCTGGAGCACCCCCAACTCACCCCATCCGCCGGGACCCCTGTCCCCTGCTCTTGCCCCTCCTTCCCCTCCCCGTGCCAGCCTGCGCTGCCCCTCTGCTCGCCAGACCCTCGAGAATAACGGAATAGCAGAATAACAGCGCTGCTGCCGTCGGGTGCTGCTGCCCCAGGGCACCCCTGCAGATGACAGCCTTTCTGCAAGCTGTCATTAACTGATGTCAGAGTTCGTTTTAAGTAAAGTAGAAATGCCTCATTTGTACTGCTATTTTTCAAACCATAGGAGGCTCTGAATCTGTTGTAAAGAGCAGAAAACTTCAAAGCCCTAAAAGAAAGAAGTCAGATAATAACTGCAGGGAAGGGGAGAACAATTCCCTGACCAGGAAAGCAGACCAAAACCTGTTATTTTTATTTCCCATGGCGTGCGGTTGAAAGATACCAAAACTTCAGGAATTACCAGTGTGCAAGCACTTTAGGAGGTGTCTCAAAAGAGAGAAAAAGGTGTCCTGCTTTTATCAGTCATGCATTGTGACAGCCTTCTTTGAGATGTTACTCAGTGTTTCTTTTACTGCCAGGCCTCTCAGCCATGTGTGCATACTTGGCTTTCTGAGTGATACAGGTCAAGGGCAAAGTGCCATGCAACGGTTTTAAATTTAGTCGTTCCTAAAACACACTTCTGTTGATGAGGTATCCAGCATAATGCTGTGCTTTGTCATTTTATAGAGTAATTTAAAAAAGATTAAAAACTCAAAATTTGGAAGAGACAGTAAGACATGAATGTTTGGCAAGAATTTCCTAGATCAATCAGTTAGGCAACCAGACTAATTAATTTTGTTTCCAAGGGCGTTTTGTTTTGTTTTGTATTTCGCTAAGTGCTGCTGAAATCTCCCAGATTAACAGCATTTTAGAAACTGAAGTTCTTTATTATTGAACAAACATAGTACCACTCAAAGCCCAACAATATAGATCGATTTTTCTTTATTGAACTCTACTAATGTTTAAGAAACTGCCCTCAGTTTGACAAGCTCGAAGGCTTGACCTGTGGGGCATTAAATAAATAAATAAATAAACTATTGCTAAGGTTACCAAACACTGTATTTGAGTAAACAGATGCTTCTAACAGCCGTAACTCACATACACTTTAAAAGAAGCAGCATTGCTCAAATCATGTGAGTACTTGATAATCTTACGTTCCTGTTTCAAGTTAAATGCTGTGGTGGACAGCTTTCTGAATTGCACATTTTTGCCTATTAATGTTTTATTAATACATTAAAGTTTGAAAAACTGATCTGTTCGAGATTAAAGTATTGCCCAATACTTACACAGAGAAACAATATAAATCACAAAATACATTATTTTCTCAAAGGAGGCCTTGGCATATACAGGCATCCAGCTGCTTTTGGAATGAATCACACGTAGAAGCTGAACTGCTCACTTCTATAGTGACTCATTTCTAATATACTTCTTCATTAGACCTCAGCTCATGAAACAAACAAATTCACCAGCACAAATTTGTCCTATCCCCACAGTTTATTTCAATCACTGTTGGTTCTTATCATGTCATGTTTTGCGTGATGGAGGGGCCCAGATGCCTGAAAAGAGGAATAAAACAGTGTGTAGTATGAATGGGATGAAACCTTGGCTCCTTTTAAATTCACGCACCAAAGTGCAAAACATTTCTTATTGTTAGAAAACTTCAAGGAAATGTTGACCTGGCTTAGTAAAAGGCACATCAATTGCCCTGTTGAAATGAGCACAAATTGTTTTGACTCTATTTCAGTTCAAAGGCAGTTTGGTATCTGAAACAATCTGCATCATGTGGTCAGATATAATATGATTTCTTTTCCACTTCATTATTGGGAAAAAGGGGGGAAGATAACATCATTAGTTCACTGACAAAAGCCCTAGCTGGTAATACTTTCTGGTGCTGAAATTTGCAGAGTTTGTAGATTGTATCTCTGTGGATATTACTACAATCCAAAAAAATGAGAGACTAAGTTAATATCTGGTCACCTTTTAAACACTTTCCAAACGAGCCTGGTGTCTGAGATACTGCCATTGTTTTCTATTCTGTGTAAACAGCTGAATGGGGGAATCTGGATATGAATAACTATTTATATTTACTATCTCTTTTATTCGCTGATCTTTTTTTTTTTTTTTTTTGCGTGTCCTTATTTGATCAGATATGTAGACAACAGTAAATTTATCTGGAAAGGCCATCGATTTTGCAGTGTTTCGTCTCTAAGGTCATTCCTTCTTGTTAGCTGCCACAAACTGGTGGAATTACCAGTAATTTCATGTATTTTAGGTAATCCATGAAAAAGATGATGGTTTTTAAACTGAATACCCAATCTGGTTTTGTATTTCTCTCATATCTTTCACTGAAATGACCCCAAGTATACCATTTCTGTATATAGAGTCTTACACGATGTTGCAAACTGTTATGTTGTAGGATACATAAGTTATATGTGGGAGTCATTTAATATCATGGTATGCTTATTAATCTTGTGTAGAAGTGTATCTTGTATAAGACCATTACATTTACTCTTTTTTGTCCTCATTGTAAACAATCAGTTACTTATCCTTTCAGTGTTTCCCTGTGGAAAAGAACTATTTACTCTAAATCCATCTTTCCTGCCCCATGAAATGAGTGGCCATAGGAGAGGCTGTAGGAGCAGCTGCTTAAAGAAATGGGAGGAGATAGGGACTCTGGGATGACTGATTTCCATGCCAAAGGATTACAGCACAATTTTCTTTGCAACTTCAAATAAGATGCCTTAAACGGCAGTGTTGGATCATGCTTGCTCCACGATTGGATTTTATCCATTTCATTGTGCAATGTGCAAATCTCCAGATAGCGACAATACCTGCCATAAATAATGTCTAGTTACAGGATCTTACGTTTTGGGTAACTGGGATAATGAAATGCTCAAAAGAATTTCTAGCAAGACTTGTTCATATTTTTGGGTAGTCTGATGAAAATCTGTTTAGTCTAGAGGTTATTCATTCTGCTTCCAGGCTATAAGGAGGACACGATAACTTGCAAGAGGTGGGGGGAGGAATACAGACATAAGGATTAACCTCTACAATCGAAAGGTATAGTCAGAGTGGTTTTTGTAGGATTACAGCTGGATCCTCTTGTATATTTCTTGCCAGCTCACCAACTCTGACTTAGTAACACTCGGCATAGCTCAGAACTGTCTTAAATCAAAATGCCATTGTGACTCTGGGGGAGGTATCAAAGATTAAATAACCCAGAGAACGAAGTCCATTCTCTTTCTCTAAGATAGTATTTTGCTATATTGTGACATAGGTATATTTTCAGGCATCTCTGTATTATAGAGTGCTGGCCGAATACAGCTCCCCATAAAGGTACTGCTTGTATATGCTGACATTAGCGAAGATGATAAGGATGAAGTACTGAAGGGAAAGTGCTGTCAAAGCCTATGTGTCCAGGTGTCCCCAGAGTCCCCATTCTCCCTGGTGCACTGACACATGTTCCAAAGTTTCATTCTACCTGATGTGTCATTTACTGAATCATTGTACTCTCAGTCTGAAGAAATTATGATAGCGAAGAGGATGTTTGTTTTTCTGGTTAGGGAGAGACATAAGTGATTTCTTTGAGTTTCCTTCGTTAATTTGTCACTCCTTGCTTAGGCTGGCCAGGCTTGGCATAGCTGAAGGTGACCTGATTTTAGTCTGTACCAAATTCCATTGACTGTGATAGAAGGAAGTGCTGCAGGAAATGTGTAGTTGAGTGGCTGGACATAATTACTCCAGCCACTCAAGCTAGTTATGCATAATGTCTCATCTTAAAGATAACACAGTTGCAGCCTTTAGTTTGTTTAGTGATTTTTTTTTTTTTTCTGCAAGTTTCCAGATTCCTAGTGGGATGATTCATCGCGCACAGTAGAAGTTGCACAGCCTGCACAGAAGGAGGAGTGAGAGTCTTTGACTATTTCTCAGTGTATTTCCATGGCCTGTTTAGCCGTAATCTTTAAGGTCTTAATTTGAGAGGGTTACTACTAAGAGGCTTTTAATCAGGTATCTGAAGGTTACATGTTTTTAAAATTAGGTCTGATGTAGGGATGAAGAGGACTGTCCGATTGTAACTGAGAGCTACTTTCTTGTTCCTGATCCAGAATCAGCCTGCTGTGAAAAGCAATTGACAGTAATTAATTGATTTGAAAAATGTTAAAAAGAACCTTTTCTAAAATGTGTACTTACTGAAGACTACTTAATTTACAGTAACTTTCCTTTCCAACCATTCAGATAATTTACCTGCCGCACTGGTTTTCTCAAATGATATGGTTCTGCTTTAAAAAGTGACTGTAAAAATGGTATAATTGGACCCATCTTTTCCACTGCCCTGTTGTTTTGATTGTGCTCAGTTTACAGTCTTTCTCCCTAAAAACAGGTCAATTCATTCAGGACTGTGAGAATCACTGTAACTTTGCAATTTATGCATCGTGTTCTGTAGGAAAGCCAAATTTTGACACCCAAAGTGCAAACATTTTGAAAAAATCTCCCATGCTACTCTGCTGCCTCTTCTAGCTGTGGTTTGTGAGAAACCGTTAACGTACATTTTAATTCCAAGAAAAAAACCCTTGGAATTCCACAGAAAAACTTGAAAACTGCGAATTGTATTCTTCTTTTAGGAAAAAAAATGCCTCTGTCCTGGAGAAGGGTTGTAGCTTAAGGAAGCATTCCCTTATTAGTTTAAATGCCTTCCAAATGATGTGCTGCTGTTGCGGAACTCTTTTTTAGTTGCTTACCTTTGCAACAGGAACTTGAAACAGGAACTGAATTGCCTTGTTCACAGATATCAATTCCCTGAGGTATTGGAAAGGTAGGTGTTGTGACAATGATGCTAAACCCCCTTTGTGGATCTGTTCCATAGTAAATAATTCTGTTGATAATGCAGAACATTGTACAGAGAACCCTAGTCTTCCTCCAACTCGTTTCAGCCTTCTGGCATATGATCTAATTCTGTAAGTAAATAAATGTTTGTTCTTGCCCCTTGAGGCAGCTTCCCTACAATTTTTCATTCTAGAAAGCTGTATGCCTTGCTTTTACACTTAGCACCTAGGTGTAATCCAAAATGCCCAACAGATTCTTTAGCTGGGTCATCCTGTTCCTTTATAACCTGAGTTTCAGTTTTTTCTGTGCTCAGGAGAATTTTTATTTCAAATACTTTAGTAGAAAAAAAAAGTGTGGTTGAAAAATATGGTGCTGCCTCCTCCTGCCAGAATTTGAGTCAAATCAGTGGTTAAGAAAGCAATTCCTTCCAAGCTCTTGATGCAGGCTGGTAGCTCATCAATGAAACCTTTCATTTTTAACAGATTTAAAAAATGTAAGACAGAGGGGGCAAGGAGGGGTTGTAAACTTAGTTTGTAGCAGCAGTATATGTCCTTCATGTCACTTAAAATTCAGTCTTAATAGGGACCAGAGTCTGTATTCAGCAGAGCACTGCCTTTCAGTCTGATAAGGGTATATGCAAGTGCTTTCATTGAAACAGTGATTTAAGTCCATGCTAAAAATAGAGCATGTGTGCACATGTTTTACTGAATCAAGAGTGGTTTGCTGTGAGATAACCCCAGTACAGTTTTATCACTGCTATGCAAGTGTTCAGCAGTAGGTAGAAGAGCTCAAAACTGTTATTCCTTTCATTCCCAGCCAGATGCAAACTTAGCCTTTCACCTGGAGATGATTTCAGCTGTGCTTTTTTATAGAATGAATTAGTCACAAATCTCTCCTCTGTAGCTTGCTGCTGAGAAATGGTTCTTCCTTTTTATACTTAAAATCAGTGTACAGGGTTCCAACCATTTTTGTTGTACAGGTGCCAGAGGTTACTACAATTAATAATTTATCCCAGATTGTGATTGGTTTTTAAACCAAGTTAATATTTTTTAATTCTGCAGAATTTTAATTGTATACTATACTCTTGTAATATTCATGCTGTGTTCTCATTAAATTCTGTGAAAAAAGAAATTAGCTTTACAATGCTGTAGCAAAACAGATTGCTTTATGTAATTGTCATGAAATTGAAGTGGTAAACCTGTCAGAAGGATACCTAATACGTAACTCAGCAGCTGAGATTATGCTAGAATGAAATAATTTTCAGATCTCACCAAATTAAATCAGATAAGATGTGGCTGAGTAAATAGGATGGTTACAAGTAAAATTTCCTTTAAGAAGGATTTTTTTTTTTAACATCCATGTATATATTGGCTCTCTTCTGGAAAATTGCTCAAATAATTTCAGGTAGAATAATGTTCATTTCCAGAAAGTGCTGAAGTCATCTTCATCATGCATATATGTATATTTTAAATCATAAATTCAGTTTATTATTAGTCTGGAAAGGATTTAGTGTCCTGGTTAAATTTATTCTTCCAGATTATAGAGAATGAGTTGTTAAATTATTTTTAATTAAAGATTGGGAAGAAAAAACTGAATCAAAAATGGGTAAATAGTATCTATATAATGCCTTTACACATGCTTTTCCTGTAAGTCCATATTACATATTGCAAATTTGATTTCATCTTAAGCCCCCTAGGCTGAATGGAAGATCAAAAGTAACATTAGCAACATAGATTTATCATAGAGCATAGATGTAAGTGTGGTAGATAAGACGCCAAAAGGATTAAAAAAAAAAAAAGACTAGATGGAGTTGGCTCCAGCTCACTATAGTGTAGTGTAAACCACTCTTACTGCCCTTGAATCCATGCGTACCATTGTGCATACAGCTGGAAAACACTGGGAGATGATAATAGGCCATCCCTGTAATTCAGAAAATTACAGATGAGCTATCTTTTTCAAAACAGTAGTTTCTTTTAATAAAGTAACTGGCAATAGTTAGGTATTTTTCCTTTTGTGTTTAAGGTACTTCTCAGGGTAAAAAAATAATAATAATATGTACAGTGTTTATACAATATTTTTTAAAAAATGTTTCAAAATCCTAGTCAGAGAGACCAAAGGCAGAATTTGTACTTAATCTTTTTATCCTAACATTCTTAATTGTTTGTTTATCACATCACAGCTCATACATTAGTTACCCTAAAGTCATGTTACTGTGGTGGCAAGTAGTACTTCCACACAACAGCAGATAAGACCTTTCTTCTATACTTCCATTATTCTGTTTCATTTAGCAGGTAAACTTTTAGTCACATTAAAAAAAAAATAAATTAAAAAAACTCTAAAAAAAATAAAAAAAAATGAGGCACTAGTCTTTCATATGCATCAAAAATAAGAGGAGGAAATCAAGTGCCTGATCCCAGTCTGGGACTGAATGGTAAGCAACTTCTGGCAGAAGTACCAAAAGCAGAACTCAGATTTTTGGATGAATAGCAGAACTAGTGGAGACATAGTATCTGGAGCTCATCAACTTGTGGTAGGCAGCAGCTACTAGGAAACTGGCTTAGAGAAATTCTGGTCTCTGAAGATGTCACAAACTCACAGAGTGGCAATGCACCATCAATAACTGCTTGGAGAGGCATCTTTGTGAAGTTCTCAGGAGCATACCAAGCCTTTCCTTTAGGAAGAAAAACACATGCCCACTAAGGCCCAGAAGGTTGAAGCAACCATATCAATTGCTCTTCTAGTGTTGGCACAAAGGATCATTTAGAGACACCTCCCATCCCTCCCTTTCCATTCTGCAGCTCTCTATCTGCCTGAAGGATATTCTTAGGGGCATATCCATAGAGTGGAGTATTTGAGTTTGTGCTTTTCTGTGCTTACTTCATCTGATACTTGTCCTGGAGATCACACAGTGAAGTGGAGAACATTATGGTCTCTTTACAAGAGAGGACACCTCTCTAACTCCCTTCCCCTGAGGGATAAATATACATTTTGCTGAAGTCTTTGGTAACAATTTAGACATTTTCAGTGCAAATAATATAATACCTTTTTTTGCAGATGTGGTTGCATCAAAACAGATCTATTTCAGCAGCTGGTCCTAGGATCTTACAAGGTTCATGTTTCTTCTTTCCAAATTTTGAGGAATCCTTACATAGTTGAGGTGCTGGAGATGACCTCAAAGCCACTAATTAATATTCCAGAATGTTAATGGCATAGCATGAGGAGGAAAGTGGGTTACTAAGGAATGGCAGTAATCGCTCAGTAACTGAAGTTGTACCACAACTCTGTAAGAAATTTGAATTTTGACACTGTATCACCATCTCCGCCCCTGCACCCACAATATCCTGCTGAAAGAGAAACCTTGGCATTCCTGAAATTTGGCATGCTCCATCTCGGCCTAGATAATATTGCTAAAAAACAGGAAAATAGGCTTAAACCTAGGAGGAAGAAGGGATATAAAGTCTCATTGGCTTTAGGATTGGCTGGATTTGAGTAGTGTATTATGAAAATTTAGTTGCCTTTGGTCTGCTTGTCCTCACCCCCCAGTGGTAACTGACTGCAAGTGTGGGAAATAGAGCAAATTAATTAAAACTTGAAATAGGGTATACTGGCCTGTGCAGTAATTCAGCTAAAAGGTGAATGCTTTGTGGGGACTGAGCATGCCCAGTGCAGACTGAATCCTCAGCAAAGGATCTGTTATATTATTACAATCTGCTCTTCAGCATCAGAGAATTAATATTTTTCAGAGGTTAGACTGGCCTTATTTGAATGAGGTTTTGCAGACATCAGAATCTCTCAGAAGGTAATAATTTAATCATCCTGGAGCAAGCATCCAAAATTTCAGCCAAAATAGTTAATATTTACCTAATTCTGGAGGAATTAAAGAAGTGTAAAAAGCTGGGGAATGTTAATATTGGGAAGTAATTCAAACTTTGACAATCCTAAAAGGACATAAAGAAGTTTGTCTTCATAATTTCATTCATTAAATGATTACCACAGTATGACAATTTAATTTTTACTTGGGCAGTTAATAGTACCTTTTTCTTACCTTGTGTGTGTGTATATTTCACTAGGTCCTGGAGGTCTCAGCTGAGATTTTAAACTCCTTGTACTTGACATAACTGTGATACAAATTAATCACAGGGGCTAAAACCCAAAGTAGTGTGGATGATCTGTTGTTTTCCTCAGTCTACAGATTGGAATGGAAGATGGATGATCCATAAAAATGACATCCTTATGTATCTGCTAAATTGCAGAAGTGATCCTATTTCTCCTTAGATCCATTACACTGCTTTAACCTAAGGCCTATTCTTCCTCCCATGACTGCTTTCAGTCCTTTCTTTGAGAAATTGTCAATGCAAAGCCCATCAAATGCCAGGAATTTTCAGACAATCCCCAATGTCATCAGAAAGAAAGCAAACTTCCGATGACTTTCTACACCTCATGTCACTTCAGTCTTAGACTTCCCTGGGAAATTTGGTCAGTAACCAGATGAAAATAAACATTTAAGCATTTTGAAAATGTCATTGCAGTTCTATTTTTTTCAAAATTCTTGTCATGTTCTTGGCTTATAATATCATTGACATGACTTGGTCATGTTTTGTTAAGTTGGCCTCACTAAGGAGAAATGCAATTTAGAACTTTGGGATGAGGTTAAGAGGCTACAAGAGGTTGTTTTTGAATGTATAAAGATCAGTATTTGTCCTTATAAACAGTGCTAGATTTGCACTGATCTCCCTCTAAATCCAGCTGCTGGGTCACAGAAAAGCATTGGTTTCCTGGCAGAAGAACCAGGAAAAATGCAGAAGAGGGGGTGAGAGTATGTTTGGTGAGTAGAATGGAGATCTCCTGGGAGGTCACACGGTGCAAGGATTACAAGTTGGACAGGGTATTGGAAGGCTGTGAGAAAGTGATGGAGCTATAACTTGTCCTGATATGGTAAGATATAAGGAACATGGCATATATCTGCCAAGGACCTGTATAGCTATACTGATTGATGAGGAAAGGCAAACCACATAGTATATTTGTGTATTCTTTCTGTTCCTTTTGACCTTCATTCTTTTGAGACCATTTTTAGAAAGCTTAGTCATTGTGTGGTGTTAGCAATACATTTCCTGGGAGTTCTGGGACTTTCTGGGTGTTGCAACCTTAAATGTTTCTTAGGGAAGTGTTTTATTTATGAAGCATCTTTAAGTAGTCAAGTCAGTGTTCTGTGATTGAGCCAAATCTACTCTCTTGTCAACACAAAACTATTCCTGCAATATTATGTCATTTTCTCTTCTTCACTTTAAATATTCTTCATGACAGTGGTAACTTGCCTATTGTAGAAGAATTAGGTTGTATTTCACTAGATGGAGTTTTGAAGAAGTGGTAAGAAAAACGTATCACTCAAGATAAAACCCAAACATCGTTAAAAGTTGCCAAGTTTTTTTCACTGTAACTGTATATATGTGTTCTGTGTTTTAAATCCTCATGATTTGGTGTCAGAGGAAAACAGATGTCAAAAAGCTACAAGATAGGAATGTTTGTTATATTCTTTTACAGCGAAGTTCTATCCCCAAACAGCTGCTAGGAAAGCGTCAGTTTCAGACATATGAGACTATTTAAAAGGTTCTGTATTTATTTATAAATTCTATATAACATATATCATATGTAAATATATTTCCAGGAATTGCCATGGAAAAAATAAATACTTGATACAGAATGTGATTTAATTAATGGTGAAAAGTGTTACATACAAGCAAAACCAACAGAATAGTACTCTCCAGCACTATCTGCAACACACTTACTGTATGCACTTACCGCAATAACTGTTTAGTTTTCAAACTGAATGTCTACTCTGTTTTATCATATAATGATAAACCATACACAAATGTACTGTGAACAGATGCAGAATATTTTAGTGAATCTTGTCTTTGATCCAAATTTTCATCCAGGGAAGACAAAATTATTGAATCATAGAATAATTTAGTTTGGATGGGGCCACAACAGGTCATTTGATCCACCTGCCTACAGGAAGCAGGGCTAGCTGGATTAGTCACGTAAAATCAGAGAATAAAAAAGTTAAGGAACAAAATAAAGTTAACAAAATTAAGGAACAAAGTAGGACGGAGAGCAGAATATACCCCCCATAATCCAGGAGGAAATAGTTAATGACCTCCTATGCCATCTGGACACTCACAAGTCTATGGGACCAGATGGGATCCATCCAAAAGTACTGATGGAGCTGGCGGAGGAGCTTGCCAAGACACTCTCCATCATTATCAGCAATCCTGGTCAACAGGGGAGGTCCCAGAGGACTGGAGGCTTGCCAATGTGACTCCCATTTACAAGAAGCGTTGGAGGGAGGATCCGGGCAACTACAGGCCTGTCAGCCTGACCCTGGTACCGGGGAAGGTTATGGAGTGGTTCATCTTGAGTGTGCTCACAGGGCATGTGCGGACAACCAGGCAATCAGGCCCAGCCAGCATGGGTTCATGAAAGGCAGGTCCTGCTTGACCAACCTGATCTCCTTCTGTGACCAGGTGACCCGCCTAGTGAGTAAGGGAAAGGCTGTGGATGTTGTCTACCTATACTTCAGCAAGGCCTTTGACACTGTCTCTTATGGCATACTCCTTGAGAAGCTGGTGTCTCATGGCTTAGACAAGTGTACTCTTCACTGGGTAAAAAAACTGGCTGGATGGATGAGCCCAGAGAGTTGTGGTGAATGGGGTGAAATCCAGTTGGCGGCAGGTCACAAGTGGTGTTCCCCAGGGCTCAGTATTGGGGCCAGCTCTGTTTAATATCTTTATCAATGATCTGGACGAGGGGATTGAGTGCACCCTCAGTAAGTTTGCAGATGACACCAAGCTGGGAGGGAGGGTTGATCTGCTTGAGGGTAGGGAGGCTCTGCAGAGAGATCTGGACAGGCTGGATTGATGGGCTGAGGCCAATTGTATGAGGTTCAACAAGACCAAGTGCCAGGTCCTGCACTTGGGTCACAGCAACCCCATGCAGCACTACAGGCTTGGGGAAGAGTGGCTGGAAAGCTGCCTGGTGGAAAAGGACCTGGGGGTGCTGGTTGACAGCCGGCTGAATGTGAGCCAGCAGTGTGCCCAGGTGGCCAAGAAGGCCAACAGCATCCTGGCCTGTATCAGAAATAGTGTGGCCAGCAGGAGCAGGGAAGTGATCATTCCCCTGTACTCGGCACTGGTGAGGCCACACCTGGAGTACTGTGTTCAGTTTTGGGCCCCTCCTTACAAGAAAGACATTGAGTTGTTGGAACGTGTCCGGAGAAGGGCAACGAAGCTGGTGAGGGGCTTGGAGCACAAGTCCTATGAGGAGCAGCTGAGAGAACTGGGGTTGTTTAGTCTGGAGAAAAGGAGGCTGAGGGGAGACCTTACTGCTCTCTACAACTACCTGAAGGGAGGTTGTAGTGAGGTGGGTGTTGGTCTCTTCTGTCAGGTGGCTGGAGATAGGACGAGAGGAAATGGCCTCAAGTTGCAGCAGGGGAGGTTTAGATTGGATCTTAGGGAAAAATTTCTTTACTGAAAGAGTTGTCAGGTATTGGAAGAGGCTGCCCAGGGAAGTGGTTGAGTCACCATCCCTGGAGGTAGTCAAAAAGCGCATAGACAAGGCACTTCAGGGCATGGTTGATGGTTGGGCTCGATAATTTGAAGGTCTTTTCCAACCTAAATGATTCTATGATTCTATGAAAATTATAGTGGTTTTATAACTTGATAAATTGCTTTAGGTGAGTTTGAAGAGATGGAAAGGAAAGAGGAGTCTTGACAGAACGGCAGCTTAATTGTCAGTTAAATGGATGCGATTGAAAAACCCGCGATATTGACTTCTGAAACAGAACCTTCAGTGCGGTGTTTGCTACACAGCCAGCAAAAATCCTATTTTGAGTAAACTGGAAGTGCCAACTAATTATTCCCATAAAGAGATAGGCTATAATCTTCAACACTAAGGATGTTAACACCATTTTTTGAATCATACTGCCAGTTATAGAAACTGTATTTTAGATAGCTAAAATTTTCTTTACAGTTCCAATTATATAAATGTTTTAAATGCTATTTCAAATCTACTTGGCAGTATATCTTTAATTGGTTGTGTGTTCGTTTGCTGAGGTGGCTGTAGATGTACAGAACTCCCACTGACTACCAAAAGTTCTGTTTGGTATAAGAAGATAGAAATAAGGTCCATAATTAAACTTTAAATGTAAAAGAATTTCTGGCATTATTACATTTCTCAGAGCCATTCAGAGCTGTGGATATTTAAGGAGAAGATACATTGCTAAAATCACCCCCTAGATGAAACATAATTTCTATAGAAAAGGAAATTTTCTTCTGAGAACTGTTACTCCCTCTGTTTTCTCTTAGCAAATTCAAGCTAGGGCAGTTTTGACTGCCTGGCGATTTAATTCATTAAAATGACAGCTCAAATTCTAATACTGAACATGTAGCTACCAACAAAGCTTAATACGATTGTTCCTTAGAAGTCATCAAAGATATACAAAAGCATGTGTATAGCTGCAGATGCACATAATGAGTATTGTTGTTCAAAGGGAACTGGTACAGTGTTTGCATTAAACTTTTAAAAGACTGCTTGAAAATATTCTCAGTGAGAGAGAGTTTTGTTTTCTTCGTTGTCTCAGACTTACATAAATAACTGTATGCATTTCAGCCCAACAAGCTGATCATGGGACAAAGAAGGGAATCTCAAGCAAGACTTGGAGGATTGCTCATACTGATATTTTTTCATTGCAGATTGTTTGCATTAGGGTGCCAAGAATTTTTAATATGTGTTAAGACGAGCTGTGTGCCTGCCTACTGTCTGCACAGTCAGATCAGACTTGTATGGTTTTGGTACTGCAGATTTCAGCTGGTTTGTTTATTATAATACAGCTGGGCTTCTAAGTCCGCAGCTGAAATTACTGCAAGAAGTGGAATAGTATGTTGCTTTTCACAACTTTGTGCTGTATTTCACAGGAGCTTTTAAGCTGTGCTGCTTACAGATTTTATTGAGGTATAGATGCAAGAACAGATAGATGTCTGTTTATTTGCATAAAAGGAGTTAGTCACCTTCTGGAGCCAAAACCTCGGGGTAGGCGCTGTTTGGCCTCTATGACTTTAAGCTTTCCTATTAATGTAAAAAAGCTATTTGTCTGAATTCATTTTTTATTTTGATATGCTACGTTTTTTTTTAAAAGATACTGACTGCAGTATAAAACAAACCAGGCCATGGTTCTCAGTACTGAACTAGTAAACATAACTGACTCCTGTTTTATAGGAAAAATAAAGGGCTCAATAAAGGTTAAAATTGGCTGAGAAAGTCATAATTAAAGAATCTCATCAAGAAACCTGATTAGTTTTATAGGCCAAGAAAAGCTAAAGTCACTCAATATTAGGGTCTTTTGTGGAAGAGAAGATGGGATATGGATGCATAAATCCATGAGAAAGACAAGTTCAGATATTGTGGCCCTGCCTGTATTACAGATGTTTCTGGCAGCACACCACTTTTATCCTCCTGTTGCCAATGATGTGGAAACCCTGGGTAGAACACCACAGTGAGCCTACATGTCCTACACATCTCTGTCATGGGGGTATGTTGAGTCTAATACTTCTTGACTCACAAATATAGACAGGGATGAGTACATCAGTGCTTCTGTGTTAATGATGGTTAATTTGGTCCTACCTTTCATGAGATGGTGCTTCATGGAGATAGGTTGGGACTGGACCTACAATTGTGGAGGAATTCAGGGTTTTTGCCCGGGTGGGCACCATGGGGCTTTTAAAACAGACTTGGGGAATTTGTGCTTAATTTATTGCCCATTAACAGAAACTTCTGATCAACAATTTGTGTATTAAGAAGAAAATAACATAAACAATTAAACAAAGAAACAGCTTTCCTCCCCCTTACCCAGGCTCAGCTTCAGCCAAACACCTATCCTCCCCACTTCCTAGTCTCAACTTCTCTCATTTTCATTGAGGGTTACACTTGGTCTGTACAAATTCCTCCAGTGAGGCGAGGAGTGGTGCAGGAGGCTGGTGTTGCGTGTACAGATTTTGGTCTGCAGCTCTGAGCTTCTTACTGGTCCTTTGCTGCTGCTCTTTTGTGTAGTACCCCTGCCCTTGTGTAGGTTGCCCCTGCGCTGCAGCCCCTCAGGGGCGTCCCTTGTCTTGACATGGCATGCAGCAGTTGGGGACCTGCCACTCAACACACAACGCACAAACACACCAGCGTGTGCTGTTGAAAGTGTTAATTTTATTTGATACTTAGAATGTTCATTGAGTGTAGGTAGGGGATGGCTCCTCAGCCCAGTTAGAGACTTGTCTGCAAGAGAAGCGACACAAGTTCTGCTCCCCATCCCAACTAAAATCTAATTATTTTGCTTTACAGATTAGAAGAGCTTTAGCAGGGTAAGCTGAAAGAGACTTGGCCTGAGTGATTCCTGAAAGGATGTCTGAAAGGTAGGAGTCCTTGATCCAGACACAAGTCTGAGGCCAAATTCAGACATGAATTCAGTCGAGACACTGAATTCAGACATGAGTGATTTGATCTCAAATCTTCCACATCCCGTGTGAATGCCTTCTCATCCAGCTAGTTAACAAAGTGCTGTCAGTCACCACCATGACTGTGTATCTGCAAGGAGCCTAATCCTGTCATTCAGTGTGCCTTTAGTTCAACTGTTGGATTTAGATACCAGGTGGTCTAATCACTGGTTTTCTGGAGATCTCAGGTGGGAGTTATGTCCTTTGCCCAGGCCAGAATATTTCAGGAATGCCAGTGACACAAGACTACAGTCATGTAGGTACATTTCAAGCCAGGAAGGAATGTGCTAGTGTTTTCAGGCACTTCGAACATGGGGTAGGTGTTTGCCTGGGTTATTCTGAGATGCACTATTGGTCCTAAAGGCTTAAAATCCTGTTTTAAGCACCAAAGGGCAAGAGTTCATACATGGGATTCATTTAGTAATTTCATATTAAAATAACAGAAGAAACTACAAAAAACTATGGAAGAATAGGGTCCTCTTGAGAAGGTCTGATGATAGACAAACTGTTCATGGTTCCACATATTTCTTGATTAGAAAAGCCTCATTATATTCCTTTTTCGTGGTAAGATATTGTATCAAACATAATAGATTGAAATAAGTTGCTGAATGTTTAATTTATTTCATCACCTGTAGAAATATCTGGCAGAGACTTTTGTGTGGGAATGTAGCTGCTTTGCATTTCTTAATACTTCTAGTTTATAAATGTAACTAAATAGAGCGTTAAAATATGAATGTGATTGTCCAGAACATTGCAATAGTTGCAGTTCAGTGCACTGGGACCACACATGCAGCTTCTGTCTGTTGACAGGGACAGCGTAAATTGGTGATTATCTCTGATATTTTGCAGTGAAGTATGCATCTATATCTTGTTTGTCAGAACATTTGTTTCTCTTATTTTGGCTTACTGGGACAAGACTCCTTTCTTTTTCCCTAATAGAATATTCTACTTCTGACTAAGCTGCATTTAAAAAAATATTATCTGTTATTTTCAAACCACTCATATCTCACAAAAAGAGTACTATGTTGTAGTTATTTGTTGTTATTCTTATGGTAGGTATACACTTAAGGTCATTGTATTGCTTGCTCAGTGCTTATGAGCTTCCTTTGGTGACTGAATTTGCAAAGTACTGAACGCTGCTACTGATAGAGGTAGGCTTTAAACTGCTTACTTAATTCCACTGAAATCTATGGTACTACTTGTGTCCTTAAGGGTAAGCATGTGATCAGTATTTTGCTGGACTAGGGTCAGAAAGCTCAGTGCTTTGCAGCCTGGCTTATTAAGCACTGATAATGCAGTTTTAAAATCTTAATTTAAAGCTTAGCTGGACAAGGCAAGATTTCTATAGGGTAATGCAATCTGCTTGTGATCCTCTCTTCAGTTTCCAGTGTAATGTTAGCTTATCTATAGACAGAAGTGCATCAGGGCCACTTGCATAGTAAATGAAGGGCTGCCCAAGTCATAGGGTAATGCATTGACAATCCATTTAGCTAACAGATTTAACTCTGGTTTTTAGAATAAGTCCTAACTGTATATCATGTATAAACACAAACATGTCTGATGCCCAGCATGACTCATGTTTAGTTATTAATACAATCCTTGAGATAAGGTATTTGACAAGAACATGCCTTTATGCATGCTGAAACTAAGACGGTTATATAATACCAGGAGTAGCAAACAACTTTTTCAAAGTCTCATGGAAACCATTCAGGAGTGGGAACGGAATGCCAATTTCATTATCACCTATAAGGAGCCAAACAATGAGGCATTGTAGGCTCACAGACTGTGCTCAGAAAAGGAGGTTTAAGTGCATCAGCCAGTCGGTAAACTCAGGCTAAATCCTGTCAGATGGAATATGTCTGTTAACAAAGCCATTAAGTGTATTTTAAATGTTAAAACTTTTGCGAGGAATGTTCATGGGATGAACAAGGGAGGATGCAATGAGCCAGGCAGTAAAGTTCATAGTATTAGTGGGTCCATAGTAGTTTTTTAGCCACTGGTCTCAGGACATTTTACCATGTATGCAGCTGTTTTTATGTGCATTTTACAGATCTGAAAATGAAGAACTTAGGGGCTGTGCTCAAAGGGAACAAATGAAGGAAGATGCTAGAGAGGTAGAGAGGAAGTGTTGAAAATACTTTTTGATTGCAGTGTTTTTTTATGGGGGAAAAGAATTCTGATGAACCTAGTTTTGAATAACTACTGATGTTGCGATTTACCAAGTTACCAATTTTATGTTACAGTATAAAAGTACTGGTAAGAATTTATTTCTACAATTCGCTCGGGTTTCTAAGAAAGTTCTATTTTTTTACCTGAACAATTAATTGAGAAACTGTAAGAAAAAAAATCAATGAACAGGGTCAGTGAAAAAGGATATTCCCTTTGCCTAGTTACATCCACCACTTAAATAATAGTAGGAAGAGGCTGGATTTAAGAGAGAGAAGAGCCAAGATGAATCTGACTATCTAGAAGCCCTGCCCTGAGTCAGTAACCTTCTGGAAAAGTCTACAATGTCCTTTAAAGAAATCACAAGAGAAATGGTGTCCTGGTTAATGATAAAGGACTACAGCTGTGATACTTCTAATTTAGTCTAATTATAGCATTCTCATAATAGTACTTTTCTGCTTGAGAATACAAAATTGGAAAGCTTTGTATCTCCTGGTACCCTCTAAATATCCAGAACTTTTGTCAATGATCATGCGGGACAAAATGTGTTAAATCAACACTTCCTCCCTTTTGCTCTGTACACCTTCAGGTAAAATAAATTCCTTTCAACTTAACAAGGATACAGACAGCTGTTATTCAGACTGAAACAGTGATTTGATGAAGGAGTCAGAATTTTAATGTTTGGAGACTCTCTTGTGTTGGTGGAATAGCTCTTTCAGGCATTTCCTGAAGAGGACAGAGGCAGAGCACCACCGAATAATACCTGCAGTGCTCTTCAGGAAGTTCTGCCCAGAAGAAGCTCCATCTATCTTCTTGGCAGAGGTGACAATAAAGATTTTCCTCTTGAATTTATTTCTCAGCAGCAGTTAGCTTTTATCTTCCAAACAGAGCCAACTGCATTCAATAAAAATCATGTCCAAAAATGTTGACAAGGAAGAAGGATCCAACCTGCTGAACTTTTACAGATGTGTTGATATTCACATGCATCCCTCACACATTGTAAGGCTAGCAGTTACATGTAATAAACACCAGATTGTCCTTTAGTGATGTGATCCCAATGTAAATTTTTTCTGCTCATACTTATTAAAAGGAATAGTAGGGCATTATTCCTTTATGGTGCTATTGACTCTGTAATTTGAATCTAATTGTGGTGAATCATATCACTCTTTGCAAGTAAGACATTATAGTCCCCTCTTCACAGGGAAGAAAACCCAGAAGAATTTGTAATTTGTAGCAGGTGTTACAGAGCTATATGTGATAAAACCATGTAAGGAATTTGATACCTTGACTGTTAGTTCTGTGTGCTGATGCAGCTATTCTTCACCAGCACCCCCACAAAGCAGAAGAGTAGGAAAAGTTGTGGGTGGGATTTTTCATTCATTTCTAGGGTTTTTCAATGAAGATTCTGCCGTACCAAATATAGGACTTGTCAGTCTTTAAAATAATATAATGTAAGGGAATTTCCAATATGTTTTTGTTTCTATTTGTTTTACTTTCACAGGTTCTCCAGGGAATTTTTTTTCTTTAAAATTCCCAGGATGACAGAAGAGTCCTTGGTGACAAGTCGTTATAAGAACCTTCTTTCTCTTAGTGCGAATTCTTATGTGAAAAAGTTTGAAAATATTTTTTTCTATTGCAACACTTACACATTATGGAAGTTAGGAAGGCCTAAAGGGGACAGTGAAACCCAGCTAACATCCATTTCACAAGAACAGTAGCATCTCTCATTTTGAGGAACATGTGAATTTAGATCCAGATTGGGACTTACATCTAACTCTAGCTGTAAACTTTCACAAATTGTTGTCTGTTGTTTCTGTGGATCCACAAATCCCCATTGCCACGCAAGTATAAAACAAAATTATTGCAAACCTCAACAGTAACAATAAAACGATAAAATGTAAAGTCCAGTCTGGCAAAATGAACCCACCACAAGATGCTACTTGAGAAGTCTGAGAGAATTTATCCATTAAGTTAGAAATAGAACTCAAATTCTTATATTTCATGTACAGCCTCAATATTAACACAGCATGCAGGCATTGTGGACACCAGGATTCATACAGTAAAGTAGGGAGGACCAAAAAGTCCATAACTTTAGACTGAATTTAAAATTTGAATTGGGCTATAGTAAATTACTTCATAAGATGTGCTCATCTCAAATTCCTTCTAGTATCATCTATTTGAGCCCCCTTCTTAACTCAGTTAGCCAGATAACCTTTCAGGTTTTTATTCCCTGAAGACCTGCCATAATGTGAAATGGGACTGAGATATTTTCCTCAGCTGTGGTCCAGATTTTTTTCAGTTTTGAGCAACAGATGCTAGTGTTAGGACCAGTTCTCACCTCCTTACTTTCCCCGTAGATTTTGTAGACTCATGCTTCCCAGACTGGACTTCCAGCTCAGATGTTCCAGTCTGTGACCTAGGGAAGCCAGAAAATTTAGCTGCTTTAACATGAACACACTCTTATTCTGTCACCACTGAGTTAAACAAAGGTAACAAATGTTTCTAAAATTGAGCTTTTCTTCTTGAGAAAGATTCAAATGTAATCATGTAAAAGGAGCTGAACTCATATGTTTATTTCCAATATACTAGTTATGTATTTCATGGAAAACTAGCAATCTGTAAGGTGAATTAATATTTTCAAAACTAATATCCTTATGTAGGATCCTCCTCTGAAAACGTAGTTTGTGTGCCTGACCTTTGAAGCCACCTTATTATAGAGGTCTGGCTGAAACGTTGGTTGTGTAATCAAGCTAGGATTTGGTTGGTTTGTTTTTCTTCTGTTAGTCATGAATGGGTTAGGAATGAACTAGCATGGTTTTCGATGACAGATTTAATATGTTGCTGTCCTCCAGCTTTTTCAGAGTTCTGTCTGTGTGTGTGTTTACATGTACATATGCTTGCGAGAATTAATAAAGCTACAGAGTCTAAGTTTTTCACAGTGAGAAGTCAGTAGTGTCTCTGTTGGAGACTGCTCGTGTTTGTCTTCGTTTGTCAGTGTTTTTATTTAGCCACAAAACAGAATTAACTAAAAATGCTTCATTTCAATTAAGAGTTTTGGCATAGGTCCTTAGACCAATTTTCAGGACATCCAGATGCAAAGAAATTTTGGTATTTGCCCCAGACTTTATTCCCTGCACTTGTTTCCAGAAGGCCAATATAAATCAGAGTTTGTAAACAAGACAGAAGGTAAAAAAGCAGCAACTTTTTAAGCGTTCCTACTTGGCATGGGAAGTCAGTATTATATAGCTGACTATCTCCCTAGGTTACGAACATTCTCCTGCCATGTGCATGTCATCCTTTAGGCCCAGGTTTTACTGGTGTGATAACACTGCATTTGTGTAAATGGTGTCATGTGTTTTAAGGTCTGTTGTTAAAACCCAGCCCTACATAGGAATGCCTTTTTATTCCTCATGCCAAATTTTCCTTGGGATGGAAGCTCTAAGTACACTGTTGCTTTACACTTCTAGGCTTGAATGCCTCTTTTTATAGCAGGTAGTAGATATACTTCCTTTTGTTCACTGTAGTAGCTGTTATTTTATCACAGATTTGCTTCAGAGTATGCGTGAGGTAGGTTGGCAGCAGTTTCTGTCAGCTGCTCACATGATTTATTTTCATCATTTTGTGCGTCTCTCTCTAACTGAAGTTATGTCCTCATCCAAGCCAAAATTCATTATGCTGAGACACACATGGTAATGTTATGATTATCTCTTAGTATTACTGGAAATAGGCATCAAGTAATGTGTGATGTGTTGTTTTGAGTTCTTTTCTATCATAAATTCTGTAAGTAATGTGGCAATTGAGGTAAACAAGATTATGTGCAAAGTGTGCATCACTAGAAGATAGTAAAAATTGCTCTTTTTTGTACTTTCCATATTCCAGAAACTTATAACTCATGCTTGCTCATTTTCATCTGTCTCAGCTAGTGATGACAAACCAAGAGAGAAAATAAGAACACATCAGAACTTACATGGGATCTCAAACAGTGAACTTTTCTCTTAGCATGGGCTTGTCTTGTATACATTGTTTTGCTTCCCATTTCTAGGTACAAATGAAATAGATGAAAAATGTAATGAGATGGAGTCTTTTCTACTTTTGACTTTCGAATGCAAGCTGGCAGGCAGGATGATGACATGTTGTTGAACACTGTGGATCACTTTGGTTGCAATCTTATTTTTAGTGGACAGTTTTGGAAACTTCAAAACTGAAAAACATTCTCAGTTGAAGACAGAACAACTGAGCAGGCATCACAACTTTATTTGTCCCTTCACCAGTGATGTTTTTCTCCAGGTAGAAGTATGTAGAAGCTAGCATGTAGTAGGCTTGATGGGCAGTATGTAGATTGAGTTTGCATTATGGATGTTCATCCTCATAATTGTTTTCTAAATAATGTCTAAAAGTATAGTTATGAGAACACTTTTTCGTCCACCGATCCAGGAGTACAGACCTATCCCATTTTCCAGCCTCATGTCAAGGCCAGATCCGTATGTTCACCAGTCTTTCCCCCCTGTGCCTACACTTGATTCCTGTGGAAATGAAATCCTGTGCATGGGCTGGCAGGGCATTGGGGCCATATTTTGGCAGATCCCTGGTCGGCATAATGGGAGAACAGTATTCCAGGGATCTGGAAGGAACTGGGTCTCAAATCTTGATGGAGGTTTTCCCAAAATCTTCTATGGGCAAAAGTAAACTTGGGAACAGAGTGCTTTAAGGGGAAAACTGAATAGGAATAAACTGGAAGCAGGGGAGAAAAGGGCAGACGGGATTTGGTAAGAGAGAAGGAAAGGTGAGCATGCTTGGCAGTGGGAGTGGGATAGTAAAATGAGGAGAGGTGGATTCCCTCTTTTCTATGGATACCGTTCAACAGACGGACAGTAAACGCAGACAAAAGTGACAGAATGTGCACCATTGAGTGGTCTGGTAACACCACCAGACCTGAGGGGATCTTAATTTCCTGGTGCTTCTCCTGTTGAAAGGAGCTCTGGAGGCTTCCTCGCCAAAGTATAGGACCTTGTCTCTTCTCTGCTAAGCTCAAAGCAGTGGCTTCTTTGAAGGCTTGCCTCAGGGTTTGAGGTTTTTATTTACTACTGATAGTTATGAAAGAAAGTGGACTGAGGTTTAATTCTCTTCATTGCCATCACTGGATTTGTTTATTCCAGGCTTGGAGCAGGTTCCGGTTTTCATGAGAAATTGTCACCTGAAAACCAATGATGTTTTCGTCTTAATAAGGATATGACCTAACAACTAGGAATGTGGTTGTGGTCTGGGGATTTTCTTTCAGTTTAAATTCAATATTTTGTCCTAGAATGTACTTTGCCTAATTTCTGATCCTTTTTACAGATGGTAGATGCAGTGCCATATCAAAATGTGCTGCATATAGGAGTACCTTAGCTTGCACTCAGTGATATTCTAGTCCCGGTGGTGTTAGGAGAGGGCAAAAATACTAAAGGGTGAACAAAAGCTATTAAATTAACATTTTTTACCCAAAATTTTAGTCCCAGAGTCATGCAGTTGGAGTTAGCAATAATATATACTACTTCCATATTTCTGTGGCTGATACTTTCTGACATTGCACATGATGACACCAAGTATTGAGATAAGATTTCTTGTGATAACAATTGTATCTTAATAGGATCTAACTGTTGACTAAATACTTTCATATCATAAAAGTAATACACAGCTTAGTGGTTGCTCAATTAAGGAAAATTATGTTACGTCGTTCTATTTATCTCATTGACTTACAACAATGATTGGTGGAAACTCAGTATAATATACTTATCTGTTATGAAATTCTTGTCTGTGATTGTACCCATTCAAGAAAAGACTACTTAAAGATTATCTTCTGGATAGGGAAGGTTATGACTTATAAAATCTCCAAAATATAAGAATGATCAAATATTTTTTGCTGAATATAGGAAATATATATTAATTATTCTCAGTGATACTTTATTAATAATTTCCCATCTTTGCATAAATTTTTCCCAGCTTTCACAAAGTTCTGAATTCTTTGGCAGATAACAAAATCTTTTGTGGTTATGAACGATAGCACTTTTTACTACGCAAATATTTAAGAAGTTCTGACACTTAAGAGAGTTTCCAGGAAATATTAATCTAGTTGGATGTTTAAAACCAAACATGCAAAACTGTGGCAGCTGTAGCTGCTGAAGTTTTTCCCCCAAAATGAGGCAGCAAGGTTAGCAGAACTAAAGGGAGACTAAATTAACGTGTTAGACCTGATGTAAAGATCAAACTATAAGGGATGATGGGGTAAGTGCAGAAGCGGGTAAGCTACTGGACCTTTGTCATCAACAAATAATTTCCTCTGTACTGTTTGCTATCCTGGTTCAAGAGATGGGAAAGTGTGCAGATGGAGTGTGAGAGATCTTTAAGAAAGCTGTATTCACTTAGGTCTTCTCAGCTTTTCCGAAAGTACTTGTCTCAAAATAATATAAGCTGAACGCAATTCTGAGAGATGCTTTAAGCCATCTGACTGGCAAACATACAGGGCTTATGGCTGTAGAAATGCCCTCCATGGGCCAAGTGAAATGTCATCACCTTAAAAAAGTCAGATACCTTTATTTGTAAATTAAAGAAACCTTGAGTTTATTGTCAGTAAAATTCCACAGTCCATGGAGGCAAATTTCCCATTGGGATCTGCCCAAATCAGAACTTGCAGAATTCGGCCCAGTCACACAACTGGCACAGCGTGTATCTGTCATTGCTTTGTGTGGCAAGGTTTTGGTAGTGGGTAGACTACAGGGGTGGCTTCTGTGAGAAGCTGCTAGAAGCTTCCCGTATGTCTGACAGAGCCAATACCAGCTGGCTCCAAGATGGACCCAGCAGTGGCCAAGGCCAAACCCATCAGCGACAGTGGTAGCACCTCTGGGATAACAGATTTAAGAAGGGGGAAAAAACCCCTGTGCAACAGCAGTTGGCTGAGAGGAGTGAGAACATGTGAGAGAAACAACCCTGCAGACACCCAGGTCAGTGAAGAAGGAGGGGGAGGAGAAGCTCCAGGCACCAGAGCAGAGATTCCCCTGCAGCCCGTGGGGAAGACCATGGTGAGGCAGGCTGTCCCCCTGCAGCCCATGGAGGTCCACGGTGGAGCAGATATCCACCTGCAGGCCATGGAGGACCCCACAGCAGAGCAGGTGGATGCCCGAAGGAGGCTGTGACCCTGTGGGAAGCCCGTGCTGGAGCAGGCTCCTGTCAGGACCTGTGGCCCCATTGAGAGTGGAGCCCATGCTGGAGCAGGTTTGCTGGCAGAACTTGTGACCTCATGGGGCACCCGCACTGGAGCAGTCTGTGCCTGAAGGACTGCAGCCCGTGGGAGGGACTCCACACTGGAGCAGAGGAAGAGTGAGGAGTCCTCCCCCTGAGGAGGAAAGAGCAGCAGAGACAATGTGTGATGAACTGACCACAGCCCTCATTCCCCATCCCCCTGTGCCACTTGGCGGGGAGGACGTAGAGAAAATCGTGAGTTGTTGAGCCCAGGAAGAAGGGAGGGGTGTGGAGAAGGTGTTTTAAGATTTCATTTGATTTCTCATTATCCCACTCTCATTTGATTGGTAATAAATTAAATTGATTTCCCAGAGTCAAATCTGTTTTGCCCGTGATGGTTAATTGCTGAGTGATCTCTCCCTATCCTTATCTCGACCCATGAGCCTTTTGTTGTATTTTTTCTTCCTCTGCCCATCTGAGGAGGGGAAGTGATAGAGTGGCTTTGGTGGGCACCTAGCATCCAGCCAATGTGTATGTATCCTTTTTATTTTCTTCAGTAGTGTAATATGACTCTGCTGTTTTGTAAGGATTTGTTGGTGTTTTCTGTTACTGTATAATCTGTCAAGGTCAAACCCACCACAATATCTTACCATTTAATTTGTAACTCTTCATTATCTTCAGCTGTCCTGGACAGACATGTAAGTTGTGCACACAGGCCTTAAAAAGGAGAAAAGCCTACTTGTCTAAGTGTTTTGCTGTGATGGAACCAGTGAATGAATGAGAAAGACTGCAGTAACATGATTGAGAAGTTTGGACTATCAAATAGAGAGAAATAAATTCTGAGGAGGGGCTATCATGCAAATACAGACTTACTGGGAGAGGCAAAGGAAACTTTTGCCTGCTTATTAACACGAGTCGATGCAGCACATGTTCATGCAACAATGAGACGTATCTCCCCCCGCAGCATTGTTCACACCAACCGAGAGGCCCTTATGTAGGAGCAGCAATCAGTTAGGTGAAACTCATTTACCATCACAAATTAGGTGTACTCACATCCGCTCATTTCAAAGCCAGAAAGTGGTGTTGGTGGGGTAAGCTCTTTCAAATGTGTTCAAATTAAATATGACAGCAAGTATTAATGAATGACAAGACCCATTTCAATCCAAAAGCTTAGGTAAATGTATCAGAATTTCCTGAGGGAATTTCCAAGTTCTGAAATCTATTCTCTTACTAATAATGTAGTATTAAAACATCGGGTTGTACTGGCCTCCAAAAAATGAATTCTTTGTGTTCTTTTTCCCTCCCAGGAATGTTTGAATGGCCTATTAGTGCTGGTAGGCTGAAAGTGGGGAGTCAAATGACTGCTGGAAGCACAGATGTTCTTGAAACATGTGGGCTTACCTTTAGAATAAAATCTGCAAAAATATTTAGACACTGACGTTCCATCAGTTTCATGTTGGTGCCTGAATATCTTTGAGGATCTAGCCCTTAATTACTATAGTGGAGGTAAACAGAAACATCTAAGATAAGACAACCTGAGTTTTAAAAAGCCTGAACATCTGCAGTTATCAACTTCAACAGGAACTGCATGTTTGGTGGCAGGAAAGTGGGGATTAATTAGTACATGCAAGAAAAATCATAGTCCACTGTAATAAATTTATCCGTATGAATAATTTCTGCAGTTTCGCTGTTTGATAGTGATCCTTTGCACATCACCCAATCCTGTCCCTTTTCTTATGAAATGGAGGTTAAAGAAGAAATTTATTAATAAGATTTTGCTGTCTAGATATTGATCCCAGGTTGTGATGCAGAAGATATTTGGAATGCAGGAGAATAGTAAACTTTAGCTGAAAGCTGTTTCCACAGTTATTTAATTTGTGGTGGTCCTTGTCTATTCTCATATTTTTTGGGTGAAGTATGTGCTTTATAATTTGATTAATAAGATTGGAGTTTCCTGCTGAAAGTAATTAAAAAGGGCCAGATTTATCCACTTCCTAGTGCTTTCCTGATTTTTGCACAAATTTTGAAAATTTGAGACCCACTTCAGTGATGATTCTAAATCAGTACCTATGTTTATCTTTCAAGAAAACCCACCCTTTCTCTATTTCCTTAATTTTTGAACAACCTGTCCATGCTGCTATTCGATATGTAGACCATTTTCTTTTATGCGGAACAATGTATAAACAGTTGCTCCTTTTACACATCTGATGCAATAATAACATTGGTATCAGCCTCAGTGAGCTGGAATTTCCTGCATAGTGGACATACCACACAAGAAGCTTCAGTTAGTTAAGCCACTAGATAAACCAGAGACTTTCTCAAAGCTGCTGCTTCCATTACTTCCTCTATCCAGTCTGTCCTAGGTACACTTTAGCATGTTCTTTCAGAGCCAAATTGCCTGAAAGGCTGTCACTTCAACCTCATGAACGTCTCTGCTTCTAAAGACAGGTCTGTGGTCTCTAACAGTAGCATGAGGTTACATATACACATAATTATATTTTGGAAATGCATCTGTGAGCTGACATTCTTTTCAGGGCAATACTTCTGGCTTACTGTGAATAAGTCATCTCCTTTGCTTTCTTAAGATTACTACTGAAGATTGTTCTGCAGTATTATGTCCTTGATGTGAAGGAAAGCCAGAAAAAAGGTTCCAGACTTGTCCTTTCTGCACAATATAATCCATATATATTTATCCTGTCTTATTTTCTAAACACATTTCTGATTTTGCCTAGTATAAAAATCACCCCGGCTTCCCTAGGGAGAAACACTGTCCAACATATCTGTGCAGAAACAGTCTCTGCTATAATGGAACAACAAAAAGAAATACATTCCTCACATTGATGATTAATGTAACTAGACTTGGTATAGCCCAGTAGCAAAATGTTTGGGTTTTGATATGTGGAAAATGTGTTAGTAATTCACTTTGTTATGATGTAACTACTTTCTGAAAAAGCTAGAAAAAATAATAAGATAAAAAAATTCTATTCTTACCAAAGAAAACAATGGTGAGGTATTAATTCAGCAGAAATTAATTCATCTGTTCTCATTCCCTTGGCTGAGAAATTGAATGATCAGATATGCTCTTAATGACCTGTTTTGGATAGAATGTGCTGAAGGACAAAGGAAAAAACTTTAAAATAACAATTCCAGAAGAAATCTGCAAAGTTATGCAAGATTCATACAGTTATAGAATCACAGAAATGTTTGTCAGAAAGGACCACTGGAGCTCTGCACTCCAGCATCCCACTGGAGCAGGACTATTACCAAACAATTATATCAGCCATGGCTTTATCTACTCAAGTCTTGAAAACCTCTAAGACAGAGGATTTCAATGCCTCTCTGGTTAATTGTTCCAGTGATGCACCACCTTCCTGGTGAAAACATTTTTTCTACTATCCAGTTTGAACCTCCTAAATCAGAGCTTGTGCCTATTTTCCTGAGATTTATCAGCTGTGACTAGGAAAAAGTTCATCTCCATCAACTTTGTCACTCCCTTCAAGTAGCCATAAGTTGCATTTAGATTCCTCTCAGCCTCCTCTTTGCGTTTATCACTGCATTTGTCACCAGTTCTTTGCTGTTTTGAGCAGCAGGACAACTGGAGTATCACCCAGCTGTTCCTGCTAGCATTTGTGTTGTGAAATTGCCATGAATGCCATCAAGAAAATGCTGTTGCTTTCCTAGTAGATGGCTATATGGGTGGAATCACCTATAAAGATGAGAGCCTGTGATTGCGAGACTTCTGCTAGTTGCTTCTAGAAAGCTTCATGCTCTCCCTCTTGATTAAGTCATCTATGACAGGCCCTGGGATCCTGTGTTCCTTATTCCTCTTGGTCTTGACGAAGAGGCTCACAACAGACACATCTTCACTTTCTTTCTGGAGCTCCTTGACTCCCCTTCCTCTTGTTCACTGCCTGTCCTTCTCAGTCTTTGCCTATCCATGACCTTGTCCCAGTTTGTGCACTATCCCATCAGGTCTACCAGATTCTGCTTGTGTGGTAGCCCCACAACTGGCCTGGACTTGCAGTTCTTCTTTGTTGCCCAGGCTCTGCGCATTAGTGTACAAAGCTTCCTCCTTTCTCAAACATAGTAGTGTGATCAAAGAAGACATGTCTTTGCTGGTGACGTGAGCTGTGTAGCTGTGCATTCATTGGCACCTGAATGCATCTGCTCCTTCCTGGGCTCTTACCCTTGACCAGAAAGACTAAAGATAACACCATGTGAGCCCTTGTCCCCCTCAGCTTTGTCTCCAAAGCCCATCATCTTTAACTTGCTCAGGGTTTCCTCTGGATGTCATCGGTGCCTAAAAGTATGCTTGTCAAGGATATTAGTCAGAAGGTTTGAAACTAGAAGTCTATTCAAGTCTAAATGAGTCCTAATGAAACTGTAATGATGTGCACATCTGGAAGAAGAAAAGTATACTCTGAACAGCATGAATTCCATCCATTTTGCATCCCAAAGGTAGACAGTTGCAAATGCAGGTGACTGCATCTTACATTGCTGAGCTGCAAGACAAGTCAAATCGTTAGAGTTATGAATATTGAATGCACATTTGCAAACAAAGAACCTAGGAAACATGTCTACGCCCCAGGGAAACATATCCACAGTCACAGAGACTGTGATTTCAGGGAGATACAGAGAAACTGATTTAACAGTAGCCTGTAAGCAGCAATACAGTCCATAACAAATAATGTCAATTTAGCAATATTTAAGAAGAGTGGTGGTTTTTAGTTTGCTTCCATTATATTCTCTAATTCCTGTCTGAAATATCAAATTCTGATAGGTTTCATGCTGAAGTAGTAGAAAAGAATAGCAGATACAACATTATGACATTAAAGCACCAGGGTGGCAACACTTATATAGACCTTTGCAAAAGGAACAACCTCTCAAAGCAGAACAAAAAACTCATCCCTACATAGCTGTACAAATGGCAGAGGATAGTAAAACAAGGCTCCCTCTAAACAGTTATTATCAGTGAATGCTGTGTGGTAGAGCTGATTTCAGAATGCAGAATACTTTGGCGTTCAAGGGGGAGTTATGCAATACAAAAGGTGCGTAAATCTTCTTTCTTTATGCATGCACATATTGACATAACTAGGTGTCTATTTACATGCCCACATCAATGCACATACTCCATCTAATTAGCCCAGAAAGGGTTAATCAAGGGCATAGTTACCTCTCCAGTTAGAATTAGCTTGCCAGTCAGAAAAGAGATATGAAGAAACCTGTAGCCTAGAGCAAAATGGGGGCAGTGAGTAGGATGTTGTGCTATTTTCACAGCTTTGCTCAGCCTGTCTCAGAAGTGCTGCTAAAGGTGATGTGAGGTATGCAGGGGGAGAACGGCTAAGAGTAAAGAGTAAGAAAATCTTTTGCTGCTGAAGTTATGATCCTTGAACTGTCAGTCAGAAGGTGTCTTTTCCCTGGTAAAAGAGGAAATGGTAGCTCTCAATATAACAGAACTAGTAAGTCATGGGTGTGGAAATACGGCCATTTGAACTTGGATATGACTTCTGATTTTCTCTGACAGCTAGTGTATACCATTCCCTACAGATAGCAAGGTGATAAAACAGCCAGCCTTGCTGTGGAACTCAAGCAGAGACTGAGCTCCTAGTCATACCTTGCTGTAAAAATTAGTGCTTTGGTGGCTGTAGTCTTTATGTTTTAAATTCCCTTTTCATCCATACTGTTCATAAACAGTGGGTAGGATGAGAAGGGAAGGAAAACTCCTCATGAAGTTCCATTGAGTTATAAGTCAGGGGATATCCAAGGGGAGATCGAGCTTCATCTTGTTTGTTATGTTTAACACAGTTAATTTCTGAGCAACACCAAGTTTCACAGTTTGGTGAGAAGAATGTGATATAGGAACTGCTCATAGAAATATATTGCACTTTAGGTTGATACTGTTTCTACAACTTCAAGATGATACAAGGTACTTTATTCTTCCCTATTGAATAATCTCATAGAGCTTAAGGATGCACCTCATGGGCTCCGTAGTACTGCAGATAATGCTAATGCCAATAGTGTGATCGCTCCTTTAGGAATGGACTGATGATAAGCTGAGTGGAAGTGATTATACAGTGAAATAGTTTATTAGTCTAAAGTAAGGAAGTTATAAGAAAACATATCTCTGAAAAAACTACTTGAGAAATCATCCTTCAGAAAACATGAGAAACTGATATGTAAAGGTCTTTGGGAAGGCAAACTGACAAAGAAGGGAGTGAAGAAGGGCTGTCATCTAGCGAAAGCAGCCGTCATAACAGTATAATAGTAAATTATTTCCACAGAAAGTAAAGCTAAGGAGCAGCAAAGGATGTAACAAAGTTCTAGAAATTCATTATAAGAGGAAGAAAAAAGAATGCTTATTTACAAGGGCAAGAGTGCAAACTGCAGTTGATGCTGAAAAAGTGGTGAATGATTTCTCTGTTTCCATTTTCAGGCATTGTGTGTAGTTTAAAAAATTATGATATAGATATTTTTAAAAGGAGACAAAACAATAATCCTGAATATAGAAGAAGCAGGTTGAAGTATACCTAGGTAAAAAATGTGGTCACATTGCATGGGCCTAATGAAAATTAGTGCAGCATACTTAAGTCAATAATAAAACTAGTCTCTGAAGTGTGAATAATTATCTTTGAAAATCTGGATGATTTAAAAAAAAGAAATTCCAGGCATTTGTAAGCATGGATTCCAAGAGAGATGCTGAAAAAAATTATTACTTAGTAACAACAGGGAGAAGAATAAATTCATAAACAACATGAATTTGTCAAAAATACATTCTAGTAAATGTATCTATTTTATTTTTTTAAAAAGGAAATTGCCTAATGGAGCTGCAGATATGATGTATCTTGAGCTTAGAACAACTTCTGTATTGTCACATCAATTCTCAGAATTCAGCCAGAGAAGTCACGTCTGTATAATGCTTTCCCCACAAGTTTTATTGCACAACTGCCTTGGTGAGACATTATTAAGGATTCACTGTCAAACTGGGAGAGCATTTCAGGGTGCCGGTCTCCATTTTTAAGCAATATCTTAATGTAATGATTCAAATTTTGAAATAGAAACTAAGCTCAAGCTAGGCTTTTTTGATAGCGGCTAGGGGATGAATGCCTCTGATGATTTGAATATTTGCGCTGTTTTACAAAGAAAATGTTGATAGAGAATGCATCCTCTGGGATAACTCCAAATACCAAAGAGTACTTGCTCTATTGCTAAAACAGTCCTTGATGTCAAACCTTTTGCAAGGTACTGAAGGAACTGAGGTAAGGCAGAGGCCTGTGATGGTGCCTGACTTGCTCATCCCTGAAGAAAACAGAATGGTTTGATTCTGAGCCAGGTAAATATCAACGCTCTTCTGAATGATCTGCATTAAGGCCTTGTGCACCAGTGCTTAAAAAATACCAGCAGACCTGTTTGCAGCTAAGAAGCTGTGCAGAATAACAAACTGGATTCATCATTCTGCAATTCACTGTCTGTCTTGTATTTTATAACTAGTGAATGAGAAGGCTAAATTATAGGAGGAAACACTGTTTCTTACACAGAGGAAGGAGATGAGGGAGATGTGGTCTGATGAGATTTTTTTTCAGTTCTAAAGGTAATGGAACAGGTCTGGTCTCACTCTATAATAATACCCATCCCTCCAGATGGAAGAATAATATAAACAAGTCTGTAAAAATAGTGCTGTTAACCAACCCAGCTGTATGATAGAACTGAGCCTTTCATCTGTTGGGAATGAAGAAGCTAAAATAGTGCAGATCCTGAACATGATTGTTGGCAGAATCATCACCGTAAAAATAAAACTCCTTTCTCATGTCTCCTGGCATGCATGTGGCTCAGGCATTTCAATAAACCCTTATTTCTGACAGAGCTCCGGACAGACATATATATATATATATATATATATATATATATGTGCACACATATACAGGTGTCTATAGAGGAATAGTTATTTGTCCTAGTAGTGGCACTGAAAATTCCTCTTAGTCAGGAGAAAACACAAGCAGCTCACTTCTATGGCTCTACAGCCTTAATAACAAAGAAAGTTAAATTGTTGTCTTCTGGTCCCACAGTGCACAGGTCTATAAAATATACTTAGGTCAATGGTTACTTGGATCGATGGTCTTCATGGATTAACTTGACATAAAAGGTGGCCAAATACAAAATAGATGTACAACATATTCTTTAGAAAAGTTGTTTTTAGGGTACCGTATAATGTCTTTGGTCTTGTGTCCACATCATGCTGTCAAAGGTTTTACATGGATTTCTGAAATTCAGAATGGGATGAAAAGAGCTTGAGTCTACACAACACTGGTGAATTTTTCTTAAAGAATTTTTCTGCTAATTGTTTCAAGACTAGGCAAATCTAGAGTAATACAACATGTGATAGCAATGCAATACAGAGATTGTTAATTAACAGATAGAAAGAATTCCAGCTTTACAACAATGTCCTCTGCCTTGCACTAGTTCACTTTCAAAGTTCCCTAGAGCATGTAATGGTTTCTGTATTATACTCAGCTAGAAATTCCATACCTCTGACAGTGCCAAATCCACTATGAATTGAATTAAATATGTCCTTTATCATAATTTATTGCTCCCAGTCTGTGAATTGCTGCAACAGTTTCAAACATCTGGACTTGTCATATCACATTATCTCAGAACAATAACCATAAGCTGAGGAACTGGTTTGTTTAATAGAATGGTATCTGTGCGGGGCCACAAAATCACAACTAAGAACATTCATACTTCCCTACTTAGCGCCTTATGCTAGAGCAATTTACACTGTATGGTTTTGTGCCTTCATCTTAGCTCTTGAGTGGAGATTGATTTAACAGAAAAAAGTGCTTTGTTTATGGCTGAATGTTTTTTAAACATAGGACTGGACAATTCTTGAGCAGGGCAGGAAAAGTTAGAAGTCCTCTACTAAGGCTTCATTCACTGCTGTGTGGTATATAAGCCTTTTAGTAGCCATTCAAACAGAGATGAATGTTGATCTCTAATGCAATCCATGTTTCATGGTCTTATATCTGTTTCTTGACAAATACTGTGTGAGAAAAGCATCCCTTTACCGAATTATCTGTTTGTTTTTTTTTTTTTTTTCATTTTTATGAATTATGATGAATACCTAAATTACTTGCCAACATTCTTTTTACAAATTATTATTGTTATGATAACAACCTACTGAAGATTCTTTTGGATATGTGGAGACCTTGTATAACCCCAAACTTGGAACATGCTGGGTGGTGAGTCTAATGCTGGATTGTCCACAGCCCACCTGTAGCCGCCACCGGCCTCCTTCTCTACTGATGGCAGCTCTGGGGGAGCTAAGAATAAGGTTCATCCCTGCAGAATAACTTCACTGCTGGACCAAGGGTATACAGGAGCCTGGGGAGGCACTTAAGCACCATGTGGGAGTGCATTTTGAAAGATAAGTGGGAGCTGTGTAAGCCTTAGCTAGGGTTTTAAGAAGTGCTGACACAGATGTATGCAGATAGTTTCTTTCTCTGCCTGTGCTTGTGGCTGAACAGACGTGCATCATTTTGGGCTGTTGTGGGCCAAGGCTACTTGCCTGTGCTGACAGGATATATTAGGTCAAATGCAATGTAATGCTAACGTAGCTACCTGGCTTCTGGGCTGAATCTGACTTGTGTTTATCCAGGCCAATGTGAAGGGTCGTAAGCATGCTTGTTTACACCCATGCATGTACAGGTTACGTCATATGAATTTTATTGACTGTAAATCTTCAAATGACTTACACATCTTTGAAAATCTCACTCCTTGTAGGCTATGAAGAATTTGATTTTGCATTTTCAGTCTGGAAGGCCAGAGTACAGTAAAGAGCACACAGCATCACACAGTTGTGATATAGCCTCTGATCAGGTTTTCAGTTTAAAGGCATTGTGATTTGCTTTTACTTTACACTAAAGTAACCAGAAACATTTCTGTAATTAACTGAAATGTTGCATACAACTTTGCTTTTTAGCAGCTGGAAATGAAGAAAAAGTATATTTGTACAAAAATGTATAGGTATCATCAGTATTCCTTATTCTTCTTTTTTGAATAATTAATAATGAGAACCTCTTCTTGGGAGTGAAATTCTCTCAAGTTTACATTTCTTCTACCATAGAATATACAGTACAATTTGTTTGTTTAAAATCTTCTTTTCATGTTATGTGCCATTTTTATTACCAAATTCCATTAATGCATCTTTTAAAAAGTCAATTGACGAATGCTGCTTAAATGCACAATTGAAATTAACTTCAGTTTGAAGCTCAGATTTGAAAGCGTCGGTGTGGTGTAGGTTTCTGTAGTATGTATGACAACATTATTTTGCCCTGCTGTACTTGAGATAGAGCAAAATAAGCCCTACCTAGTTTTCAGGGCTCTTTGAGAGAGAGAACACTATGGTGTTTCTCCTTACATGATTACTGAATCATGTATATTTGCAATGGATGGAATCTGTCTTTTTATATAGCATATTTTACTCAGACAATATAACTTTTTCCTTTCGATAGTGCTTATGATTTCCTCAAATTTCTGCATTAGTCAAAGGAAGCAGATGAATTAATTTAAATAATTTTATGATCTAAAATTAGTGATGAAAAACCTTCTGAGGAATGAGAATTAATGGTCCGGTCAAGTTATTCTTAGCTGTTTTCCATGTTCAGATCAGATAAAATCTCAACCAAAATTGTTTGAAATTATGAGAAATCTTCACCTCAGTTCTTTCCTGAGACTTACCCAGCCCTGATTCTAAGCTCACAGGCAACTCATCTCACAGCTCATCTTTCCTTCCTTCCAGAGATCAGCTCTGCAGTTCAGAATATACCAGTAGCCCAAAATAACAAGCTCCCTATGGCTGATGTCCTCTTCTGTTTTTACGGGCTGTGGAACTGGGGTGAACATTTCCTGAGACCCCCTTAAAGACTTTACCTAAAAAATTCTGCACCCTGGCAGAAGGAGTGAGTGCGCTCTGTGTTTCAAAACCTGCAGACCGTATTCTCTTCATACTACAGTCTACTAGTGCTGATATAGAAAAAAGTTTCTTCATATCTAGCTAATGATGAACCTTGCGGAAGTTTTTCCCTTAAAGGCCATTTCCTTACCTAAGCTTCAAGTGCAAAACCAGACATGAAATAATATCATGGGTTGCCAGGCAAATTCTCAAACAAAAAGCCATACTTACGAGTTTTATTTCATGTGTACAATTCAGCGGCAGTCTTACAATCACATGAAATAAGATTAAGATTGTTTTGAGCTCTGTGGCCTGGTTTTGTTGAAAGACTGAATCTCTTCAGCCTGAATTCTGCACTGAGAACAAAGCATCATCTGCCATTGGATTTCTCAGTGTTGCAGTGTTGCAAGGTTGAGTGATTCAGCCTTCCCCTGCTTGTGTGATGAATGACCAGATTAAGACATCTCCTGAAATGTGGACCAGGGCTGGTCACCATAAGAGCCAAATGAAAGAAATACAGGGGTGCCTTTAAGATAAGATCACTCATTTAGAAACCCATTCTGTTGTAAGAGAGCACTGCCCTTTTTGCTTGAAGAGTCCACCCATCTTGTGTTTACTACAGTGGACACTTGTCTTGAATTATGAGAAAGAATGCAGTATTTTATTTTACTTTATTTTTTTAAATTAGGACATATAAGGCTCTCAAGTGAGACCTCCAAACTCTATTTTGTAGTGGAATTTAAACTGATTTATTAATGACTCTCTGGTGTGTCTAGATAAAGAGCACCGAGATGTGCTAGAAACCGCAGCTTGTAGTTCTTAGCCCACAGCAATGGTTCTCAGATTAGAAAGGATTCCACTGTGGTTTTGCCATTTTATTTTATTTTGTATATCAGTAGCTCTTGTCTGTTGAATACTACAGAGCAAGCTCACTAAAGAGGTCAGATTATTAAATTTCTGAGAACAGCAATGAGATAATTTGTATATTCTTTGTGTCTCTACAGGGCAGCACAGAAAAGTAACAAGCAAGAACTTTATTTTACCAAATGAGTATCTCTGCTCTGTAACAAAAGTATCTGTTCTTCTGTGGCCAAAAAAAGTTTAATTCAAAAGATTTTTCTTTAATAAATTAACCCAGCTCTGGGCTGGATATACTCAAATACTACACTAATGCAGGATGAAGAGCTGATGACAGACTACTGGCAAACACCATGGTCATAAACAAATTTTTTTCTTATGCACGTGTAGTTGCAAGGCTGCCTACCATAATTTCTGTGAGTTCTGGGGAGGGAGGGAGGCTTTGGCAGGTGTTTGTTCATGCCTTGACAGTGGTCAAACTTCTAGCAGAATAATTCGTAATTATAATTTTAGAGGTTAGCTTCTAGACACTGGACTATGGTCCGACTCCTATATTTTTGCTATTTTGTCAGGAAATAGTTTTACACAGCACATGTTTAGAAACCTGCTGTAATGTGTCACATTCAAAGGAAGTCTTCTAAACTTGTGTCAAGAGCTTGGTGTTACCTTGCTAGCAAAACCCAGATTTACTTATTTGTTTCATTACTTTTATACCAGATACTACTTTGACAGTTGCTGCTGAGAAACACTAAACTAGCTTAAAAATAATACAGCAGTAACATCGATACACGTCAGAGAGCTCTGCTGTAGATGCTTTGGGATGAAATACAAAACCTTCCAAATAGCTGCAAGTAAAAACAAAACAATACATGCTGATTTATATTGCATTCTGAAGGTTAATAGAGCTGGGATCTAGCAAAGAGCACATGAGAGCAAACTCCATAGGAGACATCTGCAACTGATAAGTGGTGTTGCCAGTGCTGCAGAACTCAATGAGAGAATTTGACAGTAAAAAGCATCCTTGCTGGTTTTTGACTGTTTAATTAGCTACTGATAGGCAACATGAGAACACAAGAATGGATTTAGGCTTACGTTGGTGAAAAATATCTGGTCAAACGGTCAGTCCAGCAGGAAATGTTTATAGCTTTCAAAGTTATGTCACACCCACAGCATGTGAGTGGACTGTGGAAGACTGATCTCTCCAGGAGCTCCAGCTGCAAAAAACCCCAGACCTCAGCCTGGAAATGTATCATGGAGTCACCTGAGGATAGTCCGTTAGGTCCAATTTGTGTCACTCAGGATTAACACCTGGATGTGTGCAGGAAAAAAGAATTATGCCACTTCAGTTAGGATTGAAGACAAGGGCTGGTTCACCTTTTATCTCTGGTCCCTGTCTTCACATGATAAAATACACTCTTTAATGGCCACATTTCTTGGTGGCCTCAGCAGAAAGGCCAGATAGGTTAAGTTCTGAAGTTTGAATTACTTTTGCAAATTCCTTTTGGAAGTAAGGCCTGTGTAACCCAATGGAAACCTATTGGAAAGAGGAGCTGGAGGAAGTTAATGTTGTTCCTGCATGTGGTACTTGGTCCATGACTGGACAACAAATCTAATTCTTGTGCATCATCAGTGTCAGGTTGGCTATAGTTGTGATGTGTTCAGGTATGCTCCATGTGTCACACTGGAAGAAACTAATATGTGGGGAGGGCAGAGGTTTCTTATTTCTCCCACCAAAAGTAAATCTTATGTCATGGTCATATGGTGGCAAGGGGTGGGAGGAAGCAACTAACATACCAATTTCTTGCAATTGTCCAATCCACAGCAGCATCTCTGCCTGCACCCTTACATTTTGCTAGAAAATTGATTAAAAACGCCCAGAAAGTAATTTAATGCTTCATTTTCTAGTTTGCAATATTTTTAACCGTAAAAAGGATAATGAGAAGTGAAGACCTGCAGACACAGGAACAGGCTCTTTCCATCGCGGAAACTGAACTGTGGGTGTTCCCTTGGCAAGCTGCTTTGTCTTGTGTTTAAGTTAAATTTGGAATAATCTGTACTTTTGGGGTCTAATTTTGTAAATACTTAAGCGCAGAAGTAAATGTACATGTGTAGCATCAGAAATGTTAAATATATGTAAAGAAAGAGATTTGTAAGTGGTAAATATTTGTTAACAATACTTTCAATGAATAAGGTTCTAATTAAAGCTTCAAAGGAAATGTGGCCATTGGTGGTACATATTTAAAAAGAAGTGGGAGAATGTAAATTACTCCAAGAATCAGTAATTGGAAAACAGAAAGTGAGGCTAAGATTTCTTGACAATGTTTCTCTAATTTCAATGACAACAGGACTGCGGACAGTTTATTTTAACCTTATGTAAGAGCTTGTCTGTCTGTCTATCTGACAAGAGAGCAAGGTAAATAAGAGTTATGCTGTAATAGCAGTATACAGAGAATATTCCCAGCTCACTTGTTTTTTCTTACTATAATTGTTAATTTCTCTTTTAAAGTAATGGCTGCAATTGATTTTTTTTTTTCCCCTTGGATTCGATGGACTTAAAAATATTGAAATACAAAAGAATGAAATTAATAGAAGGTAATCCTTTGAAAGAAAAAACCTGGATTGCATGTGAGGAAGAGTGTAACACAAACATTCTGTGGGAGGAAGCCTTTTAACTGCAGACATCATTATAGATAACACTTTAACACAGAGTTTGCAATCTGCTAAAACATCCCTCATCACAACAAATCCAGAATGCACGTGCACAGACAGAGTTGTAACCTGACCCTGTGCAAGGAACTAGGGGCCAGCAAGTGGGTTTATAGGCTCTGAGTCCTTAGCACTACACTTTTCAAACTTCTGTATTGTTGGCTATTTGCTTGTGATCAGCTAAACTTTGAAAGAGCTGAGTTCACTATATTTGCTGGTAAACCAGGCTGTAGTAGCCTTTGCTATGCCCAAGAATCTTTGCCTGACCCACAGGAATGATGCAAGTGAGAACCTGGGTGGATGAGACCCCTCTAACAAGTTCAGGCTGCATCCGGACGTAAGAACACGCTTGCCCGTTGGGCAAGTTGGTATCTGAGAATGGCCTCAAACTCCCACTCCATTAGGAATTTAGGCCAGGCGTTTTCAGCCTGTGGCTCATGAACTATTTTGGACTTACAGCCTATAGAAGGCAATTTAAAAAAGAAGCCTACTGCTGCTAGGCTTATATTTGCCTCACAGAGGTCTGGTCAGGCCTGGAAGATTTGAAGGGGTGTAAAAATTAAAGAAAAGAAAAACAGAAAGAAAAAAAAAAAGCCTGATTCACAACCCCTACTTTTCAATGGAGATTGCAATTTGAATGGTGCAATCAGTCACAGGAAGACATTTGAACTAAATGCAGGGAGTTGTGAGAATGAAGTTTTAAGTGACTGGGAGGAAAAATTCTTTAGGTGAATCATATTTAATTCAATGGGAGCAAGTTCAGGCCCAAAACGAGAGAAGGTTAAAAAAACCTATGTATTCTAATACATGTTCTATGGAATAATATATAGTTATCTATTAATCAGAGAAATATGAAGATTTTGGGGAAGGATAATTTTAAATTAACAAAAGCCTTAAATACCCCAAAACTAATCAACTGGAAGGAAAGACCTAGTTGTTTTTCTTGTGAATCACCAATGATAAATATGCAATGCAGCCTGGTTTTGCACAGACCACAGCAGTTTTTCTTTCAGATGAAAACAGATTGTTGCTTTATTATGGTACATATTTTTGGTAGTAATATTGGGAGATTTATGAGGAATCATTATGAACATAATTAAAACAATCCTATTATCCTTGATGTGCACTTTTGCCAGTTGTGATGTGTTTCATTCTCTGATGCATCTGCCTCTGAATGCAAGAGGTTAAATTAGACCCCACAAGATTTAATTACAGCTGTATTTGCCAAAGCAGAAAATAGAGCTTTCTAAACTGTTTTGAAGTGCATTATGTCATTTAAACCTTTATATGGTGCATAATAAATGGTGCATATTCCAGGTGAGTCAATCAACACGTTTTTCCAGAGATAAGAGTGGTAAGGGGAAAATTAGGGCACAGACTTTTTAGTAGTCTTTATAAAGGAAGTATTTTAAAGATATAAACCTCCTCAAAATCTGAAGAGCTTTTGTATTATTCGTAAAGTGGTTTTAATTTTTTAGAGTTAGTCTCTTTTTTTTCAGGAGTGGCAAAATACTTACAGATAAAATCAAATCAATCACAATTCTCTATAGTCTGTATTCAAAAACTCCATAAGAAATTTGTGAAGACTTCCTTTTGTATACCACTGAATGACTAACTTTGTATGAATCTTTTGTACAAGCTTTAGAGTCTTAATCAGTTTGCAGCTGGGATTTATAGGTGAATAACATTTCTCTATATTGAAGGAAAAAAGATTAAAATCTGTGTCCCAAATCCTACTATTGAAAAGGCAATGGTGGATTGTTATATTTGTAGATTTGAAGGATTTTTCTTTTTTCACTTGTAGGATTAAGTTCTGTTATATAATTTCTCATTAGCCAAGAGTTCAACAAGTTGTCAGTATAAAATTCAATCTAAAAAAGGTTCTAGAAAAGAAAAAAAAGAATACCGGGTAGTTGCTGACTAATTACAAAAGGAAATGAAAATGATTTGTCTAGTTCAAAGTGCTGTAACTGTGCAATTTCCATGGACGCGGATTATTATGAAATGTAAATCAGCAAAGAATACATAAATATAAAGCAATTTTAGATTAAGTACTCCAGGAGGTTAGTACACCCGGTGCGGCCTCAGCAATGATGAGGCCACACCTGGAGTATTGTGTCCAGTTCTGGGCTCTTTTCAGTGATGCCCAGTGACAGGACAAGAGGCAATGGGCACACACTGAAACACCAGAGGTTTCCTCTGAACACTTTTCTACTGTGAGCGTTACTGAGCACTGGCACATGTTGCCCAGGGAGTTTGTCAAGTCTCCATCCTTGGAGAGAGTCAACAGCCAGTTCTGGGCAACCGGCTCTAGGTGGCCTTTCCTTGAGGAGGGGGGTTGGACCTGATGACCTCCAAAGGTCCCTTCCAGCCTCAACCATTCAGTGGTTCTGTGAAAAAAACAAACATATACAATTTCTCAGTTTTTCTCATGTAGCTTCAGAGTGCTGGGTTGTTTGGGGTTTTTGTTGCTAGATGGGTGAATACAGTTCTTGCTTTTCTACATCCTATTATGCAATCTGCCCATGGACATGTTGAGCTTAAATCAGGCCATATGGGGATGGAAAGGAATATGATAAATGTGACTTGATGCTGTCTCTTCATGCACCCTCTCTAGGAATTTTAGTTAAGGGACACAGGATTCAATGCTGTCACATCATGACAAAAGAAAAGCAGGACATGTTTTTTCTTACCACAAAAAAATATTTCTTTAAAGCACAGTCATTTGGTATTTATGGATGTCATTTTTGTTAATCTGGATCTAAAAGTCTAGGCAACGTTCATTGCATGGGTGTATCTTCTGGATACCACTTTCATAACAGCATTTCGTGTAAATGATAACAAGATAAACGGAAGCAAAAGGAGCTTACTGCATATTAGTAACTATTAATATTATTTAGCCCAATGGTATTACTGCAAAAGAATTCACTTCCCAAAATGTTTCTATCCTCATTAGAAGTAATCTGTCACAGTTGTGAGGTCTAACTAACATTACCTGCATATCATGATAATAAATTGGCAAGGTGTAGACCTCCTTTGCATTTTCTGGAGACCTGGGATAATGAGTAGAGAGGATGGATCAGAGCTTGAGTTTTCAAGAGTTGTAATTTTCCAAGACTTCTAGCACAATCGTTGGCAATTCTATTAAACAGCAGATCCAAAAAAACAGGCTCTCAGTAGCTATTGCAAATTTGTGTAACTAGCCGTTTGCCAGATTGGGGGAAGCAAAACCTACAAGCCCTACTTCCCAGGGCTGGTTTGCTAACTGTTAGACTACAATGCACACAGTTAAAACAGTGGAGAAAGATTTTTTTCATGCACAGATTCTACAGCCAAGTTAAATAAAGGCATTTGTAGTTGACAGCAGGCCATAGGTCACTTGGCTGGTGTTTTTTTTAAATTTGAATAAACTGGAAATGACTGTTGGAAAATCACTGTAAGTGTGAAATAAAAGCTACTTATGATAGCAGTAATACCTCAGTAATATTATAAATAAATAAGTTCCATCAAAAGACAAAGTAGCTTGCTTTTTCATCAGAGACAAGTATCAGCCAGCAATTAGATCATTAATTAGATCTACTTTAGTAGAATTGAAGTAAAATGTAACTATTTAAACCTGTTACCTGTTATTTAAACCTTGTAAGGTTCCAGAACAACCTTCTATTTGTTTGTAAAATTAAACTGCTCAGAGTATAAAATAAAAAAGGCTTTTAATGATTCATAGTTTTAAAATGTACAGACTTGGTCTCCTCTTCCGAAAATCAATAGTCCCATTTGTTTTAGGTATGATCAGATAATGCCTTATGAGTTAAAATCTTTAACAGTAGAAAACTTGCACAGATAAAATGTGGCGACATAAACCACTGACTACAATCATGTAAATGCTTGCTTAGCATGTCACTTGAGAGGAATTATTTGTCATGTTTACTCTTACCTGCTTTTGCCTTATTTGCCCAGTCACCATCTTAAGCCATCACCAAAGAAAGGGTGTAGTAAGAGATGCTTTTGCCATTAGATTTAGTATTATAAACTTATGCTGTCTACTCTCCAAAAGCAATGATTTCACCATCTGGGAAGATGAAATCTTTGTAAAGGGATGTGCACACCAGATTTTCTTCTACTTTACTTCCTTAAAGTTAACTCAAGTCTCATCTTGGGGAAAACAAGAAGTTTCAAGATCAGATCGCAACAAGAATTATATACGAGAAATACAGGGACAAAAAAAGACAGAAAAATGTAGAAGTGCAAACAAAAATTAAAGCTGGTCTCCCCTTTTTCACAGCTGTAGTTTAAAATCTTAAGGGTTTGGGGTTGTTTTTTTTTTTTTTTAGATTAATCATTGCTGAGTAAAAGAAAATGTATGGAATTGAACAAAATTTAGGCTATTTAGGTCTAACTCCTGACTCCCCTGCAAGCACCTAAGAGAAGCTGGCTCAAATCCAAATGAAATGGTCTTGTGAATGCCTTTTGGTAGTGGAGTAATGCAGGGCTAAAGGAGAGGCGTGTTTGATGAATAAACATGTGCAGCTCTGCCATTCTCTTCTATGTTGATTTTGAAAGATTCAGCTTATTACTGTTTTGTCTTCATGTCTGTATGCAGTTGAACATCACTGGTCTCTTTTGCTTAATTTCCTTTTTTTTTTTTTTTTTTATCCTTCCTTTCATTTTTGTGTAGACTGTAACGTCAGACATTAATAAAATTACTAGAAACAGCATAGGTCAGTGTGTATGTCAGGAGATCTATCGGTTCCTATAAAATATATTGCATTACACTATTGTTACCCTTACAATAACAGTATGTATAAAAATTAGGAATGGAAAGCTATGGTTTTAAATGATTTGTTATTTGCAAAGTATGAAAAATGAGTATTTTGTATAGAGTTTGATGAATCACGTTATTAAACATTACATATTTTCCACCATGTCACAGCACGGTGCACAGTCCTACTGGGCTACTAATCAGTTTTATTAACAGACTGCGAAACATGTTCTAAGAGCTTTATCATGTTAACAAATATTCAGAAAATAATGACTATTACATGAGTAGATTCCCATGGGTTATGCTAGCACAAGGCTGTTACTACACTGAGGAATTTCCAAATACTTCCTTTCTCCTTATTGTCATTGGTTGTGTGCAGTGGCTTTTCTTCTCTGAGGGGGGGAAATACAATTTATAAATTCTTTCAATTGTCTCTGTATTTGTATTATTGTTGCACCTAGTGTAAATGGAAAGAAAGTCTGCACTGAAGAGGTCACTTTTTTTTATACCTCTAAGCCAAGTTTTAATTCAACTTCTTGTTGTGCTAAACACTGAAACAGACAGAGAACATCACTTATTTTTCTCTTCAAGCTTATACATCGCAACATTTTTTGTCCCTGCACACAGAGAACACAATGGCATTTTTCTGACCTATTCTTGCTACATGGAACTGAAATCAGATAGGTCAATAATTTGTAATTTTTTTCATCTTTTTATAATCCCCCAGTTTCATCACTCGGGGTGCTGTAGCCATGAAGCTTCTGTCACATTCTGATAATTGTCTCTTAAAGTCAGGAGGGCATGAAATCACACCTAACAAAGCCTGCACAGCCACAGCATCTTACAGGATGCACAGTAGTATAAATAGATAAACCTACATACATTGTGGTATAAATAAAAACAAGGCCATGGTATAAATACCACTGGTATATTAACCAGTACTAGTCGGTAGCAATGTACAGAGTCCCACAGGATTTCATGTCATACAGGACATTTAGAAGCGTATACCAAGAGCACGGAGTTTTCCAGGAGACGGTGAACAAGGAGACCTCCCAATGGCTTGTGGATACCACCTATCTTTTGGCAGTTTTAATAAGAATTATGATTATCATTTATGATTGATAGTTCTCTAAATTCTATATTATTTAGGGTAGTGCATGCTATTCACCCAAAAATATAATATTCAGCAGTGTTCTCAGCTTGCTTTGTAAACTGGTAATTGTTGACAAAGGTGTCATTTTAGAGTTGATTGAATTTTCTCCAGAGAAGGATACGGAGTTTTTTCTCTGGGTAGATTCAGGAACTTTTGCTCCCACAAAATGCATTCAATCCCGTTTTTAAAACCCAAAGCTAGTTCTTCAAGTCTGTGAAGTACTTCTTTGACATTTGGTAGGGGAAGGAACTAATAACCCCTTGAGATCTATTCTGACCTACTTTTTCATGATTCTTTGGTTGGTCTATTACTCTTCTGATTGAATCAGAAGCTCAGCTTTTGATGCTCCTTTGGATCCACTCCACTTACGGAATTATAGTCAGGATACCAGATAGAGGCCAGGTTGGAAAATCCTGTTGAGACAAGAGATTGATGTTTTAGTGGCCTTGCCTTGTGTATGTTTCACGTACTTTCCGTATAATCCCATATTTTGGTAAATTCTGTCTCAGATGAAATATTTACTATATGACTCAGAAAAAATGTTTGAGAAGAGTTTCATCCTGTAACAGTAGCACACACTGGGACAAGCCTCTTAAATATCTTGCATTCTGGGGCCTTGAATTTCTTTCTGGTTAATACTTTCTTCCTGTAATTATTCATACACAATTTATCTATCAGAAATTTTAGGAAACTGGATTCTTTCTGGTTTTTTGGAAGGGGTAAGAAAGGTTATTTAAATTCCATTAGTTCATTTTTATTTTTTTCTTTTTACTTCAGGTGGTGGCTTGCAAACATCTAAACACTGCTTATCCCTTGAGCTCAGGCTGTTTATCACTAATCAGGTTTTTTTTTTGTAACTAGAAAGGTCTCTTCTGATAGAAACAGGCTGCAGTTTATTGATGGTCTCAGTTACAGATAATGTGATTGTGTACTGGCTTATGATAACTACCTTAGGTGAGAGTAGAGTCTGTTCTGCCTAAAATTCACTTTCTTCTTGTGTGTGGTTCAGTACTGCAATATCCATGCTCTTAATTTTAATTTAAATCCTCTGCACATAGAATTTCATTAAGTCTACCTTGTGTACATGTCAGAAGGATCTCCACAGTACCCCAACCTGATAGTTATGACCAGTCAGCCCCTGAAGCTGTACGTTTCTTGCTGTTCTATGATACGTTGTAAGCACAGATCGTGATGTTCTACAGAAACAGCGCTGCATTCCTGAGAGCGCATGAAAATACATCATGATTATATAAAAGGTAACACATCACTCCTGTTTATTATTGCTTATTTTGATTAGTTCATCTTTCTCAACTGATAAAGATTATGGTGATATGTATTTCTGAATGTACAGCATATCCTACAACGGGATTTATTTAAAGGGTGACTGTTTCCCTACTTTATTGATCGATTCATAAATTACATAATATATTAAGATATTATGAATGCCAGTAAACATCCTCATTCAACATCAAACACCTGTCACACCATGCACGTAAAATACTACACTGACTTTCTAAACTTAACATATAAGAGAACTTCAGCATACAAACATTTGTATATTTAAATGAGATATTTAATGTTCCTGTGTCACTTTGCTGAAATCTGATGATGAAGCATCAGAATTTTGTTATGTGAGTAGCAGAACTAGTAATTTGTGACATCTGAATTCCTTGATGTAAATGGAAAGTTATTCAATAATGCATTAATAAGATCTGTTTTCTCTATCTACTGGCCTACCTCTGTGAAGCTTGTAGAAATGCAGTGTCTTTACAATGTCATTACCTCCTGTCAGTTTTGATTGAAATCAGTTTAGAGAAGTTATTAGGACAGTGTGATGAAGTAAGTCTTGTTTCTTCAGGAAATTAGGCTAAAATACTACCTTTTTTTGAGCATTGTAACATAGTGCATAAGCAGTATTCTATAAACAGCGTGTTTGCTTCTCCTTTGGTTAATATCAGTATTGGTACATTGTAGTATTAAAAATGCAAAGTTAAGACACATGAAATCAGATTATTCAAGTGTTTTTCCACTCTGGAAGTGTTTTTTTTGCTGAAGTGCATTAGAAATTCATGTTACCTCTTGTCTTTGTTGTCCAGCTGCCAGTTTGCCACTAATTTACCTGAGCAGCAACATCTCTATTGTTTTGCTCTGTGAATGGAGATGCAGAAACCACGACAGTCTGCCCTCCAAAATTTCAAGGAAAAGATAATAGGTTGGCTAAACTTCCTTGCAGCTTTTCTATTAGGAGTTTTGAGGGTTTCATTGAATAACAGCAAAGCAGATTGCATTACAATGTTGAACATGTGTTCTTTCATTAAGACAAGAAAGGATGAGAAAGGACTAAGATTAAGAAAGGCTGAGGAGCTTGCATGTCCTGACATTCCCACTAAATGCATCAATTTTTACGGAAAACTACTGGCACCTTATACTATGCACTACATGGAAAGAAGAAGAATATAGAAGTAAGATCAGGAAGCAACTTTTTCTAGACATATTTCAGTAAACAATATTAATAACATATGAATTAGAGTTAGTACAGGATAAACACTAAATTGTGAGTTTTTCACAGATCTCTAATTTAAAGTAAGGCTGAATATGACATAAAATAATTTAGAAATTTTCTTCAAGGAAGTATCCATAAATCCAAATAAAAAGATTTGAACTTGAGAGAGTGGGATTCTTAGAACTGCCTACAAGATTGATTCATTATGATTTTAGAAAATGTCATAATAATGTCCTTTTCTCATGGTATTTTCAGTAAAAGTTAGAGATCACAGAGGTAGATATCATGCTTGAAGACTTTTTTAAGTTTAACACTGAACAAAAAGTCAGTTTGGACATTATTTTATCTAAACCAGTTACCCATTCACCTTGACTTCAGGCAAAACTATGCCTAATAGCTAGAGTCACAGCTGACTCTGGCACACTGTAATGTGATACAATCCTAACCTGTTTTCCTTCAGCTGAGACTCCAGCTCTGAAACTGTAGAGTTCAAGGCAATTTCTGTTACCATCCCAATTTTATTCATGGCCTAGAGGTTTTAATGCTTTATTTGCAGACATTTAGTACAGGTTGAATCTGAATGTTATTTTATTAATGGAGAGTCATTGTTTTCAATGAGTCATACATTGAAACTATCTACCAGGAGTCCAAGTATTAATTAAAAAGAATATGCCAAAGTCAGTGGCAGAAAAATACCATAATAATGAACAATTATTAACGGATAAGATCCTTTTCTGGCAGAAGATACATTCCTTGGATTTTCATGTCAATGCCTAAAGCAGCAAGAGCTGCCACAGTTAGCTGTCGGCAATTTAATCTCAAATTGCAGGAGGCGTGCCAGATGGAATTTTTAAAACTTCAGGGTTCAGAGACTTTGTATTGCATGTGCATGTAAATTAAACCTATTGGAACCTTTACCAAATCTTAATTGTAGAAAATTCAGGAAAAGGCAAGAGCATTTATTTACCCTACAAGTTAGGATGGTAAAACTATCATTTTGTAATGAAAATCCTTTAATGAATATTTATCACCATTTCCCCCCCACACAGACCCCAGAATTGCTTTAGCACTCCTTGGCACCAAACATCTCCCTTATTTTAGTAGATGATCATATTTTCATGTCAAAACAACTTGAGGAAGAAAGAACAGTACGTCCTATGAAGTGTCAAACCCAGTTCCAGTCAACAACTCAAATTGTGACAATCTTATATTATGCTTCTTAAAATAGGTGCTTCTTTGTGTAAGTTATTTTCCATTAGACTATGGAGAGGAACTTCTCAATCATTTTCTACATAGTTGTGAGTACCATCATTGAATCAATCTGCCATATCTGACTGAAAGCTTCCTACCAATGCCTAGATCCTAATTCTGGAGCTGTATAAGGAAGCCATCCAATAGAGTTACTACAGATATGCCTTGTTTCTGAAGGATGAAGTTCTCTTTCCATTTAATGTCAAATCTTGCCTTCATGGTATAAAAGCCATAGTGTCTCTATCGACAGTGGTAAAGGCCATTACAGACTATTAGGGAGAAATAGAAGATTTCAGTTCAAGACCCAACATTTCCTTTGAATAGTTTATTTTATTTTGCAGTTGAATATTGCTCAATAGGCATCTGAGTGTATGCTACTCAGATTGTTTTACAATTTGGAGAGCAACCATTTTGCAAATGATTATAAGTAGTGGGGTCAGTAATCCAGATAATGATGTAACTTCTCACGTTACCTCATGGACACCAGCATTCCCACCTTTCCTTCTGAGGCTTTTGAAAATACTGTTTTTCTCTGAAAAAATTCCTGTTCTGAAGAGGACACAAAGTTACATTGTATTGTCCTTTGAGATTAACTCAGTTTACAGTGACCTCAGCCTCCTAAGCTCGAGGATACTGTGGGAGTTAAGGTGGTTCAGATGAACTAATAAAAATAGTTAGCTTTTACACCTTTCTTATATCATCACTGGCGATAAGGACTCTGTCAAAAAATTGTAGATGACAGCATTGTTGATGGTGGATTACCATTTAGATAACATACCTGTTGCTGTCTTGACTCTGGAAGCTCAATAAAAGTGAAAGGTTCCTTCATAAGCTAGAGCGAAGGACAGATCTTCTGCAGACAGGCAGTCTGACTTTAAGAAAAAGAGGTTCACTTTCCTGTAGGGACCTCAGGGTCTTACCAGTGCACTTCAGCCAAGAGCGTGCCCTGACAGCAGAGGTGGGCAACAGCATCTGGGACTGTATTCACAGGAGGGCAAATGGGAGAGCAGGGGAAGTGAATAACCCCTCTACTCAGAGCACTTGTTAGACCATATCTAGATCCTGAATTCAGTTCTGGACCTCCCCCACAATACACGAAAGATGGATAAACTACAAAAAGTTCAGCAGAGAGCCACCAAGAGCTGAGGAAACTGGGCTTGTTCAGCCTGGAGAAGGTACAGCTTTTGGGTCACCTAAGAGCAGCCTGCCAATACCTACAAGGAAGTTATTAAGAAAACAGAGCCAGACTGTTTGTTCAATGGTGCATGAGGGCAGGACAAGAAAGCAAGGACATCAAGTTAAGCAAGAGAGGTTCAGACTGAATATAAGAAGAAATCATGAGAGCAGTCAAGCAATGGAACAGCTTGCCCAGAGAGCTTGAGCTGACTTCAGCCTTGGAGGTTTTGAGATCCGAGTGAACGAAGCCCTGAGTAACCTGGTTGTATTGGGTTTGCATGGCAAGATTTTGGTAGCGGGGGGCGGACTACAGGGGTGGCTTCTGTGAGAAGCCGCTAGAAGCTTCCCCTGTGTCCAACAGAGCCAATGCCAGCTGGCTCCAAGACAGACCCACCACTGGCCAAGGCCGAGTCCATCAGTGACAGTGGTAGTGCCTCTGGCATAACAGATTTAAGAAGGGGGGGGGGGGGGGGGACCCCTGTGCAACAGCAGCCGGCTGAGAGGAGTGAGAATATGTGAGAGAAACAACCCTGCAGACACCCAGGTCAGTGAAGAAGGAGGTGCTCCAGGTGCTCCAGGCACCAGAGCAGAGGTTCCCCTGCAGCCCATGGTGAAGACCATGGTGAGGCAGGCTGTCCCCCTGCAGCCCAGGGAGGTCCACGGTGGAGCAGATATCCACCTGCAGGCCGTGGAGGACCCCACAGCAGAGCAGGCAGGTGGATGCCCGAAGGAGGCTGTGACCCTGTGGGAAGCCCGCGCTGGAGCAGGCTCCTGTCAGGACCTGTGGCCCCATTGAGAGTGGAGCCCGTGCTGGAGCAGGTTTGCTGGCAGAACTTGTGAGCCAGCGGGGGACCCAGGCTGGAGCAGTCTGTGCCTGAAGGACTGCAGCCCGTGGGAGGGACCCCATGCTGGAGCAGGGGAAGAGTGTGAGGAGTCCTGCCCCTGAAGAGAATTAAGGAGCAGAGTCAACACGTGATGAACTGACCACAACCCCCATTCCCCTGCACTGCTGGGGGGAGGGGGTAGAGAAAATCAGGAGTGAGGTTGTGCCCGGGAAGAAGGGAGGGGTGGGAAGAAGGTGTTTGAAGATTTGGTTTTATTTCTGATTATCCTACTGTGATTTGATCAGTGATAAATTAAATTAATTTCCCCAAGTCGAGTCTGTTTTGCCTGTGACGGTAATTGCTGAGTGATCTCTCCCTGTCCTTATCTCAACCCACAAGCTTTTTGCTATATTTTTTTCTCCCCTCTCTATCTGAGGATGGGAGTGATATAGCAGCTTTGGAGGGCACCTGGAGTCCAGCCAGGGTCAACCCACCACACTTGTTTGACCTATAGCTGACCCTGCTTGGTGCAGGAGGTTGGACCAGAAACTTCCTGAGAACCCTTCCAATCTGAATTCTCCTTTGATCCTATGGTCTGTAAACCCTAATGTAACATGAAATGAGAAATTACATCAATGCTCTAATTAACCATTCTGTGTCCAGAAAAATTGTGACACCTGGTTTTGTTCCTAGGACAAATTTTGAGAAAGGGAGAGGAAAGATATTTAGTTTAGAAAGTGCCCTAATTATAACTTTATTTTTCATGAAAAACCATTTCAAGATCAGACTTGGAACCTTCACCCTTCCTCCACCTAACCCTGATCTTCCTCCTTACAGTGAGTTAACTCCTCTGAGGAGGACTGCCAGACACAGAATTAGTCATAATAATGGTTAACCATTGCTTTAGCATGGAAATGCCCTGCTTGCTGGTGCCTCAATAGGAGCTGCTGTGCCTTCATGACAAACCAAATGTATATGGAGAAGTATCCTTGTCCATCAAAGTACATAGCAAGATTAGACAGAGCATATCCCATTTATAGTCCATCTCACATATGCCTTCTCTCTTTAGGCAGGAAACTGACAGACACTGTGTGAGATCTGGGGGTGTGGGTGGGTGGGTTTTTTTTTCTTTTTTTTTTGATAAGCAGTTTAAGGAATTTTATGGTTCAGCCAACCGGTAATTTGATAAAGAGGTTTCATTCTAGAGGTGACAAATCAAATCCAGAAGAATTTACTGAAGGTAATTTTTTAAAGTGGATAATATTTCAAGCAAACTGAATACTTTGCACATTTAATTTGGGGTTTTGTTGTTGTTGTTCTTATCTTAGTTCTGTTATCTTGGAGTTTCTACTTTATCTGTTTGTTTTAACTTTTTCTTCACAGGTAAAACAAGAAAATGTAAAAGTATATATGACAAAATGTACTTTTCTGCCAACACTTTTCACAGTTTTTCTCAAAAGCAACAGGTTTTTGCAGAATTTTCTGTGTGTCTCTTGTAAAAAGCCTTCAAATATTCAATGAGGTGCTTAAAAGGAGATCTGATTATTAGAGTATTTTTTCATGTATCTTTTTTTTTTATCCTTAAAGCAGGTATGCAGTCTCTTGCCAGCTAGCTATTTCATTCTCTGCGTTGTTATCCTCCAGAGTGGAAGTTTCATACTCCTCTCTAAAGGAACGCGCGCGTACAGGAAGATAGCCTTCTCTTGTTTGCTGGCATACTGTATGAGAAGATGACAATTTAGTTAACACTGGTGACTGAATTGTCACCCTGTCAATGGTCTCTTCAGGTTAGGATTAGGACATACTGCCTGTTTGAAAGTGTGATGGAAAGTCTTAATTCCATTATCCTGTTTTGGGCCTGGTTCCTCTGTAGATAAGAAACACTGGAAGAAAATTTCAGGTGAGCAAATTGTTGTCACCTTTTCTTTCTGAAAAGTTTATGTGGTAGCTGGGAAGAAAAGGCTGTTTACAGAAAAGTCCCTGGCAAGAAACCATGGCAGACTCAGTTCTGTTCTTCTGGAGTTATGTTATTATGTGTTTTGCTATATTTTCATAGTCAAATGATGCTTTTGACTTTTTGAGATTGCTTAGAGCTTTTTCTTCGGCTTTGCAGATATGGTGACATGTGTGTGGCAAGGACCATAAGAAACTAGGACTATTTAGTCTGGAAAGAAAATGGATTATACAGGATTATCAAATCCTGTGTTGCAACATCTAATTAATTGCATAGGTGAAGACAGATAACTAAGTAGAAATTGAGGTGGCATCTTTTTCTCTATTTCTCAAAGGATTAACTATTACACAATCATTTAAAGGGTTGATAAACTTTTTTTTTCTTCTCTTTCTGTCTTTACAAGTAACTTGAAAATAGTTTTCAGTTTTCTTTAATTGATTCCCTAGAAAAAATTATCTGCCAGGTAATTTATTTGGATAATCTTTTAAGTCCATTGTGAAACAGTTGATTGCAAATATTCTCCAGAATGATGAGAAGATATGATCTATTTGTATTAGCTATGCTAATCACATGCTTCTGTATCCTGATAATATGAGACTAGATTGTTGAAAAATGGTTTCCAGAGCAATGTTTCTGATTACAAAATTGAAACCAACATCCCAACAGTATTCTGAAAAAAATTCCTAAATTCTACTATTCCCATCCTGTATCAGTCTTGTTTGCTACAGGACCGGCATCTTGTGGAACAAAAGCTGATTTAAAAAAAAAAAATTTTTTTTTTTTCCAGTGCATACCTAGCAGATGTTAATGGAGACATTTTGTGAATAGATTTTTGGGTGGGAACAGTAAAGGAAGGGTACAACCATAGTAACATACCACGGTGTGTATGGATGTTGTGATGTGGTAGTTCATTAGGATGTAATTCTGGCAACAGCCTGCTGCTATGCAGTTCCATAATCGTTGCTGGAAGTCTTACAACTGAGAAAGGCAGTTATTCTGGGATTGCCCAGTGTGCATGTAGTGAAAAGATGTGGTATGCAAATAAAGAGCTACACACTGAAGAGGAAGCAGAGGATGGATTAACCATAAACCAAGCCTTTACATTTTTTTTTGTGTGATTATTTTGTCTCTGAGGTTGCTAATAAAAAGCAGACATGGCACTCGAGAATAACATAGGTGTTCAGCACTTGCAGTCTTCCCAAAGGGAGCAAGGAGAGCAGGGTACTCTTACCTTGTACCGTAATGTCAGCCTGTCCAAGGCCTTGTCCACTGATCGGGGCAATGTGACTGCAGCATAAGAGGGGTGGATGAGCTAGCTTTGATTGAGTCAGCTTGGATAAAAGTAACAATGAAGACATGACGGCACAGGCTCTAGTTACCCAAGTAAATGCTCAGGGAAACGTGTATAAGGATTGCTGAAGTCCATGCCTTGTTGTCATCAGTTCTACTGTTATCCTACCCAGGCAGAAAAAAAATAGTTCAAAATGACCATAACTGTGCATAACTGTAGATATAGTCACATCCAAATATAGCAACTTTAGTAGAACAAAAGGAAATACAATAGAATTGGTTATTTTCTTGTTATTCTTTGTTCCATAATAATTGGAGAAGTTAATGTTTGGACGGATGACAGCACCAGCAATTCTGACTCTTTATCAGGATAAGTTCTCATGCCAAGGACTCTGTAGACAGTGAAGTTTAAGGAGACCTAAGTAGACATATTCTCAGACTAAATTTCCTATGGCTATTCATACAGAACATTTCAAAATGCCTTCAAAATGCTAGACCTTACTGTGAATAACAGCATAAAATGTTTTCCTATTGACTCCATTTGTTAACTTTTAATTAATTTGTATCTCTGTGACAAAAGAAAAAACTAGGGAAACTATTCAACTAATAGAAAAATAATGTGTTCATTTTCTCAGGATTTAATTTTCTCACTTTATCTGTTAGAGAAAAGGAAGTACCTTAGTATCATGTAGTAAGGATATGTTAATGTTTTGATCTCACTTAAGTCTATTTGAGACACAAGTTGTCTAAAAACATGTGGGACTTCTTGAAGGATATATTATGAATGTTAGATTCTTCATAAGATGGAGATAAAATCCAGTGTTGGAGAGTATAGAAATCCAGTCTGTAATAATTTTTTCGACTGAAAATCCCAAACTTTACTACTTCTATACAGATGAAAAGAATCAGCAGCCTTTCCTTTTGATTTGATGGCAAAACTCTCTGAAAATTTTCAAGTGACACAAAACAAAGTAAATGAGTCTTGAAATCTGTTGGGCCATGGCACACTGTGATATCTTTATCAAAGAATGTACAGACTTCGTATTCATCCCATGATTCATTCTAATAGCATTGTACCATACCTCCTTCAAACCACCTCAGAATTTCCAGTCAGGTAATGCGACAAACTACTCAGAAACAAAAACAAAATAAAAAAATGTGATTAACGTTTAATATCTGAAATAATTTTTACTTTGAGAGATGAAACAAAAGCTATATCTGGGCTAGAAGATGACTTATCTAAAATTGACAGATGCATTTTCTCATAAATTAAACATGACCAGATTTTGACACGTTCATATGTTTTCTACTATAGTGATGGACAGAAAGCTTTGAAGTTAATGGGCATACTTTTTCCACAAAGAGCTGTATAGATGGTAGTGCTTAAAAATCTCTAGTATCAAACTCTGTTTATCTTTAAGGAGAGCTTTTCTTTATGTGAAAAAATAACGCAGGACCTCAGTCCTCACTTACGCTCTTAAGTGGACCTGAAACGACAACCAAGTACCTGTCCCTCTGAAGGGGACAGATTGACACTGCCATAACAGCTTGCCATAGACAATGATCTGCTAAAATCTTCAGAATGAGAGCTTTTTTTTCTCTGAAGAGCTTCATTTTTCTAGCTGAAACAGAGATCATTGACTTTCCATGTTAAAATTTCTATTTGACAGAAGTTGTACACTACAATCAGTACTTTGAATTGAGGTAAAGAATGTCAAAATCTTGGCCAGTTAATGAAATTTGAATTAGCTGCTCTGAACGTGCATTTGAATGTGATATGTTCTAAGGTTTCCTGTGCCTCTTGGCTTTTGCTCACAGCTAGTCAGACCTCTTTTTTTTTTCTGAAATTCTTTTTTCAATTCATCCATGGTTATAATGTGTTGAAATTGACTCCTTTTTCAGTTGGGAATGCAAAAGCAGAAGGAATGCATTGTATCTTTGCTGAAGAAATGAGTAAGAATTTCAGAGCCTGGCCCAGAGACTTGGTCTGCAGCCTGTGGACTTATGGGAGGAAAATGCTTAAATGTCATGGGAGGCTTTTTATCATAATTTGAAGTCTTTTTTAGCCAGAGATACATGTCCTAACATCTGTAGCATAAAATAAGAAAGGTCAAATTTTCAGTCAGTTTTATTGGAACCTCCTGTATGGATTGCACGTATTTGTAGGAAAATTCCAAGGCTTTTATTAGTGGCAATTACTCTAATATACATTTTATAAGATAATTTTCCATCATTGCAGTTTACAATTATATATGTTTTACAACTATAATCAGGGTGAAATAAAGATGTACTATTTAGTTTTCAATAACCAACACATTTACTATACATCATATAAAAAAAACCCAGGAGAAAACAACATCTAGCTTATGAAGCTTCAGTGATTCATACCAAAAATATGTCTTTAAAAATTCTATTTTCTGGGCTGTAATTAAAGGTGCTGGAGGATTGTCTAGAGCTGACAGCTCTGCAAAGGAAACCCTCCACTTGCAGAGGCCAAACCATCAGGTCTCAAAGGCAGTGCTGTTGCTAATGAAACCAAAAAATATGCAAGAATAATTCTCCCTATGAGAGGCCCAAGAAATGGGAATAACTGTAGAGAAAATGGTTACCAGCTACAGATAAAAGACACTTCAACCAACCTGTGCCAGAAAAAAAAGAAGAAACTTGGATGGGCAAATCAGAAGGAAACGCATCATTCTAGCATAGCCTTTAGATATGTCTCACAAATTTCAGTCAGCTCTAATTGTTATTTAAGCATAGATGTTTTCCACCTATTAGTCTCTCTTCCATTTTGTTTGGATTGATCTTCAGCCAGTTTTCTCCAACTCACACTCTCATTTCAGGCAGGTCTGAAGATCAAAGGCTTTTTCTTTATCAGCTGGAGAGAGATGATTCTTACTGTGCTCGTGAAGTCTCAGTCATTTCTCAGTCTTCCCAATAGTTTTACAATACACCCTGCAATAAAATTAGCTAATCGATGGAATGTACATGTAGTGGATGTAGTAATTTATAATGTCTGTGGAGTTGGACGTAACCAGACAGTTCTGTCCAGCAGTGTCTAAGTTGATGCAATACACTCACTGAAGAGGGATCAAATGTGCTCAAGCAAATTCTCAGTGAATCAAACGAGTCTTTTCCTGAGTAGGCCAGAAGGAAATCTGACTGAACAAACACATCTGGATTTTAGGTTCATGGCTGTACCTCCTCAACATCCTCATACAAAGCGAAAAAAAAAGAGGTGATAATTGGCAAGGCTGGCAATCTTATGGGATGGCTTCTGAAGGATGGGCTAATCAGCTACTCGTTTGAGGTTATCTGTCCACTGATCTGCTGACAGGCAGTAAAAATCATGGCTGCCAAATACTTCTAAAGTACAGATCACTCTCTGGATGCCAAGCCTGCAAGGCCTGTTATTTTGATGCAGCTTGCCTAGATGTAGAAGGCCTGATTTGGAAATCGTTTTCTTTAATAGATGTTGTTTTCCCCTTCGGCTTCCTAGGAAAGTGAAGCAATTAATAAACATAATAAGGTCACAGCACTTAGAGGTAAGCTTTCAAACCAGTCCAAGAAAAATATTATTTATATAAAATAATTCTGAACCAAAACCAGAATCGTCTCCTTCAACAGATACATAATTGTAACCCATAGCATTCTCTTCTGACTGAACATATATGAATTTTATATTTTCACATTTACTTCCCATACGTTTTGGGAAAGATAACCTGCCTGGTTTAAAACAGTGAATATTTTAAATCCAACACAATCAGTAAGATATATTTAATGGTCAGTTCTGATTAACTGTGTCTGTCACTTCTGGAGCATTTGGGAAACAGAGATAGACCACAGATGTGGCAATGTTTTGTAAAATCTTGGAGTGCCTTTGAGCGTATCTATCATAGCATTGTTTGAAGTTTGAGACTTTGAAATCCTCTCTCTACTTCATATGCAATATTGTATTGGGTTTGTGTGGCAAGGTTTTGGTAGCAGGTGGACTACAGGGTTGGCTTCTGCGAGAAGCCGCTAGAAGCTTCCCCTGTGTCCAACAGAGCCAATGCCAGCCGGCTCCAAGACGGACCCACCACTGGCCAAGGCCGAGCCCATCAGTGACAGTGGTAGCACTGCTGGGATAACAGATTTAAGAAGGGAGGGGAAAAAACCCCTGTGCAACAGCAGCCGGCTGAGAGGAGTGAGAATATGTGAGAGAAACAACCCTGCAGACACCCAGGTCAGTGAAGAAGGAGGTGCTCCAGGTGCTCCAGGCACCAGAGCAGAGGTTCCCCTGCAGCCCATGGTGAAGACCATGGTGAGGCAGGCTGTCCCCCTGCAGCCCAGGGAGGTCCACGGTGGAGCAGATATCCACCTGCAGGCCGTGGAGGACCCCACAGCAGAGCAGGCAGGTGGATGCCCGAAGGAGGCTGTGACCCTGTGGGAAGCCCGCGCTGGAGCAGGCTCCTGTCAGGACCTGTGGCCCCATTGAGAGTGGAGCCCATGCTGGAGCAGGTTTGCTGGCAGAACTTGTGAGCCAGCGGGGGACCCAGGCTGGAGCAGTCTGTGCCTGAAGGACTGCAGCCCGTGGGAGGGACCCCATGCTGGAGCAGGGGAAGAGTGTGAGGAGTCCTGCCCCTGAAGAGAATTAAGGAGCAGAGACAATGCGTGATGAACTGACCACAACGCCCATTCCCTGTCTCCCCCTGTGCTGCTGGAGGGGAGGGGTTAGAAGATTTGATTGTTAGGTATTTTTCTTTTGGGGGTTCCAGAGTTAGAACGTAATGTAAACTCGGAAGATTACAAAGGTTGACTTATTTTATTTGCCAAGTTTGAGCAGATTTAGTGTTGTGGAGTTTGGGGGGTTTTTTGGTAATGCTGCTCATTTATGTTTACTATGACCTAATTTTAAAAAGTCTCTTGCACAAGCCAATTCAAGCAATGTGACATATAAGCATAATCTCTTCTGAAATTGTGGGTCAATCAAAACAAGTGTCTGCCTGTGACACTAATTTGTCAGGCTACGGATTGCAGGCACACACTTAAATTACAAGAAAAATCTTGTTTTTCTTTGGTTTACTTCAAAACCAGAGATGAGGAAAACACACCTGCGTTGGACAGACTGCCTAGAGAATCTTCCTCTTTATGACTCCAGTTCAGCTAAACCTCAGGACCGTGCTTATGTTAAAGACAAAGGCAGACCCTTTGACCTCAGAGGTGTAACTCCAGCACTTAAAATTAAGCTAACTTTTAAAGAGGCAAGTGGCTTAAGGGACTAGACGACAAAGAAAAATGAGGCAGATTATTTCCCTTCTAAAACCAGCTACACTAACAAAACCTAGGCAATATGCACAATTTCCTCTCCTCTGAAAATTCAGTCTGGCATGCAATTTATTTGTTCTTGGAACAATAGGCAACACTTGCCGTGCTGTTGGAGAGAACATTCTATTGCTCATGATGAACAACGTACCCTTCTTTTCTTGCTTGATCCACACAGGTGACTGTTAATTCAGGATCATAGGATAATTCCTATTGAAAGGATCTCAGGAGATCTCTAGTCCAACCTCCTGCACTGACAGGGTCAAACCAGGTTACTCAGGGCTTTATCCAATTGGGTGTTGAAAACCTCCAAAGCTGGAGATGACACAACCTCTTTGGACAGGGTGTTCTTCTGCTTGACTGCTCTCCTGATGTCTCCTTATATTCAGTCTGAACCTCTTCTTTCAATTCAATGTCCATGCTCTTGTTCCCCGCCTTGTGCAACACTGAGTAGCCTGAGAGCAATTTCTTAATAATCTCCCTGTAGGTACTGGCAAGGCTGCTGTTGGGTGTCCCCAAAGCTATCTGTTCTCCAGGCTGTACAAGTCCAGTTCCCTCAGCTCTCCTCACAGGTTAAGTGCTCCAGCCCTCAACCATCTTGATGTGTCTCTGCTGAACTTGCTGCATTTTATCAATTTCTTTCCTTTACTGTGGGAGTCCAGAACTGGACATGGCATCTACATGTGGTCTAACAAGTGTTAATTTGAAGGGGTAATCACTTTCCTCACTCTCCTGGCTCTGCCCCTGTGAATGCAGCCCTGGGTGCTTTTGGCCACCTTTGGTACCAGAGCACACTGCTGGCTCATGCAGCTTGCCCCTGCCCATCTACCAGGACCCTTCAGTCCTTTTCAGAGAGCTGCTTCCAAGCCATTTGGTTCCCAGATTTCATGGGTGCTAGGGGTCTTCCTTCCCAGGTGCAGGACTCTGCATATACCCTTGCTGAATTTCCTAAAGTACCTGTCAGTCCATTCTTCCAACGTGCCAAGGTTTCTCTGAATGGCAGCCCTACCCTCAAGGGTCTTTTCTCCCCAGTTTGATGCCACTTGCAAACTTGATGAAAGTTCACTCCTTCACCTGCACTTGATAAAGATGCTAAACAGTACAGGTCCCAGGATAGACCTGTTGCAGTACCCCACTTCTAACTGGCCCAGTAACCACTACCCACTGAGCCTGATTATCCAGTTTTTAACCTATCTAGTTATCCATTTATCCAGACTGTAGCATCCTACTTAGGATGCAAGACCCTTACTTCTGCAGGGTCTCTGTGAAGATCTTGTCAATCTCTCTTTGGAGTTCCCTGGTGTTGCACAATCCGCACAGCTATTCACACAGTTCCTTGACTTGGCGACACAGCTCCTCAGCCAGGGCACGCCTCCAGCAGGCACGGACATCTTGCCCGCCCCAGCCTCTGCCTCAGGCACTGTCAGCAGCCTGCAGAGGTGTGCTGTCCCTCTGTTTGAGTCTGCTCACTGCTGTGCCAGGGTAGTTGTTCCAGTCATAGTCCACTCCCTAGAATAGGATGAATGGGTGTTTGACCCTCCCTAACAATGAGTCAGCTGAAGACAAAAGCTCAAAGCTTTTGACAGAGGCTGTTAGAGACTGATAAAGTTTGCTAGGAGGGAAAGGCTTTAATAGCTACCCTTTCCCAGCAGCAGCAGACTAGAATTAATTCTATTAATGTACTATGTTGTTGATTATACAGCCTCACTAATACTGGAATCATTTTATTCCTCTGAATCATCTCCAAAAACCATCAAAAATATATGCCAACAGATGTTAGGGAATGTGATATTGACGAATCTGTAGGGGAAGATCCTCACACTTGAACAAATTCTGAGTCAATGTCCATGATACCCCTTCAGGAACTGACTCAACTTACTAATTTCAGAGAAGGCTACCTGGAGAAGAAAAAAGGTGGGTAGTGTTATGCTGGATGAATTGAATCTATTCAGTGAATAGTCTCAATAAGCAACAGAGCAAAGGACCCATGAGGATCCTCCATAAGAAATGAGGAAGGAAAAAGGAAGGAGCAGTGATAAATGAAGGAAGGGAATGAGACTTCCTAATATGGCCAGGGACAGATTTTCTAACCTCCTTCAAGCTTGTGTAATTTCATTTTGAGTAGTATAAATTGCAGTGCGTCAATGGCTCTGCAGTAACTGCTGACCTCTGACACAAAATAAGGACATGTTCCTTTATTCCTGTCATGGGGTAGGTTGTATGAGATTATATTGACAGGTAATTTTCAATTGTCTATTAACCAGTGTCCTACATCTGTGACCTACAAGCAAGGTCATAGTCTAGTTTATCCTTGTAACTTGTTATCTGCCCAGACCCTCAGACACTTAATAGTTGAACATGACTGTCAAAGTGTTGAGTCTGACCTTCATTGGTCTGAATGGAGAAAGTAATGCTATAGCTACGTTTAATTAAAACTGAGAAGTGTAGATTTGAGTTTAACCCTAAAACATATTAGAGGAAATCCCACTTATAGGATCTTAATATTTTCTAATTTCTGATAACATTTATGATGCTAAAGCCATGTAGAAATCAGGTATGTGTCTCATGAACTCTCTTATTATTCTTCAAGGAATCTGAAACGATGTTAATTTCTGTCACATCTTGAAACATACTGTATACTTGGTATACTTTTGATTGCTGTTACGGCTTCTCTTATTAACAAACTTGAGTCATACTTTCAATGACAGGTAATTTATGAAAGCAATAAGGAGGCACTGAAGACATTGTTATTATGGCTACTGGTAGCAACAGTGAGAGAGCAAGGATAAAACCATGCTATGCTTTCTTTTCAGTGATGACAAGCATTTCCTCTTCCTGTTTCCTGTGAGAAATGTGATATGCTCATTGCATAAGTAACAAACCAATGAATATGTGATTTATATAAAAAGAGACTTAATACAATATTTAAAATCAATGTATGGTAGTAACTGGAAATGATAACTTCTAAATGGTGACCAGTAAGCATTGACTTTCATGCAGGACTTTCAGCATTGGTGAGATTCTTGATAAATACTTCAGTAATTAGGGTAATAATTTCTTCTGGTGACTGATCCCACAGAGAGTGAAGATGTCAAAAGGTCTTCTGTGCCATTTGAGTGGCAAGAAGCATTCCTTTGTCTCTAGGTTGTGCATGGTACACAGAGGAAATATGAAAATACCTCTGAGGATTCTGGTTGGAAAACTGTCTGCCAATCGGGTGAACAGAATCTATGCCAAAGACATTTCTTCCTAGAACATTCCTTTTGCACTATCTGTGCCCCTCTCACTTGGCTTGATGGCTTGGACAGGAGAATAGATGTGTATTGGAACAAAATGTTACCTGGTGGAGAGAAGGAATATTTTGTCCATCAGGTTGTGTCAGCTGTTCTAAACCATTAATGAGTGTCCAGTCTGAACCACTGAAAAAGTGGCTCAGAAGACTGAACTGAAGAGCAAGCCTCTAAAGCAGAAGGTTTGACAACCAAGCCATTGCTCCCTGTTGCCAGTCTTGGCCTTTCCCTGCAAAAAAACCCAATACCACATTCTGGGCCTTATACATATGGAAGGGTGATGGCAGGAACTGATAGAACTGGTACTGACAGATACGCAAAATATGAAGTACTTATCAAACCAACGTTTTACACATTGCCATGTTACATGAAACTTTTTGTGGTGAGAACTAGGAGCTAGCTGGAATGCTACACATTTCTTTCTTTGTAAGTGATCTGACAGGCGTAGGGAATATATTGATGATACTGGAATGGAGGCAGGTAGCAGCTTGATTTTGTGAACCCTGTAAGTCACAAAGCATCTATGAGCAATCAGTACGAGCCAGAAAGTAGTCACATTAATAAATGGCACTGCAGAATCTGATACAGAAATACAGATGTTACAACCAAAACCTAAAGCTGGGGTGACTCTGAAATGGCTGGACTGTCAGACTGCTCCTTAAATTATATCTGTAAGTGAAACAGAACTTATAAATAGGTACAGGCTCAAGAACTCAACTTACATTAATGACATTGCAAGCATTTAGGGCTTGTAGTTTTTTCCAGGTTATAGAATTCTGTTGAATATAAATTGCTAAAAAAATGTGTCTGAGCCTGGCTGCTGGAGGGATCCGTGTTGTACATATATATATATTTCCTACTAATGGACCTACTAATGGATCATCCTGATCAGCCAGAGAGGGACACTGGATGAGGCCATTGTGCTGTTTGTTCTTGCATGAGTTCTGTGTGTTTCTGTCTGTATTGATCTGTGCAGCCTGCTGTGTGTACACACGTGTATGTGTTGTATGTGTGTTTGTGTGTGCCCCCATTGGGAATACATGCTCAACCTCATTATTGGATGGACCTGGGGCATGGAGCTGTGGCAGTCTCGCCTCTTTTTAGCTATCAGGTTTGACCACTACCTAACATTTACTACCACTAGTTGCTGCCAGAACACATTGAGCAAGATGGCTTTTGTTCTGACCCACACAGCAACCCTGTACAGACAATTAAGGATGCATTGTAAAATTTCAACAGCTGTGCCTAGCAAAAAAATAATTAAAATAATGTAATAAATTCCTTCTAAATTCCCTTTACTTCATATTTTCCTTATCTGATTCTCCTCTTTATCCTCCCTACATGAAGTCATCTGTTGTCTTTGTATCAACTAGCCTTACCTTTATACATTCTTGTATAACTTTTTAGCTTTACTGCTTTTGTATTCTTTGAATTCACCTGAGGGAAGAAAAATCATCATAAATTTAATAGCTCTTCTACTGAACAATGAAAGAAAAAATCAAGAAAGAATTCAACAGACAACATGAAAACTAGTACAAATTGTGGCTGAACACTTACTTGATACCTAACCAAGGTGATTTGAAATGTGAATTAGTATTTTGTCATTTTTCTTTATTTTCCCCAACAAATCACAATTAAAAAAGATGGGAAGCTGACATGTAGCCATTTACATTTCAGTTTGCTGTTCTTAATACCAGGTGATGTTAGAGTAGCATGTACCTATGAACATGAAAAAAGTGGTATACGTGTTCTAAGGAGTTACTATATTATCCCCTTGGTTTTCAGTTTTTAACAGCTTTTTAAAGTTTTTAAAAGGAATCTCTTCCACTTCCTTTATCTATGTATGTAAAAATAACTCTGACCACAGCCACCACAGATATATGGTAGAACTAAGTGGAGAATTTGGGGAAAAAGTTCAGCCTAAGAAAGAAAAAATGCATCCTAACCGGTTAAAATTGTGATGAGACTTCAGACTAACAGATTGTGATTAGCAGAAAGCAAATTTCAAGCACCTTTATACTGGAGTTCGTAACACCAGGCTGGTCTGTTCTCTAGAAGAGTCTATGGATGGGAACTTAGTACAACAGTTGACCTCTAGCAGAAGTTTTACACCCCCAGGAGCATAGGTTTCACTAGCAATGGATTGAATCCTGACTCAAAAGAATATTCTCTCTTTGTTACTTCAAGAAACATGTGAGGTCTCCTGTGCAGCTACATACTCACATGCATTGAGCTAGAGATCAGAGAGGATCACAGCCTGAAGTTACATGACTTCAGGTTAGAAATTAGTATGAAATTTCTTAGAAGCAGCCGAATGTCTTTTGTTTTGTTTGACAGAGCTATACATAATCAAAGACATTGCAATAGCTTAAGGCTGTGTATTTAAGTTATTTCCCTTGTGAATAAGTTGCACACAATTTAACTGCCTAAGTATTTACATATTTTCTGAGACTTCCTCATTGCAAAAGAGAAACGTTTGTCTTCATAACTGTCAAAACATGCTACTCTTTAATCTGGCATAATATTTACCCCTCTCGTACTGTGTGTCAGGAATTCAGGCTCAGGTTGTAGATGGTATCAAATTTTAGTAAGTGATAATGACATTAGGGAAATGTTGCCAGGAGAAACATCTGAACTATGCAAGTTAAAAATTGCCATTCAAGCACTGATTTAAGGTGCTTCTGATTCTAATATTCCTTTGAAATGCCATTGAAATTCTTATGTCTATTTGTACTAGGCAATGCCTTTTGTAATGAGGTGGAGTGTTTTCTCATCTCTGAAGTTCAGTTAAAGTACATTAAACATAAATCAGCCCAGAGAGCATTCACCTCACGTTGTTTTACCAGCAAATCCTTTTTCTTTTTTTTTTTCTCCCCCGTAGCAAACATACATAACAAATGCCTGGTATTATTAACCTAATTCTGCAAACCTGAGATGTTCAAATGAAAGGGCTAGAGATGAAGAGATGAAGACAGACATTCTCAGCTGGCTAGAACATAGATGCTGAGCTGACTAGTGAGTGGACCATTTTAGAGTATCTGTTCCACCTGATTGGTACAAAGCTTTCTAATGTCATTTTGACTAGCTACGATATAAAATTATACTGCATGAAGTGTTACACAGCACCAAACTGTTCTGCCCAGGCGATATTGTCAGTGATTCGTTGCACACAACTGCTCATTTCTATAACTGTCCTGGACAACTGTTTTATCCTAAGCCACTAAGAATCCAAAATTGCCGCCCTGCCTCATCCTGGGTGCCAAAGTCCAAACCGAGCCCATGGAGTGCCCGCTGAAACTCTGTGAGTGTCCAAATCCCCTGGGCATGCTTAACACTCAGGGACAGCATCTGATGCTTTGCAACTGGCATCAGTAGTTACCGCTTTTAGTGGATGTTAGTGTAGCAAATGATATAAAAGTCTCATCTGTCTAACAGCTAAGGGATTACAGTACTCAGCCTTCGATAGGAGACCTAGTTTCAGCTCACTTATTAGTCTGGACTCATTTCTGGAAATATATATATAAAAAAGGAATATTCAATGAATAATAAGTGTATGAAGCTGGAGATAAGGACAGGAAGGAAAAGTCAAAGGGCAGGTCTAGAGCGGTATGTGGGACAGGACAGAGGCAGAGAGAACAAGTGAGAAGGGAATAAGACTCCACAATCTAATGGGAGTTCTCCCTAGGAGCACTGAGCTGAGTCTGCCCTTTTCAGGCATTTTTGTCAGTGATTATTTGTTGGAAAGACAGGTTTGTGGGGCCATGCGATATCTTTCATTAGATGAACGAGTAACATTGAAGAAAGCTTGTAGGGAGATACTCCTAGGATAGAATTGCAGAAGTGGATCTCGAGCATATGTAGGCACCTCTCTGTAGGTTTGGGCAAGTCCTTCTTGCCTTTCCTGTTTCTTAATGACGATGAACCATTCTCTGCTGAGCGTGCTGGGTGGCTGGGACACCAGCCTTATGCGGGACTTTCGCTCCTGCGCTGGGCAGAGAGTGCCGGCACGGCACCCAACGTGCTGGTACCGCTCCAGGTTCAGGTGCTGAAGCCTTACCTACGGTACTCGCTGGAGGTAGCCCTGGGGACCAGACTGAGAGCAAAGAGGAAACCTGCAAGAAGAGGTCAGCTGTGACCAGAATGTACCTGCAGGGAAAGGCAGGGACACCCTCTGCAGACGTTATTCAGGCTGTCCTGCCGTGGGGATGGGGTGCATGGGATCCTGGGCTTGATACTGTGTTCACAATTGTCTTTTGAGAGGTAGGTATATGACCAGAAAGTTGTTGTCGTGCCTAACTTTAAAGCGCAAAATTCCATTACGGAAAGAACCCTTTAATCCCTATGACTGTAACATGCCTATAGCAGGTATTTGGAGTGGCTGTTGGGCTTGCATATTAAAAACCGATTGATTGTACTTTTTTTGCATAGTGCCATTCAGATTATTTTGCAGTATGTTTATAGTATGACCAAAATTAATTAAGAAGTAAAGCAAATAATGTTATTAGTGTATGATACAGTAGACTAATTAGCTTTTGGAATGTTTTGTCCCATTTTTAGATCATATTCATGCTATGACTGACAAATACTTCTTTTCTTATATGGCTGTTTGGAGAAGTTCCTGTAAGAAAATATCTAATCTCGTATTGAACTAAATGTGAAATTATGGATTAGTACTGCAGTTGAAATACATTATTGAATGTATTTCCTAAAAAAACTTCTAAGAAAAGCAGTTTTTTGCTTACTGTAAAAAAATTTTTTTAAAAAATTGTCTAATGAAAGCTCAATCTCCTCTAAGTCAGTAGAGCATATTGGGGAGAAAGATCAGAAATACCCTATTAAAAATCTATTTGTTAAACTTTGAATGAAGAAAACCCACCAATCTTGCCAAAATCTCTCTGTCTTTATTAACTAAAACCAAATGAAATGATTTACATATAATAACTATATAACCACATAAAAAGTAAAGAAAAATTAATGGCATTTTTCAAAAACTTGTATACTGTTATTTTTATCTACAGTCAGTATGGTCAGTATAGTACAGTCAGAAACAACTGCTCTAAGGGGCTTTAAAATAAAAATGAGATTACTTTATAGCAATGTGAATAGTGTCTCTACAAAAGAACAGAAAATGCATTTTTTTGTCTGCTCACGGCTCCAGATGGCATGCTGATTTAGAAAAGAGGTAGATAATAGTTACCTTCAGGATATGAGATGAACAGAATGGGGGATTGATTTGACAAGTTTATTGTACTCTGTTTCTTTTGTCTAATGTAGGATTCTTTAATTTATTGCTTTTTTTCCCAGAAAATCTACAGTAATACTAGAGAAGTGCTGATAGTGTAAATACAGTACAGTGAGCCACCTGTAGGTAATACTGATGTGACCTGTTTCTCACAGGTATCAAATTCTCTAATTACCCTAAAAAATTTCAGCTCAGATGTCTTCTATTTGCAACTATCATTCTTTCTTTTGTTTGTTCACTCATTCACTCATTCTTTCTTTTTCTCTTCTTTCCCAGTAAATATATGAGTCTGGACAGAATTTTAGAAAGAAAATTAATGATCTGAAAAATATTAGTAACACTTTGTAATCAATGTATTGCAGTGCATGAATCTATTAGTTGCTGGTGTCACTTATATTACTGTATGTAAGGGAAATGTTAAAAATTGGTGAGAGGAAGAAACCCACAAAATACCAGTATATGAGAGTAATTAAAATGGAGGAATAATAGAATCACAGTTGTTTACAGCATTTCTACCTTCTGCTGAGTTATTCTAGTACATCAGAAAGAAGACTATAAAAATACTACAAGTAAGTGTAAGTCACAAGGCAAGTGAAAAAGTCTACCAGATTGAATTTGGCAAACACCATTCAGAATGGAAAATCATTACTATATCATATTTACAAGTCTTCCTTTCTGAAGTGAGTCAAAAGCTTCATTATGCCTCCTGTCAGGCATGTTACTGAATCTGCAAATCGTTGTCAAAATTGGTCTTGAATACCATCTTCTGGGGAGAACCTGAAGGAGAATACGATGGGTATGAAACACTTTTGGAATTAGGGTTATCTGTATTTAGCATGTGGTATTCAAAATACATTTTGGCAAATGTCTAGCTTTATCAGTAACTCTAATGCTCTTATAGCTTTTCCAGTGATAAATTGAAGATCTTTCTTCCATTCCAGGACTGCAGATAGAGGTATTTTGGACAAATTTACTTAGAATCTTTATTTGACTAATAAAATTTTCACATCATCTGCTCTTTAAAATTCCTATGAAGGAATTGCATATGAAATGCCAAGTTAGAACACTGGCTGAAACAAGAAAAAAACCAACACTACAGCTAGAGTCTGGTTGATAGCTTGGGGTTTAAAATCACCACTAGTTTGTGAATCTGCATTACAGTGGGTGGTAACAAGGAATGCAAGGGATTATATTCAGGTATTGGTATCGTTCTTACTAATTCTTTCTGGCATTTTAAGAACCTGCTGATGCTGTCACAATCTGCTCTAGCCTGAGTTGCAGAGAACAAATTCTTTTGGAAATCCAGTTGTGCCCTGGCATTGTTTGTCCCAGCTTATCACCATGAACACACCTCTTGTTCTGCAGACCTGGCAGATGTTCTGTTCTTGTATTGGCTTAGAGACAGTTGGGTTGAAGAAATGGAGGGTCACTGGAGAATTTGGGCAGTTGTTCCCTACTTGAACTTCTGTGGCCTCTCAGATTTGGAAAGAGTAAAAATAAAAAATATTGAAAATATGCAAAAAATCTTAATATACACTTGCTAATAGATATTAAGTGATAATATTAAGTAATCAGTCACATCAAAAAGTTGATAGTACAGACTCTGCATGCATGTTGACAGTGTCCTCTTCCATTCCTTGGTAGAAATTTCTGGTCTAAACTTTTTGAGAGTTTTGATTTTCTCTTGACCACTTCCTTCAGATGATCTGAACTGAGAGAGTTCAGAGGATTTCATTCACTAGAGTCAGTGATTCTGCATCTTTCAAATACATTACGCTTTTAAATTATTTTTTAAATTTACATAGGCTTTATTTTTTTTTTTTTTACAATGAAATTTTACCAGGCCATTTTCATTAGAGAATTTTGAAACGTTCTTTTGCTTTTTTTTTTAACTGTCAGTATTTTGGGGAGAAGATATGCAGTTAGAACCATGCAGCTGAGCCCTAACATGCACTGTTGTGGAAATTAGTCCTCTTCCTGCTGTAAAACGTGGCCTAGGCTGTGATAATTGCTAAATATTTCAGAAAAGCCACTCTTTAATCAAAGGAGTGATATAGCATGTTATATTGTAAAGAGCAATTGATATGCTTTGAGACCAAAATTCATTGCATGTGTAGTTTTTCCTTTTATGGTATAAATGAATAGTCATATATTTTTCCCTTTTCAATAAAAGCTAAAGAGTTTAAGCCAACAAGAAAATATTTCCACACTGAACTGGTTTGTGGATATCTTTCCAGCAGCATTTGATTTGACACTGCTAAACTCATTACCTTTTTTTTTAATATGGTGGATCAAAACCAGGATTTCCAAAAATATTACTACCGCTCTCGGATTGCCTGCTGACCATATGAAAGAATGAGTTTGAGGTAAACTCCTCCTAGGTATCACAGCCAGTTTGGAGACTGGCCGAGCCACATGCCCTTTGGTATCTCCTTAAACGGAGAAGCCAAATTTGCATTTTGCTCAAAAAATATGTCTGGGATTTCAATATTTTCAGAGCTACTTAGAATGTCAACTTTTGGCATGTTTACTCTCCAGCTGTGAAACACAGCATAACACGTCAAGTGATAAAAATGGTGAATGAATTAGACAAGTCTCTTTGGTCACTAAATAGACTTTCAGACAACTTCTGACAAGCTAAGATTATAGATCGTGGGGTTTTTTAACCCCACTGCTGCAAACAAACTCCCTTTCAAATCCATTCTTTTCTTTTTTCTTTTTTTTTGATTGCTTTAGACTTTGTACATGACTGTCTCTTTCTTTGCTATTTTACTGATTTAAGGTTTGAATCATTTGGTTTAATTCTAAGCCATAATTTACCAGCAGTAGCCTTGCTGTCCTCAATTTTCGTAATTTCCATCACACACTGGTAAAACTTGAGGCATCCAAAAATATATTGACTCACAGTCTAGGTATTTGGTAAATGATCTGCATCTTTCCTTTCAGTTTTTCATTGCCTAGGTATGTGTGACCATTCTTCACATAGCTGTCATTATGCAACAATAAAAACTTCTTTAAAACATACAAATGAAAAGCCAAATGAGAATGATCAGATGAACAAAGTGGTTGGAAGGAAAAGTGTCTATGTGAAATTTTCCTCTATAAAATTTGCATTTGTTTTAATGGCTTCATTTTATTATGTTCATGAACAAATTGTCCCTTCTCTTGAAAGACAAGTACATAGTGTAGTGGCAGTGTGTGCCCCCTTAACCCCTATTCTTAGCAAAATGAGCTTTGCTCACGCTGTATGTTTGTTCAGCTTGCTCATCTATGTAAACTTCAGTATTCATGCCAAAATTAAAGACTGTCTTTGAAGGAGAACAGTTGTTCTGATACAGAGAATATGTCTTAGTAAGTCACTGAATTATAAGGTAAAGTAAAATAGTTGCACTGCTGCAATTCTGCATGGGTATTGTCTAATTTACTGCTGTGTCACAGAATTGTAGTTCCATAAGAAAATAAAACAAAACAGCAGAAGGAGTTTGATTATTCTGATAGAACTAGTAGAGACATAAAACCTACCAATGAAGTAGTTACAATGCAAATTCTGAATATTTTACCCAGACATTCAATTTGGACTAAAAATCACATGCTAGCAAGCATTTTAATGAGTTGCTTATGTTGGTCTTAAACAGATGGGATGGTCCTTATTCATTCAGCTTCTAAACTGATAATTCCTCCTCGATGTTCTCCTAATACTGCTAGTTAATACTGATCAAACTGAACACTAAAATTCAGCTAAAAACCAATCTGCAGTTGTTTGCTTTAACCAATTCCAATAGATGTGTCCACAGGTGACATTTATCCTAGGTAGCTCGAGTTACTTTTGATGGGATTTTTTTCCAGGTTGGTTCTTTCAGTCAATGGAGATACAGAGGCAACTTTAGAAGTGATTTATCCTATTCCAAAATCAGTTTTGAAGAAAAAAAGTGTGATGAGTCATATGCTGAAGATGCTTATCTTGCTCTGCTGACTGTTGAGAAGCCTGAGACCCAGAGTAGGTTAGTAAAGATAGAATAAAGGGTATCTGATTTGTTGAGCTATCTAATCCCACACACTAGTGGAAAGAGAGCACTTGCCATACCTATTTTAGATACTATCTTAGAAGATCCTTTTCATTTTTTCTATTTACTGTGGTGGTAGTCTGGTTGAGTGCTTTAAAATAGATACCTAACTTCTAGATGGTTAAATTAGGTGAGATGAATCACACCTTGAGTTGTATTCAGAAATCATTAAATAAGGCATAGTTAAGAATGGAAGTAGAATTTGGCTCTCCCTGTACATTAGCATAGGCCTCTGCTTTTAATCTGCAAGATTTTTAGGTGACTGTTTTTCTTTGTAAGCCTGCTTTTCTTTGTAAGCCTGAAAGGAACGGTAGTTATTACAAAGGCAACCAAACCAAGTTGTATATTATTCTCTTCCCACAGGCATGAGGAGTAGGGGTGTGATTTTCAGTGATTTAAATATAGTGGTACGTTAATCCACAGAAGTTCAGGTTCTAACCACAAAGATTTCCTTGTGTAAATCTGAACTGGCACATGTCAGTATGCAACAGTATGGGATCACATAGCCAAGAACAACTTGTGCCCTGGTGACCAGTCCTGGAATGCAAATAGAAAAATGGTAGAATGACAATTATCTGAGGTAGTATTACACTGTCTCTCTGCACAAACCATCTTCTGGAATGACGCTTCCATTAGTTGTAAAGACAGATTCAGGCTGCCTACAGGCGTAGGCTGCCTTTTCCTAATATGGTCATTCCTGACTTGCCTGAGCTGGAAAAAGGTAGTATGAATTCATGGGCTAGATCTAAATTGGAGAGACATGGATTTGACGGATGGGCCACTGGGTGGATAAGGAATTGGCTGGATGATCACACTCAAAGAGTTGCGGTCAACAGCTTGATGTCCAAGTGGAGAGCAGTGATGAGTGGCATTCCTCAGGGGTCGGTATTGGGACCAGCACTGTTTAACATCTTTGTTGGTGACATGGACAGTGGGATTGAGTGCACCCTCAGCAAGTTTGCGGATTACACCAAGCTGTGTGGTGCGGTTGACATGCTGGAGGGAAGGGATGCCAACCAGAGGGACCTTGACAGGCTTGAGAAGTGGGCCCGTGCAAACCTCATGAGGTTCAACAAGGCCAAGCGCAAGGTCCTGCACGTGGGTCGGGGCAATCCCAAGCACAAATTCAACAGGCTGGGTGATGAGTGGATTGAGAGCAGCCCTGAGGGGAGGGACTTGGGAGTGTTGGTTGACGAGAAGCTCAACATCACCTGCCAATGTGCGCTTGGGCTGCATCAAACAAAGCATGACCAGCAGGTTGAGGGAGGTCATTCCCCCCCTCTACTCCGCTCTCATGAGACCCCAGCTGGAGGACTGTGTTCAGCTCTGGGGCCCCCAACATAAGAAGGACATGGACCTGTTGGACGGAGCCCAGAGGAGGGCCATGAAGATGATCAGAGGGATGGAGCACCTCTCCTATGAGGAAAGGCTGAGAGAGTTGGGGTTGTTCAGCCTGGAGAAGAGAAGGCTCTGGGGAGACCTTATAGCAGCCTTCCAGTACCTAAAGGGAGCCTTCAAGAAAGCTGGAGAGGGACATTTTAGCAGCACCTGTTGCGATAGGACAAGGGGTAATGGCTTTAAACTGGAAGAGGGTAGATTTATATAGATGTAAGGAAGAAGTTCTTTACTGTGAGGGTGGTGAGGCACTGGAACAGGCTGCCCAGAGAGGCTGTGGATGCTCCATCCTTGGAAGTGTTCAAGGCCAGGTTGGATGGGGCTTTGAGCAACCTGGTTTAGTGGAAAGTGTCCCTGCCCATGGCAGGGGTATTGAAACTAGATGGTCTTTAAGGTCCCTTCTAACCCAAACCATTCTATGATTCTATGATTGACATGAAGCTGCAGAGATGTCCCCACATCTGTATTATGCAAATCATCCTCAAATTAATAAACATTTCCATATTGCTTGAAGTAGTTTTCAAAGAAGAGTTCAGATGGCAAAATTTCCCAAGAGCTATAAACCTTTTAATTCTGAATAATTTATACTTGGCCTTTTTTCTGGGTATCAGATAACATTCTCAGTATGGTCATCCAGTGTAACCTGGTAAAAATCAGTAAGATCAGTCTCCACTTGTGATATCCATTTCTCTTTTGTGTTGTAACCCTGCCTATGGGTAGTCCCACTGAATACCATTATTTAATGTCCTATGGCAAGTCTTGGTGAAGTGATCAAAAATGGAAAAAAATTAAAAATGCACATTAAATTCATTGGACCATAGAGGATTGCTGGAAAAAACTCAGGTAGTCTCAGGTATGGATATGGTACCAGTTACAGCTACAGCGACTGATATTTCTCAAACACTACTATGGACATTAGTAAGTCTTCTACAGTTTTTACAACTTTGACTTCTATTTAGGCTAACAATGATCTGCTCTTATGGGAAACTATGGACCACTGCTTACCACCTTTCATTCAGTTTTGCATGACAGATGGAGCGCCAAGATAACTTTTCACTTGCCAAGCAGATATTAAAGTCTTTCAGTGTGAGATGCTACACCAGTGAAGCATTCAGCACTTCCAAATAAGTTGATATGATAAGACAATTAGGTTGTTAGGCAGACAGTTAGGTTGTTCTAGTCTGGGACTAGAAACCTTGTAAAAATGTAGGTGACTTTCTAATGGAAAGCTAGCTGATGAAAGAATGTTTCTTCACGTAGATGAAAGACAATATTTATAAAACATGATGGAGATATAAAGGAATATCTAAATGTTAAATATTATCAGAATTACTTTGTTCACTCATTCAGAACGTGCAGTGAATTTAGAAACAGTTGGTGCAAATATGCACTTATTTGTGCAAATATGGAAGGGAAAGTGTTACTGGCTAATTTATGTATTTACAAAGGACAGATTAAAAATGCCAAGCACTCCTAATAGCAAATAAAAATTAAAAGCCCAATCTTTCTAAGAATAGTTATTTTTATTTATAATTTTAGGATATATAAGCTATGGAAAATGAAAACATTAGTGACTTGTGTGACTTCTATGGCTGTATTTTTCATTTAAACTATGCTTCCGGTAAATAGTTTAATTTAAAACATAGCATTAGATTTTTTTAAGTTTTGGAATATGGTTACAGAGAAGCTTTGTTTCGCTGGAGATTTTTGAACAAATGTCTCAACTGTTAGATCATTGAAGAACCAGAAGGAATCACTTGTAGACCTGACTTTGCCTGTTTGATTTTTGTTACTTGGCTAAACTTTACCTAGAAAAAGAGAAAGAAATATTTTTTCAAGACTTTTTCTTGATTTGTTTTGCTTTCAGAAAGAAGTGAGACATGTTCTGTTTCTTTATAATGGTGATATCCAGAAGTGTTTGCTCTGAAGTACTTTAATGCTAGTTTTAGCTTCTACATATAAAGTCTTAAAATAAGTTTGTAGACAATTTTTTTTTTCTTTTTAATTCATTCACCACAGTTTTAGCCATGTACCATATCCTAAAAAAATCTTTCTTGCAGTAGCCAAGAGGGTATCATGTAAGGGGTGAGAAGGGCCAGACAACAGACACCATTTGTGAAGTCTGCTTTTATCTGTTAGCTAGAATTGTCTGAACCTCTTCAAGTTTCCTGAAAAGGGAGAAGTCTTCAGACTAGAGGCTGATCCAGGACTGACACCAGATCTTTACTGAGTACACTGTGATTCAAGGAATCCACATGTGTCTAGGATTCATGCCAGAATTACCCTGTGCTTCTGTGTAATCCCTAAGTCCTCCTCTTGCTGAGGAAGCTACATTGCTTTCATAGTCAGGGGATTCCTCAAAATAGTAGGAAAATAGATTTCCTTTCCTCTAGACATTGCTTACAAACCTCTGTGCATTAGTTTAGAAAGCTATTTGTCAATCAAAAGTATTTTATGATTTCTTGAAGTTCTTTGTTAATTTTTTAAAAAATGCTAATAATAATTTTAATACACAATATATAATTAATCTATATTTATTATTTGTTAATAGATATTAAATATTATTTATAGATATAGTGAGTATATAATACATTATTTATATATGAATGTACTTAACATTCAGTTTGAAGTGTGTAATGAAATGTTAGATTGGGATTTGCAATGTTGCAAAATTAGTTATAATAGATATACTTATAATATGCTGATATTAGTTGGTGATTTTGAATAAATTCTCAAATAAAAATACTTTCTAAAAAAAGAAAAAAGTCATCAAAAGTGGTCACAAAGTATGACTTAGGTTGTTACAGATTTCATTTGTCTTAAGTCACGGTCTTCCAAAATTTTGCCTTTCCCAGCTAAAATAAACAGCTTCTCTTGACTGCTATTTTATGTTTGGCTTACAGGATGTTGTATTTTTATTAAAGAAACTAATCTTCCTGCCTTCTTGGAAAAATAGTATTCTTGCAGCCTTAATATGCTACATATTAACAACACGAGCATTGTCTTTGTATGCAATGTCTGTTTGCTTTACCACTGATTCCAAAGCTGAATCAAAGTTCTTTGGTAATTTGATAATCAGAGAGTAAATGCGATATTCCAGGAGTTGAAGGAATTGTAAAATTTTCTCCTTCCATATACACACTTCACAATCAGTGTGTGTCTATGTTACTGGTCACTTTCCATTTAAAAAAAGAAAATCCAAACTGGATTGTAAAATTTTTTGCAATAATTTAACCAAAGGAAAAAAAATTGCTAACAAATCTTCTAAAAAATATTCTGTGGTTGGACAGAAATGGGCAACTATCAAGTCTTTGCTTGGTAATATGCATCAGAAAAGAAGGACCAGAACCATGGATGGACAGAGGGAACAGCAGGAGATTTCAGCATCTTTTTGATGCAAATTTTATATTTCCTCTTCAGATTATATCTCCTTTCTGCAACCAAAAAATTTAAAGAGACAGAAAAGTAAACAGTGCAATACTTGCATAAAACCAGCTGTTTGTGTATTCTGCAACAGCAGGAAATAATTACTGTGCGTATTTCAAGTCTTCTCCTAGCTCTTGTCTTTTTGATGTACCTCATCAGGCTACATTTGGCAATGAAATCAGTACTAAAATGGCAGTCTCCGAAGTATGCATTTTAGTTTCATGCAAGTGCAGACTCTGAAATACTTTTCTGTGTTTACTTTGTGATTTCTTCATTTAACTTACATATTACGAGTTGGTTAAGCATACTTTTTTGTAGCCTTCCAAAGCATAGAAAAAAAAGGCAGAGTAAATACACATAGACTAAAAAGACATCACAAAGATAAATAAAATCAACAACGACCTTTCCTCACGGAGCCCTTGAATCAGCTCTTTCCATCTTCTAAAAGGCCTGACCCTCTTATTTCAAAGACTTTCTCAACAGCCTGCCTATTCAAAAGCTAATAAAACATGGTATCAGTTAGTATGACTTAGTATTTAATTAGCCATTGTAAATCAATGAATAACTCTCACTTTTTAAGGAGTTAACAAGCTTTCCATTTTCGTTTCTTTTTTTTTTTTTTTTAGTACATATGGGAACAGCATTCTATTTGCCACAATGTCATAGAAGTCTGCTCCATCGGTCACTGAAGTCACTAGTACCTTCTTCCACTCTTCACACAGACACTGACCTGGCATTTAGCTGCACAAGACCTAGTCATGGAGCAAAGCAAGCTAGTCATTCAGAGAAAACGTGATTGCACTGTCGTGGCTGCTCACTAGTTAATTATCAATAGACATGCAAGTTCTAGTGCTGCTAAAAGTAATGTACCGTGGAAAGGCTTTTCTTAAGAACTGAAAACAATTAATTTGGTGTGATGCCTTAGAGCCTTTTGTGGGAGATGTTATCTTGCTCAGTAGAAAATTAGATCAAAATTGAACTAATAAATGAATGTTTTTCATAGCTTTGTGTGGTTGCAGAATACCATTTGTAAATATCAGAATAAATGTATCTCCTCATAAATTTTCATACATGGTACTAACCCATATGAAGAGATCAAAGCCATAAAACTTTTTATGGATTTCCACATATTTTATTGTGCAATGAGAACAGAGTTTGCAACTCTTTGCCTTTCTGTATAGATTTTTGTACTTGCAGGAACAACAGAAAATATTTTCAGAAGTGTCTCATGGCACGTGTATGTGTTCATTTGGAGTTAGTGGAACCAAGTCCCATGTAACTATTCGTCACTCAATGCTTGTTCTTATCATCTTTACTCATAGGATATGCTCTCCATCCTCTGATCATCCCATTTGTTCTCTCTTTTCCTATTGTAGTTAAGATACCTTTTTCTTAAAGGAGGGCAGCAGAACTGTGTGCAGGATTCCAGCTCAGGTACATTTCTTTCTGCTCTGGAAACATTTTCCCAGATTAACACTAGGATTGATCTCTCTTTTCCACTTTGCAACACACTAACAGTCTTACTCATTCTGTTACTGAATAGTGCACTGTGTCTTTAGGTCTTTAGCAACTGGTCATTTCTTAGCTTATAGAATAAATTCCTTTTATTTGTGTTTGTATCCAGGACCTTTCATTTTTTGCTGTTGAGTTTATAGCATTTCTTTTATTCCAGTTCCATTCTTCATGTACCTAACCTCCTCTGCATTTATGATGGCTCATAACCTTGTGTCAGACTTTTTCTGACAACACCAAAGATGAAACACTGTACTTAAACAGTCCTTAAGGAACTGCTTTAGGAACCTCCCTTGCACCGTCCATTCCCCCCCCCCCCCCTTTTAAATACTACTGTTGTTAGTTCTTCACCTAGCTTAGAAACTTTATGGTTAAATGTATAATTACATTAAATGCTTTATTGAAATCTGAAGTATTAAATCTAAACCTAAAGATATAAGGTCTACTCCATTTGTCTAGAAAATTAAATACACAGTGTTGTGTCTGAACTAAGTGTACTTCTATCCAACGCTACACTGAAATCTAAAGAGATATGGTCTACTTTATTTGTGGAGAAAATAATTTCAAAAAAAGGCTTTGTATTAAGTCTGGCCTATTCTTCCTTTGGCAAGTACATATTTCAGTTTATTCTATCTTCTGTTTTCATCACATATGTTTATACAATCTTTCTTTCAGAGTTTGCAGCCTTGGTTATGGCTGAGACTAAATACAATTTTTGTCAACAAAACACAGACTCTATATTATCTAGTCCTATAAATACCTATCACAAAAGTTTTAGAATGACTTGCATTTATTCTGTGGTTTTAAATAACTCCTGCCTATGGATAATCTCTTTCCTCAAATTCTGAAAGTGTTGGAAGCTTTATGAATGATTAATTTAAAAATGTGAATATTGCTTGCAATGAAGAATTATGCAATGAAGGAAGACAGATAAGCAAGTACACATTTCATCTGTAATTTCAATGAATCAGAGCAGCTTACAAAGTCACTAAGGATCATAACTGATTAAATATGTTCTGGAAGGAAAATTTCTAGAGTTTAAATTAAAGTTCTTAAATTTTCACTGCCTTTTGTATTTGAACTTGAATTTATACATTGAACCAAAGATTAAGCTTTTCATTCTGCATCCTGGCAGAAGAAAAATTTTCTTTTCTTATACTCATAAATCAACTGGTGATTGAATGACTAAGATTTACATTTCTAATATAGTCACCAGCAGAATTTTAAAGTAAACTGTATCTGCAATTTCTTGTGATTAATGATAAGCTATTCATGATAAAACGTGTTATGACATGTAACAGCAAAACATTTTGAAACAATCATAAGACAAATAAAATAATTCCTCAGGTCTGACTGGATAACTCATAGGGTATTCATCCTCTGGAAATACCCTGTACGTGCAAATCAAGTCCACACCACCAAAGTTAAAAAAAAGTAATTTGCAATTTGGTTCTCTTTATCTTATGATCTGCCATCTCTGATAGTGAAACTGTGGTGCTAAATTTTCTTTTACAAAGACCCTCAAGCCTTTGAAAGAAGAGACTGGGTCACTGGATATCTTTCTATGAAGACCACTCGATTTACAAAGACCCCAATGCAGCACTAAAGCAGCACTGATACCCATCTGGCAGTGAAGGCCCACCACTTGCAGCAGCCTGGCATAGAGGGATCTTCTGGACCAATTTCTAATGCTTCAGGAATAAAAACAAACAAACAAAAGGTCCAGATTTCCCACAGAGTACCAGAAGTTCGCATTCAGACACCTGAGGCAGTGACCACATTTCCCAAACTGCTCAGAATCCAGCAGTTTCTAGAGTGAGCGGCAAGAGCTACTTGTTGAAAATCTGGCACCATCTGCTCCAGAGCTGCACTTTTTCCATTTTATCCAGGCTGGAATATCATACACACAGAGCAATGATTACAACATCATGGGCATCAGGCGTAAGTCAGGTGATGGGCAGGGTATTTCATAGCTGCTTTTAAGTAATCAGCATTCAAAACTTGATACACTCCTGGATCATTACCATCTAAGATTTTGCTAAGGAAAGTCCAAGGACTCTAGGTAGTGACGAAGTAATTTCCTACATGGCAAATTCTATGGGCAAATCCGTCATCTTAGTGTGCTCTTGGCATACTGTGCGCTGTCACAGACCTTTTGTGTAAGATATGAGAGAGACCCAAGTGATTAGCAAAGGCCCCAAGATACTTTTTGCTACAACACAAAGATTAGCCTCCAAAAGTGAGCTATACTGCGATGTAGTCAATTATCACTTAAATGTCTCCAGGGGTTTCAGTTAAAACAAGAATTTGGGTCCCTTTTCTGCTCCACACAACCCTCCAAAATGTAGCATAGTCTCTCCATCTCCCCAAAGTAGTAGCTGTATTTCATTAGTGAGCAATGTACAAACTCTAGAGAACAATAAAATGCTATGCTGAATATAGGTGACTATTTATCACTAGTGACCTATGGCTCTAAAAACGGTACAAACATCACATACCATCAGGTTGAGTTTACATGGAAAACAATGAGACTAGATATTCATTCCAGTTTGTTAAAGTTAAATGTGTGTCTGGTTGTAGAAAATGCCTGGATTCTGCCAGAATTTAACATTTCATTTTTGATCTCCACAGGGAAACATAAACCAGTGATGATTTTTTTTCCAATGCTGAAGTTGTTAGATCCTAAATTTCCAGCTGCTCATACTGACACCTTTTCAGGGACTCTATGTGAACAATTTAATCATTTCTTTCAGCAGAAAAACTGACTCCATTAGAGTGCAGTGGCCCAGAGGACCAGGAGCAGCTGTTAAAATGCAATCACTGTTGAGCTCATATAAATTGTCATAAAAGTTCTTTCACTGTTGCTGTATTTAAACTTGCTAAAGTACATCCAGTAAATGCATCCAACCTCTCTTTTAGATGCTTGCTCCTACTCAGGTTATGAAAGAAGGTCTCTCTGTAGCAGTCTTTGTGTTGGTCTTTTATCCTTGGTAATGTTCCAACCGCTCTGAAAATGGCAATTATTAATTCACTGTGAAAAAAACACCACTTCTACCCCGATATTCTGATTCATTTTCTTCCAGTTTCTAACCTGCTGTTTCTGGCAAAAGCCTTTTTGATAAAGTGAAGGCTGAGTACTTTCGAGGCAGACTTTGACAAAATTAGGTGCCATATGTGACAAGTTTCAGTTGGTGTTTATTTAAGCTAGGGGGTAGACCACAATGACTCCATTTGGTAGCTCAGCTCTAGATCCACAAAAGGGTATTTAGCTGCTTGACGCCTTCCTCTCTAGGGACTAATCCTCCCTGGGAGTTCAGCACCTCATACCTCTGTGGACCTGAGCCTTTCCTCCTAACTTGATGGGATGAAGTGAATCTCCACAGAGCAGGCCAATGCATATGCTAGCATCCGCTCATCTGACTGAAATTGCAAAACAGGGCTGGCATGTGCTTAAGAGGTTCCTGGTAAATGCAGGCTATTACCCAAAGCTGAAAGTTTGTTCCCCTCATCAGGCTCTCCGAGACTGTAGAAACTGCACTTACGGTCTGAGCATATGGATGCATTGCAAAGCTGTAAGTTAGGTTGTGAATTTATAGATAGCCAGCCACTTAAGAAAAAGTTTTTCTGTGTGAAGGCTTATCCTATGTTAAATCTGAAGTAGCTTACGATTCTCGTGCTGTGGAGGTGAGCTACCTGGAATTGCCTGATATTTACCTGAGGCTAAGAAACACAGCTGGATGGTTGCTGGAAAGCTGCTGATGCACAGTAACCGGTTCGTACACTCAGAAGTGCAATTGTCATCTATTCATTTGGAGTCTGACAAAAATCAATATAAAACTACTTTCACAGAAACTAGTGGGCTGCCTTCAAGTGGTATTGCGATGATAATAAAGAAGATCCATTCTTAGGCACCAGCTTGGGCTTGGGAAATCCCTAATGCCAGCGCTCTGTAACCCCCGCAGTGATCTCGGGCAGTGCTTTTCTCAGATCCTCAAATGTATTTACACATCACTGTTTTCAGATGGGTATCTAAATGGCTTTGAAAAATCTGATCAGAATGCCTCTGTGCCCAGTGCCAACTCTGTTGAATGGGTTATTAGTAAAATCTTATGTTATAGTAGTGCCGTGGGACTAATGAGATCCTATGTTAATGAGGGCACTATGAATAGCTAAGACAGATAATGAAGACAGATTATTACTGAACTGAGGAGTATTTAAAGGGAAAGTTTCCCTGTCATTTAGAAACTCCCAGAGTGAATCCAACTGGTAAAAGCAATTCTGAAATACTCCAAGTTTCCCTCCTTAATATCTTTCAGGGTTCAAGTGCTGGTGTTATTTGGATCCTACCTTTATCTTTGATAAAGTGGATTATGAGACCCTACCTGTTTCATGACTTCCTGATTGTACTAAATGGTGGCTATGAATTCAGTGTGCTTCTGCTTAGGCTCAGCAAAGCTGTTCCATTGCCGCCTTCTCATATGCACAATATGTAATATCCTTGTGTTATATCATAGTTTTTTGTTTGCTCGCAGGTAAAGGCAAACTTTTATTTTTGTATCCTGAGGTATACTGATATCCCCAGTGAGACATAGGGCATTCCTGTATATAACTTAGTTCAAAAACAATTGCATATCAGTCCTTCTGACACCTGTGGAGATTGAGTTACCAGATCAAAGCTCGGAACTGATTTTGTTCTTCGTGGTTGCTCCACTCAGTCAGAAATAATTTGTAAAAGACCTTTAGGGCACCTTCAGCTGAGCACAACTGCATTGATTGGAGAGATATGCATACTTTTGTGAGCATACTTGTGCAGATTTCAAAGTGTAAGGTATTCAGACCAGTGTTTTCCTGGAGGAATACCAGTGAACTACGTGGGTGTATGCATTCCTGTATACCTGGAGAGACATCTATGGGCTGTGAGCATAGTTAAAACAGAAAAACTGTCAATATTCTAGGTGGAAAATGAAAGAGAAATGTATTGGAAATCTAGCATCAAGCCTATTAGAGCTGCATTTAGTGGGTAACCAGGAGGGGACAGGACAGGGTATTTCTTTTCTTCTCTATTGATCCTGATTGTTGCTGGCTTTAACAGTGAACATTCTCAGAAGAGAAAGAAAAGAGTTGGTAACAGTGTGTGTGACAGTCTGCCTATTTCAATAACAGTTAGAAATCCATGGTCAGGTGAAGAGATTTCAGGATTTTCTCACTTTATCAAGTGTTGCAGTACACCTAGAAGAGCTGGCGAGGTAAAAAACAGACTGACAGGCACCACTCATTTCATCCAGCAATGCACACAGTTGCCATTGACGAAAGGGAGCTATTATATCAATTTTGTTAAAGGAGGGAAGTCTTCTGCAAAACTCATCAGTTTCTGAATTTTGGGGGGTGAGAGGGAGAGGAGAAAAGTACATTTTAAGGAATGGGGAATCAATTTGTTATTGTGCAGCTATTTTTCACTTATGAAAGTTATGCTTTATAATGATAGCTATGTACCCAGGGCTTGGGGTGAGTGATTAAAAGACTCTAAAGAGTGAAATAATTAAACCTGCCCCTTTTCCAATAGAAACAGTGTCCAACAAGGTAAAATTATGGTTGTGATATAAAAGCATTGCTGATAAAAAAAATTTTGAGAGTTACAACACAGGACGACTAAAAGAGGAATCTGACTAGTAGAAAACTTTATATTTTTCACAGGCCTTGCTCAAATATGAGAATGCTCAAATTACTACTCCAGCACATTTGATGTACATAATGTTCATTTTAGAAACTTCTGATCTTATTAGTAAATGGAAGTTTAACTAAAACAAAGCAGTCAGATCAGTAGGCAGTGATGGCTAGAAATAACATTCTAAATATTTTAATCCTGATGTTCCAGAGATGTTTACCTTTGTGGAGATAAGCAGAACATATACAAAAAATGAATGAACAACAATCTGCATTCTGTCATTAAAATGAACTTTGCAGATGACTTGCTCTTGGACTGCGAGACCAATTCTTTTTTTAGAGTGCAGTATGCAGAACCAGAAAATAAAGACAAAACCAGCCTGTTTGCAACCTCTCAGGGATCAAATACCACATGGAAAGTAGTTTTGTGTTTTTGTATTTATTTTTAAGTGCTTAGTTTAGTTATTAGAACACCACTTTTTTCTTCTTCTTCTCAAGTATTTTACATCAGCTCTGTAGTTTAAAGTGATACTTAAAATGCCTGTAGCTTCATTACAGTTACAGAGAATTCATACCAAAAGCCTTTTGTGTTGGACTATATACCATGTCTGCTGTATGTGTCTCTTTTATACCACTGCTGCATGATAAAGTGAAAGCAAGACACTTTTGAAGTATCTGCATTATCATTCTCAGATGCTACTTTCATCCATCTTATCCATCACTGTAATTTTTACACACCTGGGCTGTCATACACCAGAGCCGGCTAACCTGATTTCCCTTGGCATTAAGGCCCCTTTTATCAAGTTTGCTGAGAATGGAGCCTAACATGGCTATAAAATTTTATCAATAACTGTTTCAAGGTCCCTAGACCTTGGGAAAGTAACGTCCAGAGGACCTAAGTCTGGTCAATGTTCATCTGAATGTTTTAACAGGCCAGGGAACGTCAAAGTCAACAAAAGTAATGTGTGAATTCATAAAAATTAGGATCATCAGACTCTTATGGCTCCAGCCATCTTCTAGGTGAGATATAAGGCTGAATCCCTCACTAGTGATCATTAGGCAAGCATCTACTGTGATGGACAGCAACTCTCAGGGTGGCATAGAGGCCAAAATTTTTGTTCATGTACAGTACCACCTTGCTAGATTGACGTTGGGGCTGACTTGGTCATAACCCTGAATATTTTCCCTGGGGAAATGGAAGGTCCACCAAGTGCAAGTGCTCCAGAGAGCTCTCCTTGCACTACAGGTGAAGCCCAGCACTCCGTGCAGCCTCCAGCTATGCCTCCTGGCTGAGGCAAGAGGAGGCAGCAGGGAACACCTTGAGACCTTCTTAAAATGAATCCTGTGTCACCTGTTTCAAGCAGCCAGAATCCATAGGGAACCTGAATTCAGGTTGAGTTCAAGCAACCAGTGTCTTGTGAGTCTTGTTGACACTTCCAGGTACAAACTGTTTTGCTCTTTGATTTAACAGTTAAAGAACTAGCATCAAACCCTACATTTTACCAAGCAGAAGAAGCTAATTTAGACCAAATCCAGAACACTGCTTCCTCATCTAGCCAGAAGTAAGGAGACACATACACAGAACTTCGGCAGTCTTCTGTGTTGCACTTCTGCCCAAAGTAGCAGAAAAAAGTGAGAGCTAGAATGAAAATATGGCAAAATGTAATCATATAGTGTTCTTTAAGAGTTTTCTAAAGAATATAATAATGACAGTCTTTATTTTTTCTTTAATTTTGTTTGTTTTTCAGCTGACCACTTCAGGAAAGAGAATACAAATTCTGGCTTTAGTTTGTCACTGGCAAAAGGCTACAATGTATAAAAATTGTGGAATTCAAACTAGCCTGTCCTCAGGGACAGGTTTGTCTGCTCCCTTGCTTGGGCACACAGTGTGCATACCAGCAGGCTGTGCTCCTCAGTGGCTTTGGAGTAATGCTTTCTCTAAAATAACATAATAATGCTTTAGGTATTAAAGGGTTGCTTTAGCCAACTTCACTAAATGTACGTTCCAAAATAAAACTGAAATTCTTTGAACTGCTGGCAATACTGAAAATAAGTGAAGTTCATAGCAAGCATGTATGCAAAACCCACACAAAGACAGGCTTTGAGACATGCTCAGTTGCATTTTCAGGTAACAATGTTATCACACTGGTTTTTGCTTGAAGGATCTGTGTCCTGCCTGGTTCTCTGTTCTGTGATTCACTCACAGGTCTGTACCCAACATTAGGAAATTTCTGAAGGTGCCCAAAGAGATTAACGTTTTCAGCTCCTCTGTTTGTGCCTTTGACCTTCCCTATTACTTGCTGTAGTCTTTCTCCATTTGTATTTGTGTGTGTGTGTGCACGTGCACAAAATTCTTAAGCAGTGTGGGGGATAACTAGCAAGTGCTGCAATGCGGAGGTTTCATTTCTAAGGGCCAGTTGTCATGAGAGTACCAAATAAGCACACTGCAGTTGGTAACAGCCTAGCATTAGCTAAACCCAAGTGTTCAACTTTTTTATGATTTGCACCTCCTGAGATGATTTCCAATGGAAACATGGACCATGCATAAAGAATTTAAGCCTCTTCAAATAGACTTTATCTTTTTTTACTTCACCTTCACAGACTCTTAGGAATAGTCCACAGCCACAAACTGATAACCATGGGGCTACACATAGCAAAACTGTAATAAAAAAAATCCTTAAAGGAATGTTGTATCTGTCATATGTGGATATGAGTGTGACAAGGTTTGTAAGAATGGTAATATATTTTACAAGATCCATTCATACTGTAAAGAAAACAGAAACATTAAGAGTGCATAAGCCTCGCTTCTGGTCCACAACAGAAGGAACAGACTTGAAATTAAGTACAAGCTGGAAACAATTGCTCTGAGTTTAATTTAATTATGGTAGTAATCAATTAGAAAAGTCTGGTTAGGTTATTATTTGTGGGCAAAATGAGATATTAATTATAAGGAATTGCCAAAATTGCTAGCTCTTGAGGGATGGACACAAAGAAAAGTTATTGCCTGTGGAAATCTGAGAGTTTATATTGTAATCAGTCTTCATGTATTCAGAGTTTCCTTGACAAATTTTCTGCAGATTTGATCTAATACATTTTCCTCTGGACAGTATAGTAGAAAATCACATGTGTTTTGTTCACTGTTAACATTAAGAGTTAAATGCTTAGTGCTTTAAGGATATAGTTAAGTTCTACCTAGAATCTTACGTGACAATATAGGTTGCTTAGGGCCAAGCTAATAATTTTGATAGATTCACTTTTTTTTTTATTATTTAATTTATTTTGCATTATGACATAAAATTTACACATTCTCACACTGGATCTGAATCAGATTCAGATGCATTCAGGTCTGAGTTATTAATTAAGGTCCACTCTTAAACAAAGCATTATTAAACCAGATCATAGTAAAGTGAGCTTTAGAACAAAAATAGCTTGCTATGATTTATGCACCGTCTGTTGCAAGTTACATTTTTTTTTTCAGATTATCATGCAAAAGTTTTCTCTTACTCTTTTTTTTTCCTGTGTAAACTAAACTTCACTTTTGCTTTTCAAGATTCTCACCATGGGACCATTTTGTGCTGTAATTTGGCAGAGGTGCTTTCTGAGTAGGAGGTTTGGACTTGTTTTCAGGATAACTGAGGTATTCTTTTTCTTTGCTTTTGTTAAATTTTGGTATTTTGCTAACCTTTTTGATGAGAACATAGGGACCTGCAAGAATAACTTTTCTCATGGAAATGGAAAAATTTCTATTCTCTACCATACTTGGGAGTGGGAAGGGGAGAAAATTATTCTCTTTGAAAAATAAAAAGCTAACGAATTTATAGAACTGTCTGGAATTTATATCCTTGAAAAGGAGCTGATTGTACTTTTATACACTTCTTCTCAGATACTTCTTATTTCTCTAGACTATGTTCAGTCATTCCTAGAAGAGAATAATACTCCGTAGTCATTAAGAAATTTGCTGTATTATACCCATGGATTAAAAACTAAACTAAGGGTAGAGTACAGCAGTTCTGACATAATTTCATGATTATTTTTAATGCATATACTAACAAACATCTCCAAAACAAGGAATTAAATTCATAAAAATATATAGATGGGTATATCTACTCTTCTACATGGAAGCTCTTCTCCTTGTTAAATCAGAGGTTAGGCTCTTGGCTTCCATTCCATTCCTTGCCAACAATCTGCTAATGTGTCCTTCAAAATCTCTTGTCATTCAGTTGGCTCACCTGAAAAATGCCTGCTGAGGAAAGAGAAGTGTTTTCTAAATTGTATTGGAATCCTTCTCTCAAAAGTTAAGTATATGAAAGATAAGTCTGTGAAACAATAAGTGCATTAAAAGAAGGGATCCATTTCAGTTGGACAACAGAATGAAATGATTACATCTGGTGATGGGGTCAATAAACAGCAACCTTTGCCCGTAGACAAATTCCCTGTCCAAGTAATTACACTCTACTTAAGCTTGTAGTCCTGGGGTCATGTGCAAACTCATTCCCCAAAAGCTCAGCGAACTACAGAACTGGTCTAAGACCTTGTGAAGGCAGATTTTTTTTAACAACTTGATTTGTCTCAGATATGAGGAGCAGAGATTATTCTCCTTCACTGCCCAAGACTTGTTAGATGAGATTCCAAATTCAGCTGACAACAATAGACTAACTTTTCAGGTATGGCTTTTATTCTGGAAAAAAGAGCATTACTTTTAACTAACATGTTAAATATCATCATCCCCAGAAGAGTAGGGTATATCAAACTCTTTCCCTTTATTCACTTTTCAGATAACTCCTAGAAGTACTACCTCTGTCATCCTGTGTATTCTCTTTATGTTCCTGACTCTCAAGTTCCTGCAGTTTGCAAAAGACAGTTTGAGGGATTACTTAGAACTTGTAGATTGTTCAAGTTCATATAAATTGAAATGTATTCAAAGTGCCTTCTAAAACTGCTTAAGGCATCTGACTTTACTTCTGGAGTAGCAATAAAATATGTGAATAGAACTGAGAAGACCTATACTCTGGGGCAGTGGAGCATCAAGACCTTGATCCACAGTAAAAATACCTACCTTAAGCAGCCTTAGCTTAAAATAAATCTATTTGCTAATACAATTTCTAGGTTTCCAGTTTACTGAGTCTACTACCAAACTATCTTTGTAAGTGATAGAAAGCTTTTTTTTTTTACATTAATTGTTCTCTTATTTCTCTTATTCTTACATAAGGAGTCCTTAAAAATGACATCGTTGATTTTGCTTTGCAAAAAGTATTTTGAAGAGATAGCCATTTTTATTCCAGAAACTTCTCTTCACTGTGGTCCCAATGTAAACCCACAAGGAGTTTATGGGAATTATCCACCCACCAAAACAGATATTCAGTTAGGCCTCTATGTTTTGGATACATACGTTAAGATCTCACTATCAACTATCGCTTAGCTCTTTGTCAGAGGGACAGGACTTTGGAGTTTGTATTATACTTGCAAAATGGAGCATATTGAATGGCACAACTGCTGCCTCCTAAAACTTACAAAGCATTCCTGAAAATCAGTGCTTGCCATATATGACTTTCTATGAAGGTACTATATGAAAGATATACCTGTTAGGCTTTTCAGAACATGTGTGTTTAATCTGGGTGTAATTTTTACAGCGATACAAAAAACAGCAACTGGAACCTTGATTTTTTATATAGTTTTTCTGACTGTATATCTAATATATCTAATCTTCAACCTGAACTCAGCAGAAGCAAAACTGCCCTGGAGATGTTTTAATTTCAATGGAGTTTTTAAAAAGTAATTAAAATCAGGACATCAGGGTTATTCCAGCATTTCTGTAGAAAGTGTAATGAGATTACTTCCAGATAGAGATCTGAGGCAGTGGCAGAACATTTTATTGAATGTATAGTGAGAAACAGAAGATTTGAGTTTTCTTTCATTTGCACTGGTAGAAATTAGAAATATGCTATGTGGTGTAAAATAAATAACGACAGTGTAACTTCAAAGAGAATGAAACTAATAATTTCTAATAGACAAACACCTGTTCTGGAAAAAAAAAGTTTCTGGTGTTTAATTTAGGCTGAAATACAGGGGCAAAACTGTACTTCTGTAAATACTATAATTGTCTAATCTAACTCCAGTACTGAATGTGAGAGAATATATTGTAAATATGGTTGATAATAATACCATAAATTCAGACATCATCATTTTCAACACTAAATGCTAAATATGTAAACCTTTATCTATAATGGAGTGGAGCATTTTTAAACCATCAGGACACCTGAGTTCTAAAAATGTCTTTGTGTGTTTGTGCCTGGATTCATCCTTTACGGGCTATCTAAAGTGTGTGTATTGACTATTTTCTAAATATGATCAGAACTTGTTTTACAGTCTTTGAAATCTGTCTCAGAAACTGCGTCTTGTGTAGCATACAGCATTGTCATCTGGGAGCACAGTGACTGCTGCCTGCTGCCTGGGTGTCAGTTAGGTTATTGCTCTGTCATGGCACAAACAAAGCTTTCTACGCTTCCCCTGCTTTCTTGTTTAATTGTGAGGAGATGTATTACCTGACTTATGATAAGAGAACTACACTGAAAAATCCTAGTGGTGCTTAACTGTTTCCAGTCATATGACAGCTTAGTGGAAGATGTCAGCAAATTTTTGTCAACTGCACTACTTAATTCTGAAAAAAAAACCAAAAAAAACCCCCCAAAAACAAAGAATTCACTGAGTTACAAGAGCGTATGGGTTTTGCAAAATTATCCTCCAAGGCTGTGTTGTGAATTTGCTCAAAATTATTGCTTAACATTGTTCAACAAATATGTATCATTGCCTTTTCTCTCTTCTGGAGATATTTGTTCATTTATAGTCATGAAAAGAAGTTCTATTAGGGAGCAATGTTTTCCCACTCTGCGGACTTAGGGGATGTGAGAGAGGTTCGTTCTTGTGAACTATGATGTATTTCAGGAATGTTGGCTACCAACACAGAATGTGTTCACCTTGGAGCTGGTTTTCTGCAGAACACATCACTAAAATGTTCTTTTAACAGCCACCCATTCCAGCACCCAGGTGTGCTGTACATGCATCCCGTTTCTCACACACCAGAATACTTTCCAATATCAGCGTTCTTTATTGAAATCACAGCCAACCACATTAAGATATGATTTCAGGTAATTATAAATGGAAATAATATTTATAAAATACCTACCTGACTAAAGGTCATGCTGCTGTACAAAATCCATGTTTTACTAGGTCAGTCAACTCCTTCGGTTTAATAAGGCATTTGTTGGCAGATTTGTAAAGTGATATGGGTTCTGCAGGTCCTAGTAGTTTTCCGCAGAGGAAATAATTTCACTGTTTCAGATTACAAGTGCTAAAATTCTTAACCAAGATGGTTTTTTGGAATGCCAGTCTTATCAGATCTACTGCATTCTACTCAAAACTCATCTATCTACTGTACGTGCTTTATTTACACCAGAGTGTGACAGCTCTCTCCTGCTCTGTCTTACACAGCTGGCCAGCCTGATCTGTGGTCAGTGACGAAGGATGTATCTGAAGGACAAGGTTCTGCACCTGGGTCAGGGCAACCCCCGGTATCAATACAGGCTGGGGGATGAAGGGATTGAGAGCAGCCCTGCACAGAAAGACTTGGGGGTACTGGTAGATGAAAAGCTGGATGTGAGCTAGCAATGTGCGCTCACAGCCTAGAAGGCCAGCTGTGTCCTGGGCTGCATCAAAAGCAGCGTGGCCAACAGTTTAAGGGAGGTGATATTCTGCCCCTCTACTCTGCTCTGATGAGACCCCTCCTGGAGTACTGCGTCCAGCTCTGGGATCCTCAGCATGGGAAAGATATGGACCTGTTGGAGCAGGTCCAGAGGAGGGCCACAAAGATGATCAGAGGGATGGAGCACCTCTCCTGTGAGGAAAGGCTGAGAGAGTTGGGGTTGTTCAGCCTGGAGAAGAGAAGGCTCGGCAGGGGACCTTCTTGCAGCCTTTCAGTACTTACAGGGGGCTTATAAGAAAGATGGGGACAAACATCCCAGGGCCTTTTGTGGTAGGACAAGGGGTAATGGTTTTAAACTCAAAGAGGGTAGATTCAGACTAGATATAAGGAAGACATTTTTTCCAATGAGGGTGGTGAGGCACTGGAACAGGTTGCCCAGAGAGGTGGTAGGTGCCCCATCCCTGGAAACATTCAAGGTCAGGTTGGACGGGGCTCTGAGCAACCTGATCTAGTTGAAGATGTCCCTGCTCATTGCAGGGGAGCTGGACTAGATGACCTTTAAAGGTCCCTTCCAACCCAAACTGTTCTATGATTCTATGATTCTATGAAATGTATCTGCTTGGTCAATAGCAAATTGAGCCGGAACACTGTCTGAATCAGCGTTTGATTTTAGACAACTGTTAAAATATTATTTCAGTGAGCCTGGAATTTTGAAGAAGTATTGGTTGAACTGAAAACTCGTGGTCACGCTTAAAGTTGAAGCAGATTGTGTTCCCGCAATACTGTGCCCTTACAGAGTTTAGCATCACAAGGAAAAAACCCCAACATTGGACCACTATGCCTCTCTTTGAGACTTTTGAGTCATTGGCAGCCTGGTTTTGTTTAGGAAAGGAAAAATGAAGCCTTTTGATGTGGTTTTTAATTTTTCTACTGAAATACAGAGTCGAGTAAAGGGGAAGATTGAAAATCTTCCAGTAAGAAAGGGTGGCTTAATTAACCATCGCTCCAAAACTAGGACATGAAAGCAATGCGAGAGAACTGTAACTCTGAAGTACATACTATTTTCAAGCATTTTCTTAGGATTCATGGCAGAAAATTCCTCTGTGACAAGCATGACCAACCATCACATGTACAAACACAGTCGCTAGGCAGTGAGCAACATCTCCCTGCTCAGCAGAAGCATCAGGACCAGAGGAAGTGAGTCATGACTCGCTTTCCAAGGATTGGTATGAAACAAACGGGCCAGCAAGTGGGGATGACAGCTGCAGCTTTTAGTGTCAAGGGCCCAGAAAAGTCATCTGGTTCCCACGATGGCATATTGCTTGTGTTTTTCTTTCCTGTTGTTATGACTCCCATCTTTGTCTTCTGATGCTGACAGAGTATTTGACAGGGCCTAGCCACAAAACAAATGTTTCAAAGAAGCTGGAAAAGTGAAGACATGCCGTAGGTTTGATGTTGCTGGTGCTTAAAAATACTTGGTAAGGAAAGCAAAGTTAGCCAAAGATACACCTAATCATGCAGTCACAGAAGAATCTCCTGTCCTCTGGCAAAACTGTGGCATACCAAAGAGTAAACAACCATCCTGATAGCCTGCTTGCTGCATGGTGTTGTAGCCTTAGACCTCCGTGAAACGTTGAACTTCAGTACCATAGGCAATCCTAAGTTTTCAATATTTTGTTACCTTCCAAATAAGGATGAAGGAATGAATTTGAGCTTTTTATGTGTTAAGCAAATTGTTCCAAAATACTTAGTTTCAGTCCTGCTGAAATTAATTTTTTTTACCCTGTCATTTTAACTTGTACATTTGTAATCTCTGAAGGCAAGAAATTGTAAAGATGAGATGTAGAAATGAATGTTTTACTTTGGTCAAAATAATATATTTTCACCTTCTTGGATCTAGTTATTACACTGATTTCCTGTAAAATGTGAACAAAGTTGATCCCATTCACAGTATGGTTGGATATGCCAGCAGTGTAACCGTTCAGTGTTACCACTGGCTTGACACCCAGCAAGTAGAGGACTTCCCTGCCTCCACAGAACAGAAGAGGGAGGAAAAGCCTGTGTTGGGGCAGGGGTGTGTGTCATACTCTGGATGGAGGTAAAGTAGGAGAGCCGTGGAGGCTCCTTCGGTTGAGCTCTTTGACAAGAAAAGACTTGATAATGGGCAAAGTAGAGCCTGGGCAGAGATGTGGCTCCCACTGGCACTACAAAGGGCTGAAGCTGCTTGGTTGTGCTGATAGGGCTGACCTTAGAAACCCACTCAAGACTCACGGCTATCTTAATTTCTGTCGTGGTTTAACCTCAGCCAGCAACTAAGCCCCACACAGCCGCTCACTCACTCTCCCCCACTGGGATGGGGGCTAGAATTGAAAGGGTAAAAGTGAGAAAACTCATGGGTTGAGATAAAGACAGTTTAATAGGTAAAGCAAAAGCCACACACACAAGCAAAGCAAAACAAGTAATTTGTTCACCACTTCCCATCGGCAGGCAGGTGTTCAGCCATCTCCAGGAAAGCAGGGCTCCGTCACGTGTAACAGTTACTTGGGAAGACAGACGGCATAACTCCGAATGTCCCCTCCTTCCTTCTTCTTCCCCCGGCTTTATATGCTGAGCATGACATCTTATGGTCTGGAATATCCCTTTGGCCAGGTGGGGTCAGCTGTCCCAGCTGTGTCCCCTCCCAACTTCTTGTGTACCCCCGGCCTACTCACTGGTGGGGTGGTATGAGGAGCAGAAAAGGCCTTGGCTCTGTGTAAGCCCTGCTCAGCAGTAACGAAAACATCCCTGTGTTATCAACACTGTTTTCAGCACAAATCCAAAACATAGCCCCATACCAGCTACTATGAAGAAAATTAACTCTATCCCAGCCAAAACCAGCACAATTTCTAAACAAATACTCAGTGCTTTTAACACAAGTAGTATGTGAATCATCTTAGTAAGAAGCTCTATTATTTGAAGTGTGTGAATCCTTCAGGAGCCTCACCAGTGGCTTTGGTCGCAAAATCTCTTTCCTCTGAGGCCATGACAAGCCAGCCCACTGACAGCCCTCGAAGGGGACTGGGGTCCCGCAGTGCTTGCAGAGACAGCCCACACCAGAGCTGGTAAGGAGGGAGAGAGATGTGGCTGCCAGCCACTTCTTTAAGAAATTTCCATTGAATTGTTGTGGTCAGGTACTTTTTTCACAGATGACTTCTGTTAACTTTATCTGACATTGGGTGGATATTTTAGAAATGAAGCCATTTGCAAAAAAAACCCACAACCCCCCCCCCCCCCCATATAGTTTTAAGCCCTTACATTTGTAAAGAAAAGCGTTGAAGAATATGAAGTGGCTGTAACTGATACAGCAGTGCTTTCCTGAGTTCTGCATCGTCTGATCATCTGATGCAGTTCTCGGTACATGTGCCAATGGATATTCTTTCATCTATTTAGTTTTGGCCTAACATTCCCATAACTTTATTAACATTCTTAGCCTTTTTAAACAGCGTTCCCAAATATGGTTATTTGGCAAATCCACACTCTCTACAGCAATATTAAATACTCTGAATCTAGATGATTTCTCTAACTTTCTGTTTTGCCTCGTCAGTCCAGGTAGTTTGTCAACAGTAGCCAGCAGTTCTAAGAATCAGGGTTCATTCTGTAAACAAAGTTTTAATTAAAACTTCCAAGCGCTTCCAACAGCCATGTATCTCAGGAAATATTTGGGATTCAAACATCTGGGATGTTTGATTTGGATTTTTTTTTCAAATGAATGAATCCATTCATTTGGGATTAATTTTCAAGTCTTCATATTTCCTTTGATTACAATGGCCCAGTAACAACCTATAATGATGGCTTTAGTTACAAATGTACAAAACTAACATCTTGATAGCAGTAAAGCACACAAAAATTTGGGATTTTTTGGAAAGGTATTCTTTTGTGAATGTGCTGGACATCCTGACTTAGTCCTAGAGCTGAGGAGGGCATAGGATTCTGAGAGAGTTTTAACTGGATTGCCCATTGTTTTCATGGCTGCTATCGGCTGTTTTAAAAGCCACTTCTACCCATCCTGTAGATATTAAACAATAACAGGGGATTTTTTGGTCCCTATTAATTATTCTTTTTTCCAGCCTCGTTAAAAATGTTAGAATATAGGGATACTGAAGGCAGAGTAAATAGTGTTGAAAGCATCTGTATAAAAAATTCTGTAAAGGAGCGGGTTTGAAATGTCGGTATTTATCTCCATTTGGTACATACAATTTAAAGTATTTCTGAAGCCCAGCAGGCAAAGAGGGAGTATGGCATTTCTTGCCCATCCTCTTTCTCTCTGACATCTCCTGTCCCTCTTGCCTCCAGGTTGATTGTCACGTGCAGCAACACAAAAGCAGACTAAAGGCAATTTCGGCGCTTCGGATGCTTTTTCGTGCCTTGGGAAGCTAATTACGGACTTCTTTACCTTTCACATCAGGCCGCAGCAAGGGCTGCCTGCCTCCTGCGGGCAGGAGAGCCGGCAGCTGAGCGCAATAACCGCGGCCAGCGGGGCAGGGAACCAAGAGAGCAGGGCCTGTCCCACCACCGCCAGCGAGGGAGCAGGGCAGACCCAGAAGTGCCAGCCAGCTTCAGCCCAGGGCCTAGGCCATCAGGCAGGCGTGTGGTGACAGGGCAGGTCCAAGATCTGGAGGCCAGGAAGTCGAGCGGCAGGTCAGGGTCAGAACCAGGGCCAACCATCACCAGCTGGATCTGTGGTGATGAGGCGCATCCGAGGCCAAGCTGTGTGTCAGTCTGAGGGTCAGAGTCCAGATCAGTGGGGCCCATGGCCAGGCAGGGCAGGGCTGTGGGGCGCTGAAGCCCAGCGCTGCTGGGGCATCACTGGAGCAGGGACTGATGGCCCCAGGGGGATGAAATGGGGTCCTGGGCTGTGGGCAAGGCAGGGGCAGCCCCAGGGGCCCAGTCAGGGCAAGTAAGGCCTGTTGATGTCCTCCGGACCCTGACATCACATTCCTTAGCAGAATATATTAGACAGAGGAATAAAAAGTCTAAAGAATCAGAAAGCTCTGAAAGTGTCATATAAAGGCAGGAAAGAAAACGTGGGTTTGGACTGTGAGTGACCACGTGCTCCTTGCTCACCAAGCTTGGAAAAGAAGCGCAGTTCAGGGAAATGACTGGGATTTTTCAAAACCTTTCCTTTCCCAGGACCTTTCAGGCACACTGATGTCTTTGCCACCCAAGTTTGCCATCAGGTTTTCTCATTGCCCAGTGTTTAATAACAGATCAAGTGAGGAGAGACTAGAAAGTCTGGGACTCTTCAGTTTGGAGAGGAGATAGCCGAGAGGGTCAGCTGAACAAGTTTCACAGAATTATGAAGATAGTGAAGATGTGACAGTGTTAGTCACTGCTATGTACAAACCAGAGGACTCTCAAAGGAACCAGTAGGAGAGTGGTTTAAAATAGGTAAAAGGGCAAAAATACTTCTTTACACTGTAGGTAGTAAACTGCTGGCCACTGCTGTCACAGACAGTTGTGGATACAGAGAGCATTTGCTGGTTCAACAGGGTTTAGATAAATCTGTGGATGATCAGTCCATATACAGAATACGAGGAGGAGTGCCAGAGGGTTTCTCTCTGCTTGATCTACTCTGGTTGTTGGGAGAGTGCAAGGGAAATGCATCTCACAAAATGGCAGGGTCGCATCCTTTCTCTACATATCCTCTCCTTCAGCCACTGCTGGGGACAGACTTCCATGCTTCACCCAACAGGGCATTTCTTATGGGCTGGTGGTTTTGACTCCTCTCCTTAACACTTTTCCATTACAATTAATTTGAAAGCTTCAGGTCCATCCTCTGGATTTAAACTTATCAGGGAAGTCAGAGAGAGTATGCATAAGTGTGTCATTGGTAGATTACGTGACAAACTGTCCACACTGAAACACTGGATTGTGACCAGCTGTCACTGCTCTTAAATCTTCTCTAGCTGCATACAATGACTGCTAAAGTGACACTTAGAATGACCTGATGGAGCTCTATTCTGAGTAGGTACTTCAAATCTAACTCTATTCAGATATCTAAAATTGCATGAGACAAATATTCAAGACAGAGAGCGGTTAACAGGGATGGAGGCAGGAAAAAAAAAAGGGGATCAAAGGAGGACTTGAAAACTGCAGCAAAAGCAGAGGCAAAAGGAACAGAGAACATGAAAAGCACAGTCAGGCAAAATAAGGAGGACCATGAAGCAGGGAATATTCCCCCCACCTCTACCCCATGGGAGACCTTTTCTTCCTAACGAGCATCACTTCCCTGCATGATCTGGCTCTGCACAGTGAGAGTTTTAGTCTTTTCTGTCTTTTAACCATGAATCTGTGGGATGCAGGATTAGACAGTGGCCATCACATGTGAGCTAAGCAGTCCTGAGATAGGGACAGGACCTATATTCAATCTTTGTTCTTATTATAACCTGTGGCAAGTTAAAAAAGTACACCTTCTTACAATTATTTTACAATAAATTCAATTAAAGTAGAATGAAACCTGATGAAACAGCTATTCTCTTCTTAAATAAAGGAGAGTTGTTTTTATGGCTTTTAAATAAGAATAATAACTCCACCTAATAATTTTATACAGAGTACAGACAGTGCAACACCCTTTATTTGGGGGAAAAAACCCACAAACAACAAAACCCCAAAGAAACAGAAAAAATGAAAGCCTTTAAAAGAAGTGTTCTATTTAATATGGACATAGATTTTATCTTATTTAAAACCATTTGACTATCTTGCCTGTCTATTGATTAGACAGAGGAAAATTTGATAGGTTTGTTTTCTTAACTTACTCAGATGAATAAGTGAATCAGTGAACAAGTAATGTGGCTGCTTGCTCCCTCAATCTGTGTTCAATAATACCAAAATGGGCTTACTTTTGGCTGAGGAAAAATATTTGCACAACAAATGAGTGGGCAGCCACTGTGTCCAATACCAGGAGTCAGCCATCTGGATTTAGCATCAGGTGCCCGAAGAAAGAACAGAAAAGCTCTTTGTCCTACATAAATCTCCAGAGAAAAGTTTTGATCCAGATCCTCAGTGGGATGCTGCTTTGGATACCACTGAAAACTTACCTTCAGTTGTTTATTAGTGTTGTCTGCTTCTGGATTTGCAATGATCCTCCCATTCTGTTCCTGTGGTTGGGGTGTTTGTTTTCTCTTCATTTGTCAAATCAATAAGGCCAGAGGAAATACTAACCTTCAGTGACCTACAGATATCTTTATATCTTCCCTGTCAAGCCGTACAGAAACTCAGGGAACAAAGAACCCTCTTTCAAGTCCCATTCTTTTGCCAGAATATTTCTATGTTTTCTGGGAGGGACCAGCAAGATATTCAAGGAGAAACTGCCAGATAAGATAAGCTGTCACTTAACACAGATCTTACTGATTCAATCAGGAGGGAAGATTTCTTTCGTGTCAGGTAGAACTGCTACTTTCAGACCAAAAGTTTCGGTTTAAATATCATCAGGAGCTACTGTCCAGGAAGCGTACACTGGGAGATTAAACACCGGATGGGGAGAGCCCACTAAATCATTAAGTCTGCTGGAGTGTCTGGCCATCATTCGACAGACACTGCTGGGCCACATGGTATAATAAAGTTCAAGCATTATAACAGATTCCTTACTGGGACCACAACGCAGAAGGTGTTGGGTTTTGTTTTTTTTTTCTAATAATATATTGCCAGAAATATCTGAGCTGTTATTTTATATATTTTTTAAAGCCTCTAAAATTATGCTAAAACCATATGACTTGCAGAGATATGCCTTAAAGTCTAATTGCTATCTTTTTCCAAATACAGTTTAGTGAAATTACCAGTATAACTAAGGAACACATACAGTGCCAGTTCCTCGAGAGGGTACATTTTTAAAATTAATTTCTTTCTCTCTTCCTTTTCAGAGAGACAATGCAACATAAGGCAGATAAATAGTGATTAGGAGCCAAGTTTTACGCAAGAACTTCTATTGCTTAAGCAGAGAACAGACATCCAAACGTAGTTTGCACATCTGTGTGCAAATCTAGTTTCAGACCTTAAGATCAAGCTATACCTCAAGATGTTATATGCAAGGCTCAGACTGGAGCTTTTGTATAGATATATGTGCTTGCATACTTATTATTCCTGTTGTGTCTTCCAAACTGAGAATTTCCGGGAATGTTAATTGATAACACTCTTGCTACTGCAGCCCCAAGATGATCTTGAAATTTAATGGATTTTGCATTGTTCTTGTGTATAACCAGCTGCAGAATGCAAGAGATATATCACTGTACTTTCTAAGCCCTGTAGTAAAAGTATCAGATCTTAGAATAATCATAACCATAAAGTTAATAATTTGAATTATTGTGTATAGCTTGAAATCTGGCTGCTTCTCTGGAGCAGGTATATAGCTATACAAGAAGAAACATCATTTTTCAAGGACAGGGGTTAAATTTTTTGCTTTTTGTATGTGTGATAATTATTTTCATGTTATGTAATACACCTAACATCTCTTTGGCACAGTGCCAATGCATATGCCTCCCTTAAAAAGGCCATCAATCTGAGGATCTGTTAGAAATCTTCTTTCCTGAACTATTTACATTGCTGAACAGTTAATTTTCTTCTTTTAGATGGGTAGCTGCATTTTTAGTGTTTATAAGCATAATTCAGTGCTGACACAATTGAGTTTTCCATAACTAATTATCCAGTAGTATAGTAAAAAGCATGCGGTTTATGTAATGACAATATTCTGTAAATGAATCCTGAAATGGAAACTGCAGTCCATCTTTAGAAAGGTATCATATGCTGCTACTGAAGCAAGATAAAATGGTTTTCATGCCAGCTTTGTACTGTAAATCTATTTTATCTCAATTAACTGAGATTTCTTTACCATTCTGTTTCCATCTATGAATTGCAGAGCAATCCACTTTTTGTCGGTGAATAACAGAATTGCATTAATCTAATAATCCAATTCTATACATACAAAATATTGTTTGATCCCTCATTGCAGTGTTCAGTTTCCAAGAGTGCCCAGTAGCAGCAGGTAATCGGTGAAAGATACAAAATAGAAAGGTTCTGTAGTATATTGCTTCACATGGTGATCTCTCAGAAAGATCAAACATGCCAGATGTTAAACAAATATCCATTGAACTATTTTCCTTTTGAGAACACTTAAAAGATTACAGTGCAGAAATGTTTTACATTTCCTGTAATATAATTTGCAATGTATAAAGTAATGCTAGAAACTCAGTTTGAGGTGAACACCCAGAAGCAAAACTTTATTGCAGTACATTTTCAGGTCAACCAAGGATGAAAGGATAAGGAAAACATGCTACTAGAAATACTGTTCAATACTGGGCAGGTCCCATCTCGTAGCCTTCTTCCCTCAGCCTAACGTAGAAGCAGTTGAGGCAAGTGAGACAGCAGAGGATTGCCTGTGCTTCTTTCTTGAAATTACTGCAGTCTGGTTTGCTACTCCGAGACAAAGATATACTGTCCTTCCTGACCTTCTCCTTTTCTTATAGCTCAGACATTTAGGGGAAGGATGGGCTCTCTGCCATGAGCACTGAGTTGTGAAAACATGACAACACAACATATGACCTGTTAATTTGGGAAATGACTGTCTATAATAAATTAATATAATTTCTTGTTCTACATGCGTTGTCTTGTTCTGTATTCATAATAGCAAAGTAGACAATGTCAGCCACTGCAGGTGCAGTCGTGCTCTGGAATAACTGTTGACTCACTACATAGATTTTTCTCAGGTATACATTTCCCTGAACTCTGTCACTATGTGCCTCATTTGGAGCTTGCTTGCATGGTTGCTTGACAATAACTACTATTGAAAACCATAGGCACAGAAACACACACTTAGTGGGTCAGAATGCATGGAATTTCTTCACTGTGACATAGCTATTTTAGAAAAATTGCAGCATGAATTGTAGCATTTATTTTCTATTTGTTTCTGGCTCCCATTCACTTGTATGCTTAGAGTGATTAAAATACTTGTTCTGGGAAGATGCTAACACACCCTTCTCCTCCCAAATCCCCCAAATCCAAAATATACATGAAGAAGCTGAAAAAAATGCTTCAAAGCCACAGAAAAAGACATTTCAGGCTGCTGAAAATCAAATAGTTTAAAAATATTACCAAAAAATGTCCACAATGTTTCCAAATGCCTATGAGGAAATATTTGGCCATGAGAACTCAGAGGATGTCTCTTTTTTGCGCCTCATGTACCCTCTCAGTTGGGCACAGACAACATAGAGAAGGAAGATGTATGTTACAAAAACCAGAGACAGCTAACCTGGGAAGGGAACAAATAAAGGAGCTTAAGGGACGCATTGCAAGCAAAGGCTGGTAATGTCTTAGCAGGAAACCAACGCCTGGGTAGTAGCTGGCCAAGAAGTCTGGACCTGTGAATTATTGGATGAAATGTAGGAATGGACTGACATGGGTCCTGGAAACTGGAACTGACTGGGCAAAAACACCAGGGTAAGGCAAAGAGAATGGGAGAAAAAGAGGGCAAAACAAATGAAGGTCAGAACTGAGTCACGGGAAGAAATGTCATTGATGGGGTTGACAAGGCAGGCATGTATTGGTTATAAATCTCTAATTGTTTTATAATCTAATGGTGGACTGTTTTTCTCTCCTGAGAAATTATTATATAAATTTGAGTTGTGCTATGCTGAGAAAAGCCTCAGAAATAGAGCTTCTGGTTTTCGCGTAAGCATCCTAGTCATCATAGCATTTTAGAGAATATGAGCACTACCCTGTAGGTCAGGTGTTTGCTGAGTAGGACAAGTCAAGCAGTCAAATAGGGTTCTGGGCTATGAATCCCAGTCTCGGGGAGCCTCCCTCTCGGGGAGCCTCCTTTCGGAAAGGAAAGGAGTGCAGACCAACCCCTCTGTTCAGTGCTTCCTAATGACTTATTTCCATTCTGTCTGGTGTTGTGACACCTGCTCCCAGCTGTCTCAGGCTCCCCACTCTACAGGGACTGGAGGGAAAATAAGGACATAACTTAGATTTCCTCTCCTGAAGCCACACGCCTAACTTACAGTCTTTTCAGTGTCAGTGGTAGCATCTAAATCTCATCGGTACCTTAGTGCTTGGATATAAACGTTACTCAGCAATCCTTTGGCAGAGGCAGGGATAGAAACCCATTCTCCTGGGGAACACGTAACTCTGCTTGTGTCACAATTTTTTATGTCAGTGTGTGTTTCACCTACATAGAAGTGATTTATCAGCCTTGCTAGCCGTGTGTCTAAAAAAAAAGTGACATAAACCTAAACACTTCCTCACTTGTACTGATGATAACTGGTCTTGTATACTTTTAAAGAGGCATTTATCTTGTAAAGAAACATACGCGCTAAAGAGGAATAATCCAGATAGCAGTTGTCAGATTTGCATGCCATTTGTGACCTTTTCTAAATCATGCTCTTCCTAGGAAGCGCACCACATTTGCCACAGTTTCCTTGGAATGAGACCACACGTGCTTTAAATTGATACAAGAAGATTATTTGAGAAGGTCAGTTGTAGCTGTCACAGGGAACCAAAAATAGGTTCTTCAAACAGAACACCTGTTCCTTCCAAGAGATTTTGCTAAGCAGATGTGGCTTCGACCACAGTTTGAATTTACATCTCACCTTCAAAATTCAGGAATGTTTCAAAACTGTTTTGCCATAACTCCTCTCCAGTTATGTCTCCTGGTTGCCATTCAAAAGATAATCAGTCTCTGTTGGTATTTTAAAGGTATTCATCAGAGAGAGGGACTGAGGAGCCTGCTAAATCTCACCAATTTCTCTACCATGAAGGCAAAGCTGTATGCAGCAGAGCCACCACGACACAGGTAGCAGAGCTCAGGTCTGGAGCCTGTTCCCAGCTCAGCTACGAGTCCTTTGGCTGGTCCTTGGCAGCTGGTTTCCACAGCCCTGGGCATCTGGTTTTGCACCTGCAAGGCATTAAAATTCCTGACTTCCATTATGCATAGTGTTATTTCTAATATTGTTATTTGTTATTATATCCATACTTGGCTATTGGTGTCTATTCCTACATGTGGAAGCTTTTGCGTGTTCTTGAAGAGCATCAGCTGTTGCGACTGAGGTCTTTGGGGTGTCATACACACTTCCGGTAACAACACCATGCATAAGACAATGAGATTTTGCATGTGTTTGGTGTCCTCGCTTGGGTGGATACCTGTTGATCATGTCCTAACTCATGGGGCAGTCTTGTTGTGTAAGAGCTACAGGAGAAGACACTATCTCAAGATGCTATTTTCTTTGTCAAGGAAGATTATGGGAAAAAGACGGTAGAAAACACTAGTGGTTTTTAAAATATTGTTCTATGCACTTGTGTTTGGCAAAAAGGCTGAGATTTGGAGAGAAGCTACAAAAGGCTGACACCAACCTTACTACAGAGTTAATATTGAATCTAAATGCTTGTGTCCATTTATAAGTAAAATTGTGCCTGTGTTGTTAGAATGAGCATAGGAAACTTCGAAACCAAGCAACAACCTTGATTATGTAAAAATTACTAGTCACCCAAAATTTCCTTCAGCATTTTACTGCAGACTACTATGTCCCTAATCCTACAAACCAGTCTCCTCTGATAAGGCTCATCTGGTGTTCATAGTGAAAAATGGCAAAATGGAAAGTGTAAAAAGATATGCATTGCACCTACCAATGCACAGTTCAGATCTATGTGCAAACAAGTAACTGTTCACAGAAAAATGGCTCATTGTGAACAGTGAAGTTTTAATTCTGTGAACTTTTTTCTATGTTTTGATGTTATTTATATTACTTTAAAAATATTTTTATTACCCAGAGTTGTTTTCTTTATAATGTATTATCTTTTCCATTAAAAAAACCCCAACATTAAAACAAACATGCTGCTTGTCATCCAGATTGTAGTGCAACTTGGAAAATACAGGAAGGATATTGCAGTGTTTTCACACATGTCCCTTTCTGATTTTCCTACAGCATATTGGAAATCTGTGTCACAGTCTGTCTCTTTGGCTGACCTTCAGGAAGACTCCATTAATATGTTCTGGTAAGGAAAGATCAAATATATCTGTGAGATGAATGAAGCAGTAGTGAGGCAAAAACCTGAATTTAGAAAGGAAGTGAAAGACATTTATTCTAACTGAGACTGTAAGACTTCCTCTAATAGTCTTGATGCTCGAATTGTATGAACATGTAATAGAGAGTTGCAAGTATTCTGACTACTTTCATTATTTGAATTTAAGTGCTCTACACACCAGACAGCGAGCACCCATGTTCCATAGTGCAGACTGTATTAACATCTCAAATGCATCTTCTGTTTGCAAAGGTTCTGAATGCACAGTGTGTTCTTCAGAGTTCAATTAAAGAGCTTGCCTGTAAATCAAGAACAAAACCAACACAAAAAGCACAACTCAAGTTCTGTGGAGGTATGATGTTGCCAGCAATAAATGTGGAAAAAGCCATTAAAATGGTTATGGAGTCAAATAAAGGCTGAGGATTATTGGACTGTTTGCACTGGCTGTACATACAGTTTCAACAAAATCAACACCTACATCAAACATATGACAATTAGGCTTCAAAGAGCGTTTGATTACAAAATAGGTGAAAAACCTGTAAATTTTGGTGCACTGCTATTAGTGTGCATTTTCAATTTCTTTGCTTGGAAAGGTGAAGTTTGTATAATTTCTGACTGAATTGTGGCTGATTTATTTTAACTCTTGAAAATCAAGTTTTAATTCTGAATACACATTTTGAGGCTATTTTTTGTAAACACTTATTCAAATAGACTTACACTGCTTGTTTTTCCTGTCAATAAAAAGCTTAGTTATAATGCTGTGCAAAATTCACCATGATTAGGATGCACACAAAACAAGCAGAGTCTGGAATTAAACTCCTAATGAACCTTCATATAATATTGTACTAGTGTGACCTGTGATACACTCCTAGTGATATACTAGAGGCAGGAAACAGCTGATGTGGAGATTGTGCCTCAATTTTATTGAAGAAACATACTATCAACAGAAGTGCAGTCGATTACAGCCACAAAACTCCAGGGCTCTCTTGCAACATCTTGCTTGTCTGTGGAGAGGGAAGTATTCCACTTCTTGCCCACAGTTTTCACACCCCAGCCACTACTTGTGCTCCTGCTGGAGCACCTGACTTTAATTAACAGCCTTCATCACATCCTTTTTGTGTGCATTATTGTACAGGACTTGTAGTGCTCATGAAAAGTAGCTGCTGCATTTCACGCCCTCCCAAATGTAATGTATTACAATGGTAGATAAAGGCAGGGGAGGCAATACAAGGAAACAAGACAATGTAAGAAGGATTCAGTTGCTTAAATGAAGGTGTCCAGTGTCATTTAGGATGCCTTCCACCGCCCAAGATAACTGCAGAGGGCTGACACAGGACTTAGGGGGACTCCAGCATCCCTCTGGAGCAGCAGCAGAAAGTGCGCAATACCTAAAATGACACTGTTTGGGTAAGCAAATCTCACACTGTCAGTCCTATCAATGTGCAGTCCTTAGAGCTGGCACCTTAAAACTTGTCAAGTTTTTCATAGGCTTCACACTGGTTAAAAACTGAGGGATTGAAGGATGGTAGTAAGACAGCTTTGCAGGTTAGTATGGGACAATCCCCAAAGCAGAACGGAAGAAAACAGAAAGGGTGCTTGCTTCAAATGCTAGACTATAATATAAATGATCATCTGGGGTGGCTGATGGAAGGAGCTGACCCCTTATTTTCAATACTGAATGAGGAACGGAAGGTGGGACATGGCACTTAATGACTGGTGAAATTCAAAGAGAAGTATGGTATGACCAAAAGAGCAGATTAGGGAACTTCTCTGTGTAGGAGCATTCAGAAGAGGCTTAATGAGGGAAAGCCTGCATGTACAAAGGAGAAAGAAAAGGATGCTTTTGTCCTCCAGACAGAAAATTAGGAGAAGCCAAACGATGAAAATGTCAAAGGCTTTGACATGCTGTGCAAGAACAAGTGTAATATTTAGACACTGATTGAACGTAGGGTCTTGACTGAGATCTGAGTCAAAGATGCTGTCCAGGACTCTGGGCAGGCATAGGCAGACTGGCAGCATTCCCCTCCGGGAATGAGAAGATGGGGAAGTATGCCAAACGCTGCTTAGCAAATCCCTAAACAGTCCCTTCAGTGACAAATTCCTGAAGATGAAATGCATTGACATTGCTAGCCACTTGCAGCCCTTTCATTTTGAAACAATTTTATTGGACTGTGACAGGTTTGTGACAACCTTCAGCAGGGTTTTATGTGGCAGCTGTGCCTAAACTGTAATCCTAAGTCTCTACTCAATTCTGCAAGACCTTTTGTAGCTTCAGTAGCACATTGAGCTCAGGTTTCTAGCAGACATAACAAGGAGGTAGAAAAAAAAGAAAAAGGTTATTTGAGACAAACCCCAGTTGATTTACCTCAAAAGGTTTTCTCTTCTCCAGGAGATAGCACATCTAAGATAGAATGACATGAGTGCTGAGTCAACCTGATGGTTTTCCAGTTCAGCACAGGCTCTTATTGATGCTGTAACACTGCTGCTGCTTAGAATGATCTTTTGGATACCTCAAGAATTGAAGACACTTGTCAGCTGCCTTTTGCAGATCCTATTTGTAACACAGGACTCTTTGGATTCAAAAAGCTTTACACATTAGCCTTTTGGCTTCAGACAGAAGCTCACTATTGCATTCTTTTGCACTGAATAGAGGCTTTTACAATGTAAATGTGCCCTTATCTAATTCCTAGGGTTACTTCCAGCCAGCCAACACAACTCCACGTAACTGTGCGGTTGTTAAGAGGCTATTTTATTTCATCTTGAGCAGGCTGGGTTTTTTTCTTTATTTTTGTCTCCCATCAGGGTAAGATGAAGAAAGGCTGGAGGTATGAGGCATGTACAAACTCACTTTATTTAGGTCTGTCTTTGATATGAATCCCTGCATCACTGAAGTTATTGCATTAGATCTTCCCATAACACCTTTGTTGCTGATTCTGGCCTGACTTCTTTGCTGATGATTGATTATACCTTTCCATTACATTAAAACTTTCATTCAGAAAGATTGCAATGCATTATTTTATTTATGTAAAAACTCTCAATTTAAGCACCCAGTTGAATGCAGCCTTTTCCTGAATGCTGTGGTTATTCCAAAGCACCAAATTCCCTATTCCCTTTGCTTCCCTGCTCCTTCCTCTGTGCCCAGCCACATAGGACACCTTCACTTCTGCCAGTTCTGCCTTTCACTGGATGCCCAGTGAAAAGCTAATTCAGCTTCTGAAGTGACACAAAACTCATCCAGCAAAAGAATGAACATTTTTCAGCTGGTTTTATGAGCTGAACTGGCTCACCAGTAAGTCAGAGTTGGCACAAGGAATAGGGCAGGACACTGCACCTACAAACAGGTCCTAACCTGATGGAGCCAGAGCAGGGAGGCAAAGTTGAACCACCCCTCTGGGAGGTGTTTTGATTGCACGAGTGTTTTAGATGAGCTCAGCTGTCTAACTGCAGACAGAGGTTAATTAATGGCAATTGTCTGAGCTGGACTTGTCTTGGACCAGAGTTCAAACAGAGACATGTGCCCTTTAATGCAAGCAGCCACCTGTGCAGCTTTTGCTGTCCTTGACAGTAAGGCACGTTCACTAACACTGCTTCTTGTTAAAGTCTCCAGTCCAGTTTAACACCTTGGCTCAAATGAGAAGTTATCAACAACATTCCCTCCTGCAGCAGTCTAGTTAAAAAAAAAATTAAAAATCTTCCATATTGTTACTGACAAATCTATCAGTAAGATGTGCTGAGAAAGCAGCTTCATGTGATATAGCTGTAAGTAGTATATTATATTGCTTGTATTTTTGAGACTCCATCTGAACTGAAAGATCCACAAGAATGCCGCCTGGACAGAGTAGTGAATCACTCAAATAGTGAGCTCTGCCCTCGCTATTGAGGTATTTCTACTGTGTAGAGAGCAATGTAAACAGAGAGAAAGAAAGCACTAAGAGGAGAGTATTTCTGTAGGCTAGTGGTTAGGCTACTCAGCTGAGAGCCCTGGGCAGTGGTTCTTGCTCTCTGGTCTGCTGATACAAATGGATATCGAATATCAGCTGCAGATGAAGTCTCAGGCACTGAGGCTAGGACACAGAACTCCCCAGCCTTGTCAGTGGCGGGACTGGATTGCGGATTCTTCATTCTTGGGTGCCTATAAGCACAAGTTCATCAGTGTTTTTGGAGAGTCCTCAGTTTCCCCAGCCCAGCCCAGCCTACTGTCTGGTTGATGAGCACACTATCCAGGCTTGGATGCCCTTGGGCAAAAGATTCCAGTGTTTGCCACCTGGGTTGTTGCAAGTCAGTGAACAGTATTTGGGACAAAGTGGATTCAGTGCAAATGTCTCTGACAAGGATGGTGCAGCAATCTGCTTCTTCCTGGCACCCCTGTCTACTCATCCAAAAGAGCCACACTGTTAAGATTGGCCTGATCTCTATGGATGCTGTGCATATGATGATCAATAGTGGGATAAGGATAGTGGGACATCTTGGGGTGGGGATCAGTGTGCCACTCTTCATGGGTAGGGAGGAATGGAAAGTGATAGGCCAAGACAGCAACGAGCCCCCAGCACTTCTAGGAGTGCTGGTAAATCAGCACAGGGGCTCATCTGGGGACATGAGCAGTGGGTGTGAGACAGCATGAAACTTTAGTGTACTGCTGGGCCAGATCTGGGCAGGGAACAGAACAAATCCATGCAGGGAAGCCAGCAACACTCCGTTGAGTCAAATGCCCTTCATCCTTCCCAAAACATGGGGATATTTCCTTCTCTGCGTGATGAATTTAACAGCACCTCTTCTACCTCACCTTTTTACAGTTAGTATAGCTACACACTGATATACCTACAACCTATATAGCTCAGTGGTTACAGACCTTCTCATGGGAGATCTAGAGATAGAAACAGAGCACTCTTAGTTGAGACAATTTATCTCCAGAGAAGAAAATTCAGGACTCAGAGGCACGGTAAGGTCACTGTGGCGTAAGAAGTTAGTGCATGCTAAATTCGTTTCTGTAGCTGTTGGTATCTGTCTCTGTGAATGCTCTCAGCCAACCCCTCACATGTCAGACCCTACATGAGAAAGGCTTAAACTGTGGTACATCATGCTACTGCCAAAGTTGGCTAAGTTTCTGAACAGGGATAATTGTTCTGCCTTACCTCACAGATGGCAACTTGATAATCTACAGTCTAGGCCCTGACCCAGGAACTCTTGCAGCGCTCTACAAGACCTACCTTTTTGATAAATCTCTAGGCTTTGAAAGGCTGTGTGTTCATAACATCTTGTGACCAGCTTGTCTTAGAAATTAAGGAGCATTTTTCTTCTGAACATAAACATGAATGTAGTGTAATTCAATGAACTTCACTGAAGTACTTCTGGATTTACTTTGGTATAGTTGACAGCAGAATTTGGCTCTATATGTGTTGGCATGCACTCTATGGGACATTGTGAGAAAAAACAACAAAGTTATCCTTCTTAAACCATGTTTCAGCTTGCCGGTGGATCTAAGCTTTAAACACTATACTCTAGTCTAATGCCAGAAATTTTACCTACTTTCAGATCTCCCCATTGTAAACTGTCTGCCAAGGTTTGAAGACTGTAGGTGTAAAATACAGTTAAGGAGTTTTACGCTCTGAGACTTGCCAAGCAAAGTAGAGTCCATGTCTCTCCTGTATTAATGACTTATATTGTAGCATGTCTGGAAAACTAAGGCTTTAATTAGCAAAAAATAGAAAATGCTTTAAAACATAGCCAATTTTGGTACATTAGTGCTACTTCTTAGAATATAAGTTTGAAAAGGTTTTCATTTACTCTTACCAAAGGAAAAAAAGTGAAGGTAGTATCATGCTGAAAGTTTTGATTCCTACTGCTTAGCCAGAGAACAGGTATATGCACAAGGAAGATTTCACATGACGTAACTGTGCACATGAGTATCTTACCTAGATTTAGCCTTTGTGAGCAAGAGGTTTGTCCTGTTTATCGACTGAAGGCTAACCACATACTGGCCTGTATCAACAGGAGCATAGCCATAGGAATTGATTATACTCCTGTAGCCAACACTCATTAGCTCACGTCTGGAACAGTACATCCAGTTATGGGCCTGCAATACAATAAAGACATTGGCAAACTGCAGCAAGTTCAGCAGAGAGCTACCAAGATGGCTGGAGGCTGGAGCATTTACCCAGTGAGGAGACGCTGAAGGAACAGGACTGGTTGAGCCTGCACACGAGACAGCTTTTAATAGCAGTCTTCCAATGCCTGCAAGGAGGTTACTGTGAAGGCAGAGCAAGGCTTAGCTGCACAGTGGGAGAATGAGAAACAATGACAATAAATTGAAACAGGGAGATTCCAACTAGATAGAAGGAAAAATTGTCTCCATGGGGATAACTTTTCGTTGGAACTGGTAAATTAGAGAGGCTGTGGAACTGAACAACCTGATTTGAATCCGGTGTTGACCCTGCTTTGAGCAGGAGGCTGCCCTAGAGACCTCTCTGAGGTCCCTCCCAACCTGAGTGAGTCTGTGATGTTGTGATCTTACAGAGACATTTGCATCAGTGAAAGTGAATGTAGCAAGCTACCAAAACAAAACAGAAGTTTATTTTGTCTGGATGCAAATTCTGATACATTGTGCAATTTAAAGTGATAACAAATGACTAGGCATCATCTTGACTTAGCTTTCTCTGCTCTGTACCTATGGAGTTTGTCATGAAGTCATTAATGTAAAGCCAAATTAAATGAGAGTAGACTTAGTCCATTAAGTTACTTCTGATTTACTAAGCAAAGTAAATAGCTGTATGAGCTTAAACAAAATTATACTGTCAACTGAAGGAAAAGCGTAAAAAAACCCCAAATGCATAAGAATGAAGAGAGCAAAAAAGATGAAAAATGAAGGGGCAAGTTGTCTTTATTATTTTCCATGACATTTCAATATATTTTGGACATTTAAATCAGTGATTTACTCCTCTATTCTTTGGGTCACATTTGAACTCCACAAGTTGTGTCTATCCCATAGCTGCAGTATGAATTTCAGGATGCTTGACAGACCTATAAACTAGTGTCAGGGACACCAGTCTGCATTTAGCTTCAGCTCAGATTGTCTAAAATTTAGGTTATGTCAGAGTTTAGAATGGACTCCAAGTATTCTGCAGGGCAAAACCATCCTTAGCATTTCTGCTTGAGCTTATCATTGCAAAGGCTGATGGGATAGCTGGAAGCCTTGATTTGGCGGGGCTGCAATTTAGTGTGAATTTGGGGTTTTCCTATATTCTCTCTGCAATAAAAGCATGGCCTACTGTGAGAAAGGCAAGTATCATACAGACATTTATTTTGCTTTCTCATCCACCCATTGGGACAGTTTACAAAGCAATGCAGATACAGGAGTTTAAACAGCAGTCAGTGTTCAACATTCTTGTGACAAAGTCTTCCATCTTGTCATATTAATATGTAATGGGTCAGTTGTATATGAAGATGCACATTCGATTCACAGTTGCATTCACATTTAATTGCCAAAACTAGTCCGATATACTTTTAAAGTTTGCTTATTGTGGATTCATATGCCATTATTCTTATTGGTCTGAGTATAAAGCACCACAGGGAAATCTGACCAAGAATTAAAAACTGACCCTGATATCTCCAGTTGTGTACAAGTGTTGTACGTGGATACCACTGCTGATTTTGAGGGGGAAAAATAGCTATGACTCACTGTTGATCTTGTTAAGAACAGCAATGGATAAATGGCTGGGTTAACATAGATTTCTAAGAGGGAACTTTCGTTTTACTTGGCTTATGCTGCAATTATTTTAAAAACAGCTAGATAAAAAGACCCATTAATCTACTTTCCTTCAGTGTTTTCAAACATGCTGCAACATAAAATGCCTGATAAAATTATTAAGATTATTTATTTCACAGTCTCAGTGCCTTTACATGTCTGAATGGCACCCAGCCAGCAGTCTACTCAGAGTAGTGTTTAGTGTGTGCATGCAAAACAAACAAAAAAAATCTATTTTTTTTTTAAAGTAACTTGCTAGAGTATTCTGGTTTGTACGTTAAGCATTCTCACAAAAGGTAAATTCACTCACATTTCCAGGCAATTCAATGAATAAGAAGCACAAAATACTTTAAAAAAATCCAGGACTCTCTTCTTTTTGATTTTGTAAAATCTTGATAGGTTATGTTTTTATTTAGGTACTCCCTGCTATCTTCTTGTAATCTAAAGATACAGAAAAGAAGTCGGGGAAACTGACTTTAAAACGTAGGTATTTTGGTGAAAGGTAGCAGTCCTGGATCAAAACACAAACAAACTGCTTATGTTCCCCAAAATATGATCTGCTATAGCCAACAATTAACTGACTCACATAGCCTAAATCTGGTTAGCCAAGGTTTTACTTCTTTCACTTAGTAGGTCTTTATGAGTCTCATTTTGCTGCTCTGCCTCAAACTGAGCTGTACCTTACTCCTCAAGGCATGCCTTTGATTCTAGTTGCTCTGTCTAGATTCTACTCAGGATGACTAAAACTTCTAGAATCTGGTTTCATGTGTTATATTTAATATTTTAAAGATAACTTCAGGCTTGATTTTGATTGCCAAGACTTTGTAGCAAGTAAATTCTGTAACCAAAAACACAGAAGATAAACCACAGATACAACCACAACAATTTCTTAATTAACAGAAGCCACCCTCAAGTTGTGTTTTTAAACTGAAAAGTGTTCTCTTTCTTCCCATTTTCACCATTGTGGCTGCTTTAAATCTCCATGTTTTGGTTACCATAGGGTATATGGCCACAAACACACAGATCAGTCTTATCATTGGTGCTAGTAAATAAATCATAGTACAGGGTGTGATTCTACAAGCCTTGTGTTGTGAATCTAGGTACCCAGGCTATAATACAATAGGAGCGATTTAATTATTTTGGTTTAGGATACCAGGGGCTAGGGTACATTCTGTATAGTTTCTCAGAGACCTTCAATATTATAAAACTTAGAGTTTTTTTAAACTCTGATTCTAAAGAGGCCTGATATTATAGAATTTAGAGGTTTACATTGCTCTGTAAGAACTATAGCACATCCTCCAAATGCGAGTCATAGTAGCCAGCAACTTAAGTGGGAGTGGCTTATAATAGTCAATAGGAGATGCTGAAGAGAAGAATATATCTTAACTCATTGAATCATATAGTAGTTTACATTGGAATTTCCCTCTGAAGGTCAACTAGTCCAACCTGCTTCTCAAAGGAACTCAAAACTTGTTAGGGCAGGTTGTCCAGTGCCATATACAGTTGAACTTCGAATGTATGCAAGGATGGAGATTCCACAACCTCTCTGAGCAACCTGCTTCAGTGGTTTATCACCTTCCTGTGAAGACTTTTTTTCCTTGTATCTATACAGAATTTCCTGTGCTGGGATTTGTGTTCATTGCATCTCATTTTTCCATTGTATACACCTCGGAGAAAAATTTGGCCCCATCTTCTCTATAACCGCTTCCTTTCCCCTGCAAGTTGAAGACAACAGTTAGATTCCCCTTTGATCTCTTCTTCAGGCTGAACAAAAGTTATCTCTGCTTCTCTCTTTACTTCCCAATCCTCTGATAATCTTGATGGTCTTCCACTGGACTTAGATCACAACTGTACATAGCACTCCAAACACAATTTCACAAGTGCCAAACAGAGGGGAATAATCACTTTTCCTGAATGTTACACACTCTTGCTAATATACTCCAGGATGCTGTTGATCTGCTGCTGGCTCCTGTTCACCTTGCCATCCATGATGCCTGGTGGTCTGACCAGGTTTCCATCCACTTTATACTTTATTCATCCAATCTGTATCTCTCTGAAGGGGAACTATGGGAGACTGACTGTAAAGCCTTGCTAGTATCATCCACCTTACACATACTCAAAATAGAGCTTGGCCAAGGGTTCCCCATTCACCTGAGTATTCATTCACTTCTAACATGCCTGCCTGGTTTCTTGCACAATGGTATGAATTGCTCTTGTGCTTTCAGGAGGTTGCCTTTGAAAGCCAGCCAGCTTTTCTAGGCCCCTTTGCTCTTCAGAAAACCCTGAATAAGCTGAAATCAGATCTCTTGGAGCCTAGGTTCATTATTCTGCTATTTGTTGTCCTCATTTCCCCCAGGTTATTAAGCTCTACCATGTCATTGTCATTGCAGCCAATGCAGCCATAAACCTTCATATCAACTCTTCCTTATTTGTGAGCAATGGGTCCCCCTAGCTGGTTAGTCCAACATCACCACCACAACATTTTCCTTGCACTCCAAATATCTCCCGGGTTACTTGTGCCTCCTGATGTTGCCTTTCCAACAGATGTCATGGTGGATAGATTTCCCTATGGGAACCAGGTCCTGTCATCATAAGGCTTGTTCCAGTGGTTTATAAATGACTTTATACAATTCCTCCTGTAGCAGACACACACTGCAATGCTCCCTTTGCTGGTCTTCTTCCTTTTAATGATATATGTGACTAAATGTCATGGAAACACTCGTGTCAGAATGGGACTCAGCCTGAAACAGTCTCCTGGATTAAGATGCTTGCAGGCATGTCTCAGTAGAGTGCTAACCCATCTTAGCAGGTTCACACCTGGACCTGATTCATCGCCCACCACCTGTGGATATCCACATCCCCCCATATAGATATGTCCTTGATCATGTGCTCTCGACTTATGGCAGCCTCTAAAGACGTGTGCAGAACTGGGTTCAGCTTCTTCCTCTCCCTGCCACCTCTTCATCAGCTATGGTGTTTTAAAAATCATGATGGTACTGATTTATGTCATTTTACATACAAGGGATTTACCTCATTTACATACAATAATCTGAGAATCGTCAACCAGCACTAAGCTTTGTCATAATGTCTTATGTTCCAGGCACACAATCTACAGCCCTTGACTAGCAAAAACCTGGACTTCTGTAGACCATGGGTACCCATGGGGCTAGGCAGAGTTTTTGACAGTTTCACTCTTAGATTCAGTGCCTCTGTTCTATAGAAACTCCACTTTAGGCACTCTGTGGATTTTAACCCTGGCTTTTAATCCTTTGAAATAGTAAATGAAGACACTGGATTTTTTCAGGGACAACATATTTATTATAGTAATATGGTTCTACACAAGGATGGCATTGTGAGGCAGCATCTGCGAATATTCTCTCTTGAATCTTTAGATCAGTTAGGCTAAATTAACTTTAGCCCAAGAGTACTCTTCTGCCTTGAAAATCCAACTTAAGATCTCTTTTCTGTGGATCAATACCAGTGCTAATGGTGACAAATATAAAACACTTGAGGTGACTTCTCTGCCATCCTACTGCTTTTAGTAATTGTGCCTTAAATTTAAACATGGACCAACAAGAAAGAAATTAGTTATCTCTGCATTAGCTCTGCAGTGCTAATAGAAACTAAGTGTAGTCAGATACTATTTTTGTCTGGGAGCTAAGCAGCTCAGATGCTGAACGCAGACAGAGAACTCTTCTGCTGACTAAGAAGCTGCTTTTTATATACAGTCATGTCTCATAGATAAGATGGATACACTTAAAGCAGTAGTGTTTGTATCAATGGTTGACACTGAATTAGCAGAAAATTCAGTATGTCTCAGATTACGTGTGGTGATGAGATTGTTGTGCACCTATTTTTGTCAGTGTTGTGGTGTTGCATTTTTGGACATGATTCACCCATGTAACCCTCTTTCTGGAATAAAGTTGCTAGATTAGTTTGTAATTTTCATTATAAGTGGAGATGCAACATATGATTCTGTGAAATCCTGAGGGTTTTTTTTCACCGTAACAGTATATTTTTGACATTTTTGGTTTGATATGCTGTGTGTAGGAGACATAACAGTAATTTCTGACAGGTTCTTGTATTTGCAGGCACTATTGGTGTAGCTATTTGTGGTAGGTTGACCCTGGCTGGGTGCCAGGTGCCCACCAAAGCTGCTCTATCACTCCCCCTCCTCAGATGGACAGGGGAGAGAAAATATAACAAAAAGCTCGTGGGTCAAGATAAGGACAGTTTAATAAAGTGAAAGCAAAGGTCATGTGCGAAAGCAAAGTAAACCAAATGATGTCATTCTCTACTTCCCATCAGCAGGTGATGTCTGGCCACTTCCTGGGAAGCAGAGCTTCGGTACGCGTAGTGGTTGCTCTGGAAGATGAAAATGCCCCCCTTCCGTCTCCCTTTACTTAGCTTTTATATCTGAGCTGTCGTCATATGGTATGGAATATCTGTTTGGTCAGTTTAGGTCAGCTGTCCTGGTTATGTCCCCTCCCAAGATCTTGCCCAGCCCCAGCCTGCCATTGAGGGGGGCAAAAATGTTGGAGAGACAGCCTTGATGCTGTGCCAGCACTGCTCAGCAGTAGCCAAAACACTGGTGTGTTATCAACACCTTTCTAGCTACCAATGCAGAGCACAGCACTACGAGGGCTGCTATGGGGAGAATTAACTCCATCTCAGCCAGACCCAATACACTATTATAGTCAAGAATTTAAGCAAGACAAGATTTGTAGGTAGTGATAATATCTCTAATAAGAGAAACTGATATAGCTGGAAAGATTAGGCACACAAGTCATGCTTCTGGTCTAAACAGAAGTAGCAGATGTCAAAGCTAAATGCAAGCTGAGCACAGGGTTTAACTAAATAAGTACCAATGAGGCAATTGTGGAGAGACAGGTAGTTTTACCTTCCAGACGGTAACTGCCTACCTCTTTTTCTCCTCTTCTCCACATAACCGTGACCTTGTTCTGCAGGATAAAGCTCTGGAGAGAGGAAAATTGACAATTTTTGTATTAAAAGTTGATTAATTTTAATTGTCTCATATTACAGACCTAAGTCAAACATCCCTGAGGAGAAAGCCACACAATGAACTGTAGAGAAACACAATTAATATAGAGCAAGTCAAAGATATTCCAGCAACAGCCAGAAATCAGAAATTCTCTTTCAAAGCACAGAAGATACCAAACAGAGACTTAGAGCACAACATTCTTATACTTTCTTGATAAATTAGACCCACCTAGAGAACACACTAGATACATTACCTGTCTTCCCTGTTGTTTATAGGAACCCTGGGGTCAGTTGCGCAGGGCATTTTTTATCTAGAAATGAGACTGTGTGAGGCAGTCTTTCCACAACAGATACCAAATTGCCATTGCATGGTTGAAATTGTCTTCTGTTGACTGGGAGCATTTTGAAGACAACTCTTAACAGCTTAATAATCTTATTTTACTTAACTAAAAAGAAAGCTTAAGACACATGGATTGTTGATGAAAAAATCAGCATCTCTGCCATTACCTAATGACAGCCATTTGGCAGCCTTTTGAAAGAGAAAAACAGGTAAAGAAATGGTGAATAGTACACTTGTCATTAATTTGTCAAGTCAACACATTAATGTGATTTAGGTCAAGTTAGTGGTTGCTCAAGCCAAGCATTCACGGCTTCACTAAACCCTGGGAGTAGTAGGAGAAATTGGGGAAGCCTGTAAGAAAGTTTAGTTTGGCAAAGAACTGAAGAGCCAAATAAAGAACTCCAGGGGGAGACCTTCTCCATCAGCTTATATGACAGGGAGGGTGAGCAGGGGAGTTAGGTTATGGCAAGTCAGGAAATCGGCGAGGGGCAATAGTTAGCCACAGTAGGAGAGCTCTGAGGCAGGAAACAGGAAAGACTGTGAGTCTGTTGACCTCCTGTTTTCAGAGTTCTTCTTTCATGAGCTCATAGGCCAATATCCTCATAGGTCTGCTAATGGCGAAAGACAGAAGTGTTTGTTTCGCAGGTTAGGGGCTCTAGTTTCTTTCATGTGGGTTCAACGTTTTTATCGGCCTTAATGAAAGTTTCATTCATGTGAGATGAAGAGAGCTGGCTCTCCCTTGAGTTTCGCGTGTAATCAGAAAGATATAACTCTGTGTTTATGTTAAGGACAGAGGGACAGAGCACTAAGTGTTGTGTCTTAGTGCCTGCTCAGTCCATTCCTTTTCCAGTAATTTGAAGGGATTAAACATGAACAAGAAAAGAAACGACTACAAAAGGCAGTGAGTGTACTGCAGCACTGATATCAGTCAGTTCAGTAATGACCATCAGTGTTCTTCTCTAGACACATTTCAGAAGTACAGCACATAACATTTCTACTCTTCATAAGTAATAGATATTAGGTAGTGATGGAATACAGGTGGATTCTGCTAGCATGCCCTTGGGTATTTCTATTAATCCTATTCCCTTTAGGCTATCAGAAAGAGCATGCTAAACACTAAGATCCCACACCCTGCCTTCAAACTTGTCCCCTACAATAATAGTGAAAAAGCAAGTCTTCTGCTTGCTGAAAACAGTATCCTGGCACTATGTACTGAGAAATATCATAGTTTCAACATTGTTTAATGTTATTTGAGTAATTCATTTGATCAGAATGGGGTTATTTACTGTATTTCCACCTTCCTGCTAGCCTTCAGGTACACTGAGGTTATTAAAGAGCTAATTTATATAGGAGCTTCCTAAAACATGATCTGCTTGCGTAGACATAGGTGGAGCTTTCACACACAACTGAATGCATTAATATATTTTGCAGGAGAAATTTAAAGCACTCTGTTTAATGTCAACTGTAAAATATATATGCAGTAAATATCTAGTCCTAGTTCTTTTCAGCTATGGCAAAACTAAAAACAAAAGATGTGTGTCCAAAATGTGCAATATGGTCCTACAGAACTTGTGCCAGTCACACTGAAACAGAATATTAATTTCATAGTTTCAACTCTAAACTGAAAAGATCTTTTTTTTTCCCTCTTTTCTTTTCTTTCAAACTAACAGTCAAATCTTATAATGGTGGTGCACCAGATTTCGTTAATAGGTAATTTAGCATGCATTACTATTTACCTTTATGGAAAATACCATTCACAAGCATCTTTTTCCCCCCTTGCTTAAAAGTGCTTTTTCTCTCATAGGTCCTTAGCAACTTGAACTACCAGAAGTGTCTTCCAAGGCATAGGAAAACAGACAAAGTAACAGGTCTGTTTTCTTTTCCAAACTTTCTTTTTCTTCCTGTTTAACCTGAAGCTGACAGAAGTGAAGCCTTTACTTCCATGGAAAATGTTGTCAGTGCAAAACCTTAGACAACATAGGCTTTGTGGTTCTGATTTTGTACAGAATGCAAAGTGGATGGACAGTTAACCATCCAGACAGAAATCTTTCTCTCTGGTGCAGCAGTAAGCATCTATCATCTCACTGTGGCTGACAAGGCACGTATCACTTGAAAATGGGGGATGTCTTCTTTGTAGATATGCCTGTAGGCAATTAGATAAGGGAAGATGCTGTTCTTTTTCAGAACAGCAAAGAAACAAGCTTCAAAAGGCATGCCCAGGCCTGCCCCTTCTAATTAAACCTTGGCTCTCAGGATTCCTACAGCGGAGAAAATCTTTGCCTTTATGGAGGCCAGTCTTTATGGAGCCAGCTATCTATTTTTATTGTGGCTGGTAACAATGTCATTATGAAGTGTTTTTCCATAAAAGGTAAATTGTCCATCCGTACAGAAGGTGTTTCATTAAGGTGAGGAACGGGAGACTGCAAATCATGGAGGATGTTATTACATTTCTTTGCCTACAAAAGCAGCAAACACCTTGCCAACTGTACTACTGTCTTCTCATTAGCTTTTATGACTTGTATTACACTACTTCCTAGCCTCATTATGCCAGCTGATACAGCAGCAAAGAATAAAATCCAGCCCCTTTGTAGCTGAGCCCTCTTAATATTTCTTTGAGGGGCAGTCTCAAACCTGTGAGAAACATTTGCATAAGGAGAAAGATTCCTGTATTTCTTTGACAACAATCTGAGCTGCAAAGAAAAATTATTTTAGCCTGAGCTAGGAGTGGGTTTGCCTTAGACGACCTCAACATCCAACAGTCTGAGTCAGCAAGAAAACTGCTTCTGAGTCCTCCAGCATACTAGAACAATGAATGCAGGTTAATCTCCAAAGAAATATTATAATAAGGCCATTCCCCTCTATGAACCCTCGTAACTTCTGGCAGAAATTCTGCTCCCACTGAAGTTTAGTAGGATTTTCCCATTGACTTCTGGGAAGCCAATATTTCACTATCAATTCTCAGAGCTATTTCTGTCCTGTCATTTCCCTCTCTGGAGTGAATGGAGAACACCTGTGCAATTATTTCTGTTTAGAACAGATGCATTTGATAAAATATGCAAGAGATTTTAATTCTATTCTAGTCAGAAAATTTGGTGGCAGCTTTTGTAGGTTTTTGGTTTTTTTTTTTTAATGTTGACTGTAGCATAGAAGACATGCCTGTATGCTGGGTAGTTTTTCAGTAACTTGGTAATATTACTGCTACCTTTTACTATTTTTACTCTTTATATTCTATCTGCTGCTATTGCTACTATAACAGCAGAGAAGCTAGAGTGAAAAAAACCCCACAGGGTTCTGATTTTCAAAGTACAGTACCCAACTATTTTGACTTCATGTCAGCTAAAATTTCATGCTCAATACTTGACAAAATACCCTGTCAATACTAGAAAGGATAGATCTGACACTTGAGCTGTTGTAGATAACAGCTTTCCTTGGTGTCACTGCAAAAAAAAAAAAAAAATTCCTCAAAGGGAGAGAGAAGAATGAGAGAAATGAATGAGAGGCAGAGAGGCAGACAGAAGGAGGGAGAGGGAGCTGGATGATCCTCTTCCTACCTGAGGAAAATTATGCCATCCCTGCCTTTTCAAAATCACCAGGTTAACATCAGAGAGAAAGGAACCAAGCAATATTGTTACTATAAGCATATGATTCCCACTCTTTGTAGTCAAAATCTATAGATTCATTAATCCTTCCCAATTTTATTTTAATAGCAACCTTATTGGATATTATATGTCTTCCCATTGCTTCAAAAATTCAGTCAACTGTACTAGTGATAGATACTCCACAAGAAGCAACGAAATGAGATTGAAGCAATACCAGAAAAGAACCCATCTGTGTGCATACCTGCACACATACATGCACACACACACATACAGAGGAGTCACAAATTCAGGCTAATCCTCCCCTGAGCCTGTTTAGGAATAGATATCCTATTTAAGTTGATGGCAAGCATGATTTCTGATTAATGCCAGTGCTGGTATTCTAGGCTTTAAAATAAGTATGGAAACAGTCCTTCAGGGAAGATGTCAGCTTCTTTTAACTTCCCTTTAATCTCCACTGCTCCAAGAAACTCCACGTGTTCACACCTTTTCTCTCTTTAGTGTATAGAAAATATATTATGAAAAAGACTGTATTAAAAAATAAAAGTCAGTTAGGCTAAGCCTTACAATCATAACTTTCAGGTCTTTTTGAAATCTCAGAAAAGGAACATGTCTATCAGCTTGTAATCTAAAACATTTAAGTGATACAGAGCATTTTGTGGTGTTCAGGCAGATCCTGAAGCCCTTCTCCCCATGATTCCTACGGAACACAGTCCTCAGAAGTATAGAATGCCTTCAACTGCCCTGGAAAAAGTGATTCAGTTTTATCCAGGAATAACGTATCTTGAGAAAAGATTGCATCAAGCAAACATCAGCAACTCAATGTTTATGAGAACTCCACTGTTCAGGAACAAAACCTGGGGATATGGATTTCTGGTGTTTCATTGTTAGAAAAGTAAAGAAAAGGAGATGAATATGGCTGAAGATGTTGTCACAGTTTGCTAATCAGTAGGTAGACAGAGGAAGTGCAATTTCTGGGATACTGACTCTTCTGAGAGTTTGTGGTTTTATCCAGCTGAATGTCTGGCCTAAACTTGGCTACATGTTAAAAAAAGCAGATCTAATTTTTTGGCCTACAGTGTCTAAGAAATTGTTCAGCAGAAACATGAAAGCCTGCATGAGCTGAACTGGAAAGCAAGAGGACATTGTGTAATAAATAGGAGTCAAGAAGGTGACTGGGGAATAACATTTTCCATTACACCAATCCAAAGCAGAAAACTCAACCGCGAGTTTCTTTTTCCTCACTGTATGTTCTCCTTCTCAGATTCTCAGAAAGGCACTCACTATATTCAGATGTAGATTCATTTTTCATGCCTTATGCAAATATTAGCAAACTGAACCATGAGGCTAAGTTCATCATGTTCAGCACTTTCAAAAGAACATACAACTGCCAAGAGTTCATGGTGGTTCAGGGACTTTGCTTTTACAGACTTCTGAGGAGATTAAAAGTTAGCTCCAATACAAACAGCTCTTTCATTAGGCTCTCACTGATTGTGACAATGAAATCAATTTTTCAGAAAGCACACCATTAATGAGTAAACTTTCCTTGCTCCCAAGAGGGCTATCTATGTTAAATAAGATGGATGCTAATTTTAGATACTACAAAAGAGAAGTGATTGAGGAATAATCTTTTTAGTAGACAAGGCAGAAGACAGTTTGCTTTCTTCTACTGATGACTCAGAGGATGTGTTCCTGCATAGCAACCTGTTTCTAGAGAAGAGGAATATTTCTGTTTGATGATAGTCTTTGGAAACTGCCCCTTTTTTCTGTTTCTATTTCTGTGCTCCCACAGTAATTACCATAGTCAGCCTCTGATATTGGGTGTATAGCCCTGGATGTAGATTAGCTTTTGAAATCTACACAAAAAAGAAGGTTATAACTAGCAACTCTCACAAGCCACAGAAGTGGACTTCAATACCAAGCCACTTTACTGAAAATGCCTACAAGAATGCCAGTCAGTGGGAATTTTGTGTGCAAGATGTGCGTCTAACAGTTCACAGCAGAACTGACATCACAAAGCTATTGGCAATAAACTGAAAACTTAAAAAAAATATTCTACTCCCAAAATAACTAGGCTTCCAGGTCACAGATGCAGCTACTGCTTTTTTGGAAATCCAGTTTTACTTACTCCAAGCCAAGACATACTCTTTCAATACGACAGTATTCTTCTCCTTGCATGGAAGAGCCTTTAAAGCTCACTCATTTAGCTCCTGATCCCCTTCCTAACTGGAATTTCCTTGCCTTGCACTGTCCTCATTGGTTTTTATAAATTCTGGATTACCTTGACAAAATCAGTTTCTATTATTTTTTTAATGTAACTTTTGCAAATTCATTCATCATTAAATTAATGGTGAGAGAACAGTTTTGTTTCTTTTTTTTTCCTAATAAAAAAGCATTTTTACAAGGGTACTAAAGAGCAGATTTCATCATGACACAATACACTACTGCTCAGATTCCCTGGCCTAGGCAGAATCCGCTAGACCAAGAATCAGAGTCTGTATGACCACAAAGCTGCCATGCTTTGAGGGCGGGAGCTAGCATTGCACTGTGCAGGGTGCTTGGAGGTAATCTGGATATCTCAAATGTGACACTGCTTTACATCTCTAATATATAGAGATGTAATAATTATATATATGTATTATAAATATATATTATACTCTAATTCCCATTTTCAATAATCTAGGCACTTAAGTTTTTTAGTCTTCTTGAAAGTGGAATAAAGCTTTTGTGACAGTGAATCTTAGTGCACCAAATCATCTACAGGATTACAAAACTGTCAGTGTGAAGGTTCATCTTCTCCAAAAGAGCAGGTAATGTTTAGTCCTGTAATTCTTTTGAGGGCCTAGTTTTGTGCCCTCTGCAGGACTAAACCTGTTGATTTACAGAATAAAGTAGAATGGGAGCTGGACCCAGCTGTAGCTGTCTCCCACGCTGTTACGATGTTCTTTCAGTACATGCACTGCTCTCTGCTGGAAGGTTGTTGCATGCATGTGTGGTGTGAGAGAGCCACCGGTACCGCTCAATCAACATGCAATACCATTCACTCTTGCTTATGTATTTATGCCAACAAACTGGGTCTTACAAGAGGGTGGTAAGTAAGATCATGCCTTGTTAATCCTTCTTCATCTACATCAGCTTCTGGTCTTTTGTCTAGACCATGTTTCTCATCTGCTGCAAGAGTAGATGGCAAATGTTCCCTGAGCAAGGTTCATGAGACCGCTTTTCATTGTTTTGTCCATGAACAAGGCAGTTTAACTTCAGAGCATATTGCTTTTTTTCTGATCCTCTTTGACCTCGTATGGGTACCTCAGCATTTTCCTTCAGCTTAAAAAGTTTATGGCATGTTGCTTCTGCGGAGTAAATGACCAAACTCCTAATATTTTTAACAAACACAAGCTGATTCCCAGTGGCGCTGCCAGGTTAAAGATCTGTTTCTTTTCTAAATGGTACAGCGTCGACTCAAGCCTTGGCAGTGGCAATCTTGGTGAGGTGCTGCCAGTGTGGGTAGATGCACTGCTGCTGGGAATTCCTCAAGCATTGCTCTGTCTCTTGAGGCCGTGAAAACGGTTTCCAGCCGGGAGGCATGAGCAGACAATGGGTTAAAGTTGCTCTACAAGAGGAGAGGTGATGTGAGAATGGAAACTGAAGTGGTTTAGTTGTTCACAGTCTTGGAAACAGGACAAAACCATGCCCAGAGCATGGCTTCTGCTGCCTATTTCATTCTGTTATTTAACAACTAACATTTTGAAACACTTGAACTTCTTCGCTGTAGATTCTGATAAACTTTAGCCACTTAATAATTTTAACTATTTTTAAGTGTAGAAAATAATGCATAAAATAACTTCCTATTTGTTACTGGCTAGCTTCAGGAACTACTAGTGGACACACTGAATAAATTTAGCCAAACTGACACTACATGCGCTCAGTAAGTGAAAGCTTTCTTTGTCTCAGGGCCACGTGACCTGTGCAAACCAAACCGAATTTCTCAGCTGAGTTGCTGTTGGGTAGGGGATTGTGGCATCAGCAGACCTGATGCCATGGAGAGAAGACAAGAAGTTTCTGGACAGGGTGAGAAAACAATCGTCTTATCAGTATAGCTTGCTCATCCTGATCAAAGTAGAAGTTCACAAGGGGAATAATCAATATGCAACCATTGCCTTTGGTCACAAACCATGGATTCCCTTTTCCACACAGTAAAAATTATTTGAGTTAGCTTCTCTGCATTGACTTTATATTGCACAATGTAAAGATGTCTGAAAGTCTCTGAAAGTTGAAGTATTACTCAATCAGTTCGCTGACAAGTGCTGAAAATATGTACAAGGACTATTGTTCATACTGAATTAAGTACTAATGTAACAAGTTAACCAAGTAAATTCCATTTCAATAACATCATAAGGAAAAAGGGTTACATTAAGGCTGAATAAACTCTGCTTTTTGAAGAGCTGAAAGAGTGATCCTATAAAAAGGTATTCTTGAATTTGCCATGCAAAATGATACATGAGTATAAAGGCTCTGTTTAGTGGGTGTATGTGCATATGCAAGTATGTATGCATAAAAATTGTCATTTCAGAACTAATGTTGATAATATTAAAATGCTATTTATACAAATATATCTTGAAGTAGTAGGAGATGTCACACTTGTATCTTTGTATGAATACAAGTAATGTTCAGTGCTATCGCTAGTCCAGCTGTCTCTGGCAGTAATTTTAAAACCTTTACTGCTTCTGGAATTGCATCAAAAGTAATTTCTTTTATGGAAATGTTTGTCACAGTGCAAAGGATGTGGACAGTCTTATGAATATGTGTATTTGCACATGTCCAGCCCCTCACCTGCTCATTCCTGTAAGACATCCTTGTCCTTCTTCCTTGATGAAACTCACACTTCCAATGATGTGTTCAGTTGTGTTCAGCAGTCACTTGGAGTATTCACAAACACAGCAAATCCAGAAAATTTGTACCAAGCTATTTCTAGGGGATGAAAAAAATAGTGATTTCCAGAAAAGCCATAAAATTTTAAGTACCTTTTGTATGTGTTGTAGATTGGACTGGTGGCACCATCTATTAAAATTGCCCAGAAGTTCCATTACAAAATCCTTTTTCTGTTGCTTATTACTTTGCCAAACTTCAACTATTTGGCCTGAAATTTTGCATACTGGGTATCTGCCTGAGGCTGAATCTTTCTGGAAAAGTTCAGTCAAAATGACTATTTCCAAGAACAAAATTAGGGGAAAATACATCATTCTGTCCATATCAAAATATTCTGGTTACCTCTTTTGTGTGAAATTTTAATGATTTGAAACAGAAACATAAAATTTGGCAGGGGTGACTGAGGTGTCCAGCCTGTGCTCTTTGTTGTTGACATGGAACTGCATCTTGAATAAATTAAGAATCTTTCAAGAGAAAACAAAAATTAAAAAAAAAAGAAAATATCCCAATCTGCAAATGCTGAGTAGAGGATTGCTAGGCTTCTGAAGTCACAGCTCTGAAAGACTCCTATGTGTACTGATCAAGGTATCAGCTTGTAGAGCTGGGCTTTTTTTGCAATAGATCAAGTCAGGGACTGGTACCAAAAGTGCATGCAGTGAGACCACAGCACTCTCCCTGCCCAGTCTCCTTGCTCAGGCCGTGTAAAGGACAAAGCTCTCTGTTTCCACTACAAAGATGACCAGAGGTGATTGCAGGAGGAGTGTGTTAGGACAAGGAGCTTGGTGGACAAGACTGAGACTCGAAGCATCTGTCTATAAGGAGGGAAATGGAGATCACAGGAACTGGGATGTAGGAAAATAGGGCTGTGGGGTGACTGGACCGGTGCTGAGTCCTGGGGAAGTCTAATTTTTTGGACTGGAGATTGAATGCCAAAGGACCATGAAGGGAACTTGAAGGCAGGAGTCTGGTGGAAATAGTACTGTGCAGTCCTGTAACTAAATATTGCCATAATGCACATACTCAGCAGTGCTGCATTACAAATATGATTTTGACATTTACTAATGTGTGAATGGTTACTACTGGAACTGTTTTTATATTTTAAATGCTGTATTTTAGTGGGCAATGTAAATGAATGCTGTGGTTTCCAGTGTTAGTCTCTCGTGACCTTCTAGAATTGGAAAACCTAACTTTATAACTCACTGGAAAACTGGTAGGCTTTCCTTCTGATTTATATATTGCTCACATCATAACCCATTTGAGTGGCAAAATATCAGACTTTATCTTCTCACTTATGACACAAAGTGCCACCCTGGGCTTGAAACTCCAGATTAATCTTGTTTCCAAAGACAAAAGCTCATGAAATGTTTCAATTCTTTTTTCCTTAGAGTGAAGGGCATTTATCTAGGCTAGAGTAGTGTCTTGCTCTGGTGAAAGAGGCACTTCACTAGTATGAGAAGGACTCATGTTGGAAGCATGGAATTAGAAGTGCTGAGACACATGATTTATAAACCACTCCTGTGTGCAGCAGGTTAGAACTGGACTGAGAAACTAAGTCAGGGCTAGTGCAATGTCAGCTGCTGACATTGGTTCCTTCATAGCCTGTGCTGTACTGAACAGAAAAGAGTCTAAACTAACTTTTACTTCAACAACTGAATACACTTATGAAATAGTTTAGGTTAGAATGGACCTTGGAGGTCATCTGGTCCAAACCCCTGCTCAAAGCATGTGTTAGTAGAAACTCAAGAAACCAAATTAGACCCTTATGCAGAAAACAAAACAAAACTTTTGTAGACATTTTAACTAAATACTGTTTTTCTTATAAGAAATTACTCCCTTTGCAAGAAAAACACATTTTTGAGGTTGATAGATCTGTTTATATCTTATGTCATAGGAGAACAAACAATGAGGGAAGAATTAGTAAAATTCTTAATACAAGAAACACAAAGTGTGAGATTCTTGAAAACAGCTGTTCTGCTATTAACATTCCTCAGACGCTGAACAATTTTCAAAGTGGCTTTAAACCTTGCCAAGTTAATTGCCATTGTAGCTGGGTTGGTTAGGGCAAAGACTATTGGAAATGGGGTCTTATTATTGTTCACATGGGTCAAATGAGGGCAAGACTTAGCTGATCTCTGAACTGCAAGGTTAAATGTTTGACCTGATCAGATTGTCAGGAAGGCAAAGAGGGCAATACAGACAGAAAGAGCTGCTGGGTCAAGCAGCAGTAGTTCAACCATACTGTCTTCCACACAGTTGCACAAATATAAACAATATAAAGAAGGGGAGAACTCAGTTCTAAGGTATCATAAAATAACATCTGAGGAAAAGTTGTTTAACAGACACAGGTCCTGTCTCTGAGAAGCTGATCATATCAGTCATATGCTCTGTATATAGAGATGCCTTTGCGCAACTTAAAAATCCTTCACTAATATTTGCTTCTGATTTGTGTTTAATGAGAATGTTTGCAGCAGTATGTAAAGCATCAAGTAATGTAATATAAATATCATAGCATATGAGCTTTCAAAAACATTCAACTGTTAACAGTGCTTAATAAACAAATTTCTGATATGACTGACCAGCTGGTGCATTTAGCAAAAACGAAGGGATAGCTTAAAACCAGGCTACCTTTATGCTAACCATACTTTTTAAAAAAAATGCAGATACAGTATGCTTGAAAGCAGAAATAAACATGAAAGTTTATGCTTGGAATTACCCCAGCTACTTTCATATTGGTTGGATACAAATAAAACTGTGTGGCCCATGTTTTTAACCACGGCTGATTTTTTGGACAATAATGGATCTGAATGTATCCTGTTCTGCTGCAAAGACTCAGCAGTTTATAAAGTGGGAAACTGGGGCTGTGTTATCAGTGAGTACTTTGAACAGTGGATGTTGGACTGCTATGATGGGATTAATCTCTTCTAACTTTAGCTATCCAAGATGTATCCATTGAGCCTAGGATAATCCTTTTAGCACTCTCTACAGTCAGGCAAGACATACACAGCTTCAAAGAGCAAGTCCTTCAAAGAACCTCTGAGGGTTTCTGGTGGTCCCCACTGAGTTCAAATGAGTAGCTGAGACCATGGCCCTTATTTTTAGACTTCTAAAACTATGTGAAATGAAACTAACTCTGAATCGATAAGAATTTTTTTTTTCCTTTGGATACACAGAGACTTACAGAGCAGTGCCGCAAACTTGATAACTGTTTTGCTTTTACAAAAGAATGTACTCTTACATATAAATATAGTCTGCTAAAAAGATCCTAGAGTCCATAGCTTGGGTCCAAAACCTGGTCCATAAAAGCCATTGGTCTTGGTCAAAGTACTGTCTGTAGAAAGGAGATGAAGAATGCATGTGATTGGAAGGATTAATGAAAGGTTGAGAAAAGGTAGAAATTGTGTACAGATGAAATGTTTCAGGGTGGAAAAATGTAATGACCTCCCTGTTGTCCATGAAATGTCACTTGTTCCACAGCACTAAGTTAATTTCTACTGAAATTGATAATACATTGTTGATTTCCTACTCCATATCGGGACTTCAGGATTTAGTTTAAAATTTTTACTTGTACTCTAAAACTGTCACCATAAACTTTCATTTTACAGATTTTTAGCAGTGTTTCATCCTTTCCCAGACACTTCTATGAAAGAAATAGACTCCCTATGTTAATTGATGTTCATAATTAGTAGTTTCATTGCACAGGAGGCAACAATAAAATAAAACTGTGGAGCTAAATATTTTGTTAGTCTGTTAACCCTCAATGCTATATTACAGAACACTGTTTTGCAATTGTATCTTGAGCAATTTTATTCTCAAACTATCTACCTAGTACAGACACCCGAAAAGTTCAATTAAATTACAGGGCGAGAATGACAAATGTTCAGATTCTTGGTTCTTTTGGATTTGTTTAGGGCATATTTGACACTTTCGTTTATTTCAATTTTGTAGTGGCCCATACCATAGCAGTGGCATTCATGAATAGCCTCCATAGCCAGGACAGGTCTTAGTTAACCATTGCTAGAAAAAAAAGCAAACGTTTAATTATAATAAATCATCAGCCTAATCAGAGCTGCAAACTTATGTTTATTTGTGAAAGACAAGCAGTGATTTTTATTTAATAGGATATAGTCTGTATCATAAACTGAGAGCCCCTCAAGTAAAAAGGTGTAAGCACTTTGTTCGACAAACTCTAGTCTAATAATGCGCTCTTCTGTCTCATTGCAAACATCACATTACTGACAATCTGAGACCAATAAGCATTTTGTTCCCTTGTGACTGCCAGAGAGCTTTTTAAAAACAGCTCCAGCTTATCGATGCCTTAGGACAAGGACCCTCAAAACAACTGTTTGTTATCAAGGAAATTTCTACTGATCATGTAGCCATAGGACTATATTATTAATCCCTCATCCTCTTGTTTTCTTTTTCTGTTTACCAGTCTGAACTCATGTGCAAAACTGTCATTTTTGGAGCTTGTATCAGTCTAAATCATTTCAACCAATAATCAAACATGCAAACTAAAATAATATTGTTCCATCAACAGGAAAATAGTTACTATTACTAAGGAAAATATTATTCACCCTGATTAACTTCAAGATGAGCCTTAGATGGCTTCAGTTTGACCCACTTTCTCTTTTATTGGATTTATTGCTCAGACATCAACATTTTGTGAGTTTCGGATTGTTTCTAACTGTCATTAAAAAACAACACAGTAAGCCAGCATTGTTTTTTATTTGTTTATTTTCTTGATCTGTGAGTAAAAGCCAAGGGCACATTTTTAGATTAGAAATATTCATTCAAGAATTATGAAGTAAGGAAAAGCACATATCTGCTGCCAGTTATTAATGTAAAGCAGAAGACTGGAAGTGTTTCATATTTTTCCTTATGATTGATCAAGATATAGAAATAGACTTAATTTCTAGAGTAAGATTCCCCCCCCCCGAAATAAGTGTTTTTAGTCAGAGCTAGTTTGGAATCATTTTCTTGTCCTGCAGCATTTTCAACTGTTCAGAAATATGCATGGTTCCATACCCAGGTAAAACGGAAAGAGGGAATAAAAAAAAAATTAAAAAAAAAAAAAAAAAAAAAAGAAGGGTGTTTCACCCATTTATAAACCAATGCTATCCAAGCCACTGAAGTAATCCCTAACAGGACAAACCCCACTAAATTTCAAGTTCCTGATCCAAAAGACTATACCGGGACTGTGCAGCCTGGGCAGACCCTGCTTGCGATGGGTCCTGCCTCTCCACGGTCCAGCCTGGGGAGCAGACCAGAGCGCACCCCAGCTCTTGAGCCAGTATGTACAGGTCTCGCCCAGGGCACACACCTGAAGTGCTGCTAAGGGCTGGAAGGCATCCCTAGCTCTGCTCTTCCACCTGCGTCTGCCCAGGGAGGCCTTCCTCGGTGTGGCCATGTGAAGCAGTTCCATTTTGTAGGACTGATTAAACTTTCTTGGAAGCAGGGACTGACCCCTTAGGTGCCCAACCAGCAAAATCATCTGTTTGGGCTTGCAGAAATAGTGACATTTGCCAGGGTGGGAATTAACAACTCTTGCAAATCTCAAACAAGCTGCTGCCAAGAATATTGGATGAAAGTCCATTTTGTATATTCCTTTGTTGGACGTGGTTCACCCGACTGCTTGACATCTACACACCTATTCATCATCTTAGCTTGCTTAGAAAATGATGGAACATGTGGTGCTGAGTGGAGATGAAGTGCACTGCTCTCCAAGGGAAACAGGTTCATCAGGTGGGATGTGTTTGGGTCTACCATGTGACATGCTAGCCTAAAGTTAAGACTCCAGGTACCACTGCAGACTGACAGCCTGCATGACCATTTTCATCATGAAAAGAAAATGCATTTTCACACCTACCTCCCTTTACGTTTGTGGGAGCAGCCAGCCTGATTCTGAAGGACAGGCTGCATCCTCAGAGTTGTGTGCATTACTGTTTCCTGCATCCCAGGGCCATCCAAATATCACTATCCAATTTCTGTACTGATCCATTAGTCCAGAACAAAACAGTCACAAATGCTCTGTTTACACAAATGAACTACTTGCTACACGTTGCTTTTTATATACGAAGGCCTAGTCATGAAAATATCATACTGGATACTACATAAGCATGAAACAAAAGGAGAAAACATACACCTGAGAGATTTTTGAATCTAATTGTGAGTCATAAAGCAACAAACCTATAGAAAGGGGAATGGAATGTAAACTATAGATCAACAGCACAAGCAAGGGGCCAAGCACATAAGTAGCCAAGCATTGCCAAACTATCCTCTGAGTAAGGTGGCCCAGAAGAGCCCTAGAAGCAGCCTGGAGGAAAATAATGTGAGACCCTTGCAAGTACAAGGGGTTACCTTGAGAAAAATCATGCATATGCTTCTTTGGAAACATAGCAGCATTCAATCATGAGCAGAGATAGCAACCAGGACCCAAAAAATACAGTGAATGAGGAGTCTTGCCGTTTAATGTGATGCAGAAGGGAGGAATTGCAGAGGGAGCCAAAGAGATGGGTGATACAGGTAACATAGATGGGTGAGAGGATAACTTTTGCAGTAGGGAAACTACTGCATTTTCAAGTTCCGAGAGAAAGACGACAAACTCATGAGGTTGAAAGAGTCTGGGTGAAAGTTGCAGGTGTGCAGATTTAAAAGAAAGATTATCTTAGTAGTAGCACGGGGAAAGAAACTTAGACATGGTCTGAATGTGAGAGCTTAGAGTGAGCTTAAAAGGGTGAGATTTTGCATTGTGTGTGAACCTGTGATAATTTGTTTGGAGAGTAATTTCTGGACAGAAATTTGTTAGGTTTTGTTTACTGTTACTACCAGGGCAGCCATTATCAATTGGAGGATGATATTTGTAGTGCATTTCAAAGCAGAAACATGCTGTGTTGGGAAACACTTTAGAAGAACATTAGGGCCCATGTGTAAGTGCATGACAGAATGTTTTCAAGCCTTGACAAGACAATTTTTTTTGCAAATAGACAGTAATAAGTAAAAGGTGTGGATGATATTTTTGGTCACATTTTCATTCATGACTAAAGTCATTGAAATTTCAGTATTTTTAAAGGCTGGTAACAATACATCTACCTGTGTCACCTTATGTAGACCTGCTCAGATCTGGACATAAATTCACTAACAAAATTGTCTGGAGTCATATTATCTCTGCTGCCAGAACAGATGCAAAGTAGTGCCTATATTTCCCTACCTGGAAAGCCAGTTGGCTTTCTCAGCTAGAGAGCAAATAAAAGCCAACTTGCAGTCAGATCTGATGATTAAGAAATTTGGGCTCAAGTGTAAGTTCAAACCTCAGGCTAAGATGACAGCACAGATGCAGCCAGAGCTAGCAGCTGATCTCAGAACTCTGTTCATTAACTTGCCACATACTGGGTGTTTTCTTTGCTTAGTCCACTCTACGGTTTGGTCTACCGCTGCATTACCACGTTTACAAAATCGGTGGGACTTAGTGAAATAAAGTTGGAATAACACAGCAAGGAGCAGGATGCTCTTATCTTTGGATGTTGCCTGTTACGAATTTTTCATCTGTCTGATTGCTGAGAATAAAATATATGTCAACGCAAAATGCTCTCCAAGGCTGGGGAACTCCCTGGAATGCCTGTGAAATGCACAAGACATCAAAGCAATAGGATACTGCGTAGCAGAGGTACTGCTATGGTATTCTCAATCTTTAAAAGTGTCAGGGATGTTAATTGGTCTGCAAATGGGTAGTTCCATACCCTTAGTGAAGGTGGGGTTTAATCATGTTTCTCAGCTTCTAGGCTATAACTACTACATGGCATTGACCCTCAGTACTTCTTTGAATTTTTAACAGCAGTCTGGTTTCTCTAGGCGAAGTTGTCTGTCCATGTAATGATAGCAAGAAAATGGTATCCTTTGCTGGCAGTACAGTTCCCCCCCAAACCCTCTTCTCATACACCTCCCGAAGATAAGGTTACTTTTTATGGAGGAAGAAAAAGATAGTGATGTAGTTATAGGCTGTGTACAAGAAAGTTTTGACATATGTAGGATTTGACTCTTAGTTCAATTTTAAATCATAAACAAAATTCCAACTTTTTAATCATATGTACAGTCCCTTTTATTTTAATATTAGCACTTCAAAGTGAACTCTCTGTAACAGTCTTTGGAAAAAGATTGCACAGCTTAAGATTTACATTTTATCTGAATAAGCTCTAAAGCATGACAGTCATCTGCAATGCTATATTGCTTACAGCAGCATTTTACATTCTTTCATTAAATATTAACCCAAATTTATTGATTTTCTAAACAAGAAGCAGCCTAAAGAATGTTAATATTAGGGACACTGTTTTGACTGCTGTTATAATCCATAATTTCCCAGTGCAAATTCTAGAGGCACCAACTGGTGGAATGCTCAACTTTTCCTGCTGCTCAAAAAAGGGAAGAACTGGTGACAAATGCAGTCAGAGAGGGCAGCTTGGGCAGCAGCAACCATGACATGACTGAGTCCGGGGTCTGGATGAAGGCTGGGAAGGGAAGCAGCAGACTAGGAGAGCAGAATTTGGCTTATGCAGGGAATTGCTAGGCAGAATGGTGCCATGAGGGGAAAAGGTGCCCAAGAGAACTGACTGATTTTTAAAGAAAACTCTTTGAGAGCTCAGGAACAAACTATCCTGTTGCACAGGAAGATGGGGAAATTCAGCTAAAGACCTGCTTGGCTAAGCAAGGGCTTCTTAAGCTCCTCAGTGAAAGGGATCTAAACGCAGCCTACGACTACGTGAAGGGGAGTTAGGAAAAAGTCAGTCAAACTCTTCTCGATAGTGGTAGTCACCATAAGAAGAGGAAGACGGTGCAAACTGCAGCCTGAGAGGTAGCACAGCCCTGGAAGAGGTACCAGAGAAAAGGTGGCAATCTCTGCCCCTGGAGATTTTCAAGATTTGACTAAACACAGCCACAGCTGATCTGAGCTAGGTCTGCCGTGAGGAGGTTGGAATAGTCAGCATTTCTATGATTCTAGAAACATCCTTGGACAAGTAAAGAACCCATTTCTCCAGCTACCTTGGTTGGGTCTTGAACCTATTGGGAATTGAGCTGTTGAAGAGGGAATGGGAACATCCTTCTGCCTCCTTGGTTCTGAATGAGCCTCAGCATGGTGTGTGAGATGCAGAGGGCAGCTCCCTATTGACTTGCTGCCCAAGTAGAGGCTGTGCTGAGCATGCAGAGAAGCAGACCATGAGACACCATGGGGAGCTTCATTGGTAGATTCTTCTTTGTGGAATAGTCACGTAGGGGTTTGGGGCTCTGTTTTGTCAAAATCCCCGTAGATGCCGAAGCGTTTTGGTGCATCTAGGCCAAAGCTCCTGCAAGGGACAGGGGAATGACTGCAGTTCTGTAACTCACTCGTTAGAGCTAGAAGTCTAAATCCTCTGAGAAAAAATCCCACAGTAAAACAACCAACAGCAACAACTATGTATTTACTTATTACCAAAATTTTTAAAGGTTAAATGTTTCACAAAAGTTTAACATTAAAACTGTTCTGTATGTTGCCTTTTGAAAACTCCATTGTAAATAGAGCTTCTCTCACCTGACAGCTCAAGATTTTTCTCCATTCAGTCTCTGATTTCTCAGTGTACATTCCTTCATTATTTGCAGTACTTGCTAATTAAGTGCTATCTGCAAACTTGGAAGCCTTTGCTTTCCACATCGCTGTCTACGTTACATTTGTGTAAATATTTCAAATCTGGACCTCTAACACTGACTCCTGTCATCTTCTACTACTGACATTTTAGTTTGAAAACTTTCCATTTATGACTACAGTAGATTTCCTACTAATGCAGCCAAATTTATGTTTAAGCCTGCCAGTTTTCTTCCTTTCCTATGACTACAGCAGGGGAGCTTAGTAGCAAGAATCAGCTAGATTTCATGCATTTTTTTAAATTAATCAAAATGGATTTTTGAAGAAAGCTATGTGCTCCTTTACCTTTGCTACAGGTACTCTTTGCTTCCAAAAGATTTAAAACGGAATTTGTCTCACCTGAAATGCATTGCCTTTTATAATTTTTCTCATCTAGTTCACTATTCTAAAAACTTTTGGTGATACTTCTTTATGCTTAAGATCATATTTCCATTTACATCTAGGCATGCATAACTGTATATGCCTCTGACTGTATATGCATACATACACAAGCACATATTCAGGATTTAATAATATTATTTGGAGGAAATCAAACTTTTTTTCCTTGGAAGTTTTCTATCCTTTAAATATATATCTTGAAAATTTCGAATTATGAAAATAATCTTACTTCCACGAAAACTCTTTACAGTGCAGGTGTGCTTGTGTATGTGCCAACAGATCCATCAGCCTTCCTTTCAAACTACTTCAAGAATCTCCACATCCCTAAGGATCTGTGGTCTCCCAGAAAAGGTGCAGTTTTACAGATGGAGCTTCTTCATGGCCTTGTTTCACATGAAATACCCTTGTCTTGTTTATGCTGCTTCTTCAATGTTTGCCTCTAAATATACTTTTCTTGGCTACACTTTAACAGTGTGTTTCTCTATTTACATTACTGATGATTTATTTTAAATACCAAAGTTAATTTTCTTATTTGAAGCAGTATACCTGGTTTTCACCATGTAGGGATCTAAACTTAATTCTTTAGAAGTACAGAGCAGTTTGTAATTTGCCACAAACAAAAATGGAAATCACTACTGTTTTGAAGAAAAATAATTATTTTTTATGAAAGATTGCCAATACAGCACTTCACAGGCTATCCTGAAGAGTGCATGAAACTTACCACTAAAAAAATTTCTGAGATGTAAGTATACATGCATGCTTTACATATTGACGGAAATATTTTGGCACATAAAAGACAAAGGATAACAGGATATTTTTACACAGCATTTTGAAAGAAATGTTGGACACAAAGTTCATTTAGAGTATTTAACAAGTGCAGTCGATGTTAAACATGAAGCATTCTGGCAAGCAAAAGTGACAAATTAAACAATTATTTTCCTTAAAACATCTTTTAACAAACCAAAACCATGTTCCTGGATCTGCCTTAATATATAATAAGAGCTTACTATACAGAGAAACTAGATTTAATTGCTCCTTCTTTTTTTTTCCCCGTAACAGAATCATTTACACATAATTCAAAAGCCAGTGTCTTGTAGCATTCTTGCTAACTCACTTCAGCCAAATTTATATTCTTATGAAGAAAGGAGGTTTTGTTTGTTATGTGATTGTCAAGTATGGCCATTTCATCAGCTAGCTGCCAGGTTATCTCAAAAGTTAAAAGGTGATTCTTCAAATAAAGAAGTTATAAGCCCTGGAAGATATGGGATCTTCACTGCGCACCTCATAGCATGTGAATTAATTAGAATCTGTATGAAATATGTTTGCTGCATGAATATCCTTTTGTATCTGTACTTTAGCAGAGCAATATAGTACAGCAGTACTTCACACTTCAGATGTATCCATTGACTACATGGGATATAGTTACCAGATGATGACACTGGGGCTCTGCTTACATGCAATTGATGTTCTCAAGTATTTTTGACAGTAAAAAATAAATAAATCAATCCCCTATGCTAAACTAAAACTGCAAAAAAGAGTCAGCTTTTAGACAAATCGGTGAGCTTATCTGACCCACCACAGCAGTACAACTGCTGGAGGGCTCCCAGTGAGGAGGGTTAAAAGATGAGGCTGGGCACCTGGAAACAACGTGATGACCTCTTCAGTAAGAGCACATAACCGCAAACTGACTCTGAAGCCTCAACTTGAATGTCTAATCATGTCTTACATCTAGATAAGGCTTTTGACTATAATCCAAGTCTGTTCTCAGGGGCCTATCAGGGAAGCATGGGTCTTGCATGTTTCAGCCATCTCCAGTTAATACGAGGAGCGTGTCTTCTGCTACCTAAGTATTAGCTGCAGAAATATCCTACAAAAGGGTGTGTGTGGGATAGCACACCTTACCCTATTGTTCTCCAGTCTGCTTATCTGGTTTATACAGCTGTATGCAGTGGCTTTGGCAGGCAGAATTCCCATGGCTGTTATCTATCAATAAGCAACATCACTTGTTGCAATTACACGGGAACCCGCTGTCGTGGGGAGTTGTGGCACAGCTGTCCCCTAAGGCTATGCCCTAAGGCTATAGAGAGGTTACATTTCTATACAACTCCCGTATGATTAATTTAATAATGTATTACATGCCATGCTTCCTGAACGTTCCATTGTGCTCTCTTTTTTCCTGTCAAAGAGCTATTCAAAGTAAACAGTGACCTCATCAATACTGTCTGAAACTTACAGTAAATGGAAATCTTCCAAAACCATAATAGAAACCATATTTCAACAGATGTAAAAAGCAAGATGAGAAGTGAGAATTAATTTGGATGAGAATGTTACAATACTTGATACTTGACTTGGCTTTGCTCAACTTCATCTTTTTGCTAAGTACAGTATGCCTTTTTCATGTGAGAGTCTAGTTTAAAAAAAGATAAACAAGAAAATCACCAGTGCAGATTTTACTGCAACATTCATGACTTGGTGAAGAAGATAAAAGTAATTTTACTCACAGAAGATAAAAAACAAAGCAGAAAAAAGTTGGCCTGCAGTTGAGGGTAGCATGAGTACTGTCATGATTGAGATTTTTCAAAGCTGCATAGGTGTTTAAACAAACACAATTTTTTTATAAAGGTATTCATTAACCTATTCATCCATGACCTTTAAAATGCCAACCTTTCAAAAAGCATGCAAGTATTGCTAGAACAGGAACAAAGGTGCTATTCAGGCATTTTTAGATTGATCACAGCTCACAAGCCAAGTAAAATAAGAGATCTTATCAGAACATCTTTGTATTTCAGACAGCATTAAGCTGCAGGTGCTTGATTTCCATACAACTTGGAGAAACACTTGTCTTTGCCTTGTTGATATATCTGGATTCTCTTCATCCCTGAAACTCTTAGGAAATTGCCCAATCTACAATAATTTTTCTTTTCTAGATAAAGACAGAAACATTGACTTGATTTAAAGGAAATATGGCAGAGGGTTACACTCTGATTCAGGATCTGCACATTCAGCAAGTGTTCAAAAAGCAGCACTTGCTTAAATAGTAAGCCTTTAGTGACTTGGAATTCCTACTGAATGTCTTTTTTTTTTTTTTTTTTTTTTACCAGTAGAGTAGTATCTCATATAATAAATTCTAAGGCTAGCTGCATTTTCTCTTGCAGTATTAATGTGTTCACATTAATGATCACGTTAATGTGATTTCTATCACATTAGTAGAAATCTCTCATCAGAGTTGTTCATCACAGGTGCAATTTCCTGTCAGGGAATCCTTGCTGTTAGGTAATGTAGCAGTGCTTACACCCATTAGGAAAAAAATGTCAATTAAAAAGCCATATAAAATATACTAATCATGTGGTGCACTCATAGTGAAGCCCTCATTTCCAGCATTTTGACTAACACCCTGATTTTCCTTATCTAATTTTGAAATCCAGAAGCTAAAAAAAATTGAGCTGTAGAAAATCATATATAAACTTTATAAAGGCATGGTCTAATATACAGTCAAAAGTGTATTTATGATATTTACATATATTACTATATTCATATTTCAAACGTATGTTTTATATCTTGAAGCCACAGACATTCTAGGTAGGTGACATTTATCCCTCAGAGTGTGAAGGATGTCTAAGTATGCAACAGGTTTACCACATTTCTGGAAAATGTGTGGCACCTTAAGAAAATTGTGATTATTTATAGCATTGGAAGAGTAGTATTTTGTTTGGTTTTCTTTTAAATAGTCACTAAAAACTGAAGAAATCTCATTAGGACTTGTGTGTTTTAGTGTCAACTCATGGTCTTCTTGCTGATTTTTTATCACGTCTACAAGCCATAATCTTTTGTGGACACTCACCCCAGTAGACGCTGTACCCTCAAAGAAGATGCTAGCTGTGGTCCCAGTGACCTTTTAATTTTAGAAGAATATAAGAAACAGGAGTTCAGATGGGTAGAGATGGGTATACAATAAAGCAAGCTTGAACAGCTTGATAAATAATTAGATCTGCACAGTTGGCAGCCATCCTGGCAAAGAAGCCTAACAGTGCTTGTGTGTAAATCTGTGTGTGTGTGTCTGTCTGTCTATTTGTTGGCATTACTCACCAGAATCAATAGTATATAGTCTTCTAAACATTAATTTTCTTTATAGCCTGAAAAAATACTATTATGCTAAGTAGCAAGATCCCAATTCAATGGAAGTGCAGTTAATTTAAAGCTGTGTAAGTTCACATAACTGTCCTCAGATATATTTTTTGGAGGATGGGGAGAATTTCATTACTTTATATGGGCCTCAGAGCACGAAGCCAAAGCTTTTTCTTGGAAGAAATCCAAAATGGTTTAAGTATGTGGTACTTTATGTCCCCATTCCATGTTTTTTTCTGTATTTTTCTCCCCCCACCCCCAGCTATATATCACAGGATAAGTGCTCTTCTCCTATGTATAGGGGGTCTGGAGGGGAGACATATGCCAAGCTGGAATTCAACTTGACAGGTTTCAGTAAGTAAACATTTCTTACTTTTCCATTTTAGAGTCTGCATTGGTTTGTCCTCTGGGGTGGCTTTTTCCTCCCACTCCACATTGCTAAGAAATTGTATAGAAAGTTTCCCTTTCTTCAACCCTCTCATCATTACTTGCTTTCAACAGAATGACTCACTGTTGCTCTGAATTCCCTGTGCATGCTATCACAGTTCTGTGAACAAACTTGCTCTCATGCTAGCCTGACATCATCTTTATTACACTTTTATTGTCACTGATATTAAACAGGATGGGCCAAAGGAGACTACCTGTGTCTCATCAGTTCAGCAGCACTTAGACATTATACTTAGCACACTTTCTACCATATTTCTCCTTTGACGCCATTCCTCTTCTGGGAAAACAATATAGTAAGTCAAGCATTTCATAGGTATAAGCTTTTTCAGCTAGCTCCTGTTAGGATTTATATCCATCACATTTCAGCTCAGATGATCTCAGGTCACAGAGGCAACGTATTTGCACTTCTATTAACTTCTGTGGAAGAAAACATCTCGTTTAAGTAATGCAATTCATAGTTTAACATGTCTCATCTAATAAGGAGGACTGCTTTTACTCACTTCTGTCATCCCTGATGGTCTGGAGTCCCACGAGGTGCTATCTCATGAGCAGAAACCACCAGTTACTCCAGTGTATTTTACTGTATGGCAAGGAACCTCACTTATCTTTCAGCTTCATCAGGGCTGCACTGGGATGCAAAATGCTTCACAAAACCTCCTCGGTGGTTCTTTCCTGTGAACTTCTACAGTGTAGTGTGTTAGTCCTGTAATGATCCTGTGCTGGACTCAACCACTAGTCCTATGGTGACTGTCACTCTTGAGGTTACAGCCCATTTCAAGCAGCTGACAGGAAAGTTAATGAAAAACAGCAAGGTGAGCACATAAAAGAACTAAAAACTCATAAAGAATCTAAAGAACAACTGGCTATGAAAGGTGTAGCAAAGCATTGAAACTACCAGTTTGGGTGAAAGGCAGAGCATGGGATTTACTCTCCTTCCACCAAAGCCCAAACTCACACCATCACCACCTCCACCACATCTACAGACACCTCAGTGCTTTGTGAGGTGGTTTGACACGACATAAAAGAGGAGCTGAATTGTTGTTAGCCATATTCTCTTCATCCATCTCAGGTATGTAATAAGGTTTGCTTAGGAGGTGAGTGTCTGAACTCCATAGAAAGTGCTCAGAGCCTTCCCCAAAGTCTTACGCCATTTCTTCTATTAATATCTTGAACACAGCTCCATGAGGCAGCTCCATAACTTAGTCAGTCTTACAGGGGAGTAGATGCACTTTCTTTGGTAAGAGGACATAGCTGCTGTGTGAAAAGCAGTGGATAGGACAGATAGCTGCTCTTCACTGGGCAAGAATGGGAGAGATCACACCATATGTGCCCACAAAAGAGAAATAAACTTGCTGTTATGTGGGTGCCTGGAGGAAAGATGTCTAAACTGGTAAAACTTTGTCTTTGGTACAACTTCAGTTGTGTAGCTCTATCAAATCTAGGTCCTTACTTGAAAGCCACAGTCTGCTCCAGATATCTGTTGACATTACTCTGGCAAACAGCTTTGCCTATTCTGCTCTCAGTTTGTTTTTCTGGGTGGGGTGCTGTTCCCTCCTCACCCCCCCTCCCCAATCACTGCATTTAGAAAGAGACAAGTGTGGCCTAGGGGGACAACTATGTATGTACATGTGAGGAACACTGAGTTCTGATCATGGCCAAGCAAGTTCTGATCAAGCATATGTGAGCAATTGCAAGCTAATGGGGCACTATTTTTGTTAGTCTATCTCAGTCTCTTGCAACTCTGACCAATGTCCCACACTGAGAAGTCTGAAGTACAAGCAGAAATATGTTTCCATTGTGACCTTATATGTATTGGCCAACTCAGCAAGAGATGATTCTGTAACCTGTTGTGGTAGACAACAAATTAATGCAATGTGCATTTTGGGAGAGCAGGTTCTGCACCATCCTGCACTAAGATGGGTTGTGCCTTTGATATAGAGTATCTTCTAGTGCTCCCTGTTTTGTGACTGGCTGTTTTGCTCCCAATATACATGTTATATACATCATACATTACAAATACCATACATTAGCTTGGGTAAGGGCTATGGACTAGAAAAGCTTTTTCTTTTTTTTTTTTTTTTCCTATTAAAATATGTGACTTTCCATTCAGAAAAAGAAAAAAAAAAACAAAAAAACAAAAAACATAACAAAAACACCAAACAGTCCCCAAACTAAAAATAAAAACTGTATTCCTGGAAAAAGACAAAAGATTTCAAGAGAAGGAGACACTTTTCACTGCCACATTTATTTGATCAAGAATCTAATCTTCTATTTTTAAAAGTTTCATCTCACTATTTTTCACTTTCTAACAGAAAACAAAAAAAGAAAAGGATTCCATTAGGCGGTCCATGAGGAATTTTGCTGGGTATCCCAAAGATCTGTGTACTTCATAGTCTATTGTTCTTTCTCTATGCAATGTATCAACAGCAATGAAACAAAAGGTTAAAAAGAACGTGGAAGGAACTGCATGGCTCTAAAGGCCGTCTGGCTTGTGTGTTTTCAGTCTGCATCCTGCTGGGCCGTGCCAATTTTCTAGTTTGTGAGGAGAAAGAACATATTCAAGTGTTCATAACCATCACTCTTAAATAACAATATACTGGCATTAAAGGTTTGTGAAGATATGAGCATTAGTTTCACAAAAGTTGTATTTAATTATTCTTGGTGCACTGAAACAGTTCTCCTTCACTACCACAAGAGAGAAATTTCTGTCATATGTTACACAAACTGCTCGGCATGACCAGGATTCAGCTGCTGCCTACCTGCTCTGGTCCAGGCCATTCTCATTACTGCTCCTGCTGCAGACTGAAGCCCTTTCTGATGCGGTTTCTTCTCAGAATCCTGTGCCAGCATGGAAGAGGTTATGAGCAATTTTAACCTTTATTTAAGTTATGGGAAGGAATTCTAAAGCAAGAGGAATTTTGTTTGGTACTTTATATGGTTCAAAATTGGGATGGAGACGACCAGGAACCCCCCGCCACGCACGCTTTTTTAATACCCAGATGACAGCACTGTTGCTGTTACCCAGGAGCATGCTCCACACAGCACAGTAATCTCCTTTACAGTAAACCCCAAGCCTTTAATTACAAATGGAACAGACTGGAAAAGTTCTGACAAAACATTTTCTGGTAGGAATTTGCCGGTTCAGACAGATTGAAATGTGTGGCTGAAACCCTGGCACTTTCCCCAGTTGCCCCCAGAAGGCAGGCAGCCGGGGAGCTGCACTGGGGCTGGGGCTCTGGCGGCTGAAGGGTGCAGCTCCGGAGCAGCTCCGTCAGGAGCTGCCTTCCAGGGCAATCCCCTTCCTACCCTGGCTCAAGAGAGCTCAGTGCTCACAGGTCCAATGCTTTGGGGAAGCCTAGGGGATGACCTGCTCCCACACTGAAGCTTTATTGCCTTTTGCAGATAATTATGAAATGTTTGGCTTTTGTTCCAAACTGGAACAGACCCAGATTTCGAAATATCAAAATCCTGTGTGAAAGTCAATTAGTTCTCTCTGCAAAGCTGAAACTATGACCACATACTTCCCACGTGTAGCACCTGCATGAAGATGTCAGTGCTGGAAAACTGGCAGTGCTCATGAGGTTGTATTCAGCATTTTGGAGACCAACGTCTTGAGTATAGTGTGGTTCTTTACCTATTAGAGGTACAGGTCCCATAGAGCTCCCTAATGCTAGAAAGAATAAACAAGGATGACACTAGGTATTAGATGATATTTAATATTATAACTTGGAATTTTCTTGCATTTAAGGTTTTAAGATGTGGCTATGTTGCAAACATTAATAGTCTCAGTACCTTCAGAAAATAATGATCATGTGTGGAATGCAGAGAGAAAGTATTTTTTGACATTTTCGATATATAAACTTCTAACAAGAGATTCTTATCTCTTCTTATAAGAAATGGCTCATTATAAGAAGTATCCTGTGTCAAAAGGATTATTAATTTTCTCTAATATAGATATTTTTTTTACAATTTGAGGATAAACTTTCATTTATCACCATCCAATAGGCAGCGTAAAATGAATTACTAGTGAATAATTTAATTGTCATGAATTAAATTCTTGTTTCTCAATGTTCAGGTCAATTTATGACATATATTCTCAATGTGCTGTTCCCATGAGACTGAACACAGCTACATCATTTAAACACTCTTTTGCTTTATCCTACAGATGGCTGTGTTATGACACAGAAAGCTCCTAATAATCTTCTTCCAAGCCAAGTGTTGAATGTAGAAGGGGAAGTGTCCTAGTTTCAGCTGGAATAGAGTTAACTGTCTTCCTAGTAGCTGGTACGGTGCTATGTTTTGAGTTCAGTATGGGAAGAATGTTGATAACACTGATGTTTTCAGTTGCTGCTAGCAGTGTTTAGACTAATGTCAAGGATTTTTCAGCTTCTCATGCCCAGCCAGCGAGAAAGCTGGAGGGGCACAAGAAGTTGGCACAGGACACAGCCAGGGCACCTGACCCAAACTGGCCAACGGGGTATTCCATACCATGGGACGTCCCATCCAGTATAGGAACTGGGAAGTGGGGGCGGGGAATCGCTGCTGGGGGACTAGCTGGGTGCCGGTCGGCGGGTGGTGAGCAATTGCACTGCGCATCATTTGTACATTCCAATCCTTTCATTATTGCTGTTGTCATTTTATTAGTGTTATCATTATCATTATTCGTTTCTTCTTTTCTGTTCTATTAAACTGTTCTTATCTCAACCCGTGGATTTGCTTCTTTTCCCGATTTTCTCCCCCATCCCACTGGGTGGGGGGGGGAGTGAGTGAGCGGCTGCGTGGTGCTTAGTTGCTGGCTGGGGTTAAACCACGACAGGAAGGCAAGCAGAAATATTGCAATTCTCTTCAATGATATAGTGAACTTTACACTTCTGTAGCCTCCTTATACGTGCAAATACGTCTGAGTCGAAAAATCTGCAAATATGCAGTGTTGCAGTTTTAAGAAAGGAGCCACGTCTCATACCTTTTTAGTTACTGTCAGTCTGAATTTGGGAAAGAACAGCTGCAGATATAGCACTGGTGGCCTTGGTTGGTAGCCACTGCGTGGTGATGGAGGTATCCGTACTTTGGCTTGTCACGAACAAGCTGTTTTCAACAGATTGCATATCAGCTGATGCATCTGCAAATGCCCTAAATAGATACATGGAATCTTGCAGCACGTAAAGGAACATAAATTTATAGAAACGTTTTCTTAAAATCACTCTATCAAATGTAGGAGAAATTCCCTATGATTTATTTTATTAAAATTTAATTCTGTGGAACAATTCATTGAAACCTGTAGGAGGAAGATCACTCTGCACTAAATACTTGTTCCCAATAGTTTCGAACTTAGTCAACTGAACTTCAGTTTCTAAATGAGGGTCTTTGTTCCTGAATATATCTGGTCTGGGTTTGAAGAGTACCACGCCTTAAGAGTAGTTCAAGTTCATTAACGGGACTTTTGTTTTGTTACTTAGTGTTGCATCTTTGTACATCTGTGAAGCCTCAGGCCAATGCCCTGTGCTCCATGTATCTTTGCATATGAAAGGACTTATGAGACATTCTTACCTACGAAGCCCATGGGAATATGATAAAGCAAGCAAATCTCTTTTCTTGCTAATTCAACAAAGCTGCTGTACAGTTACACTGAGATGTATCAATTTTCATAGCATTGTCTGGATGGAGAGATGTTTTATGTAACTAAAACATATGTATCTAAACAATACTACATTGTAACAGCAGCTCATGAACTTTTGTCCATTCACTTTTCGGGATACTCGGAAACTTTCTGGGTCCCAGAATCATTTCTTTTCATAGTCACATTAAGAATTTCTGTTCAGGCGCTCCCAATTACTGCCTCATTTCTATTTTAAATTAAAGGTGTATGATAGAGTTAAAAATAGGAGTTGGTGGAAGACTCCAGGTAAATATATTCTCCATTATTCTGTGTCACTTCTCTTCAAAAGGCTTTTGTGGTATAGATTTAATTTTTTTTCCTGAAGATAACTTTGGGCTGAAATGCATGTTCTCTTACTAGATTTCAAAACAGCAAAGCAGGACATTAGTACAGAAGTTGTTTTTATATATCCGAGTAGTAGACTTATACTGTTGTTACAGTGATTAACCTCATTACTCAATCAGTGACCCCTTGTATTGAGCTTAGAGAGCAGAATTAGGAGTTCATGCAGCACAGTAACACTTCTGAAATGTATGGAAAGCTCTAATTCCAGCCAATAAGAAAGTCGGAATACTGTATTATACTGTGTAGGAATATGAAGCTATATTTTGTTGTAGAAAGATCAGAATCCTGAATGCAATTTAGCCTACTAAATTTTGATATGCTATTTGAACCCCACCCTCATAAAGCTACCCGTCGGAAAAAGTGAACCCTAGAGGAAGTATACTGAACACACACGGAATTTGTTTTTCTAGGGTGAATAAACAGCAACATTGTTACAAGGTTATTTTCATGTTTCCTTCTTATATGACTAAGTTTAATGATTTTTATTATTATTATTATTGAATGGGGCTTTCATATTTCTCAAGCTATTCAAGAACCTCCCACCCTCACAGTCCTCAGAGATTTGCAGCCAGCCTTACTCAGAGGACATTCCAGACTTGTCACTGCACAGCTGCTCTTGGCAGCCAGCCCTCCATGCAAGGGCTTTGCCAAAGCATCGCTTGGACCCCCCAACCACTCTGCTGAAACAATAGTTAATAGTATGACATTTGTACAACTGCTAATTTTTTTTTTTTTTTTTTTTGGCCTTAGAATTAATTTGTTTACTTCAGTTATAAAATGTGCTGTATCTTTGACGTCACTGGACTTACTCCTGCAGCCTGCTGTGGAAACTACCATCGATCTCTTATATGCCATATATGGGCTTGTAGGTAGCATAAGCTTAAAAGTCTGAGATTGTGATAAATAAGATTCATTAAATTTCTTTAGTTGTGTGCTTGCTCTTTGCTCAGGGAGTTATCTACTTGGGAGATTCTTCACTTTCTAAATGTTTGAAGTGCTTGCTTCAAATATCAACCATTTAAAGAAACAAAATTTTAAATCTTACCTGGAAGAGGCTTCTTTCCTTTTCCTTCCATACTGAATTTCACTCTGGTAATTTCATGTATTTGATTCCAGACAGTGAAAGGCAGAAAGATGTGTATTTCTTTTGTCCTTTCTAGACTTCATAGAATCATAGAATGATTTGGGTTGGAAGGGACCTTTGAAGATCATCTAGCTCAACCCCCCCTGCCGTGGGCAGGGACATCTTTCACTAAATCAGGTTGCTCAAAGCCCCATCTAACCTGACCTTGAACACTTGAACTTACAAACTCCCCATTCTGTGTGAATGCCAGGAAGTTTGATGCAGATTCTTAGAAATCATTTTTTAAAAGACAGATTGAAAATTATCTTAGAAAAAGCTATGTTACATCTTGGAGGTCTTGAGCATTTCCCACATCTATTCTTTGTAATTTTGTCATCCTCTAAGGCTGGAGCATTTGGAACCAAAGCACTAGGGATTCTCCCTCTACGAAGAAAAAATGTATTGTAAAAAAAGTGGCAATTAAACATTAAGAAATGCTTAGAGAATTTTCAACATAGTTTAATTATAAAATTTATGATAGATTCTGCCTCTTTTAATACACGACAAAATAACTTCCTGGTTTAACATCTTTATTTTGTTTTAAAGTGAATGTGGTGCTGGTGAAACATGCCAGAAAGACCTCAGAAATCCTTTATGCATCTAGCAAAAGGAGCACAAGGCAATAGCAGTGAAAACTTGCCCCCTACCAGTATGGTGTCGAGGGATCATATTTGGCCCTAACTGAGTAACATCTCTCAATGTTCATTTTAACTATGAGGATATGCTTAAACATTGAGAGGGAATCCCTCCCTGCCCCTTTGTACTTTGTTTCAGCTGTATTTTTCTCCACCATAGGTTTCATCCGTGTTCTGTATTGTGGAACTGGAATATGTTTTTTTAAGGCCAAACTCAAGTTAACCTTTTTAGGAAGAGAGCAATTTTTATTGTGTAAGGATTTTTTATCAATACTGATTTAAACAGTTGTTCTTAGGGATGTCTTAGTCAATATTGGTTAGTGTGCAGATTGCTTTGATTAGGTAAATGTTTTTAATGGCAATTACTGGAATGTATGTGAGCCTCTGAAGCTGGATACTAAAGTTCAAATTCTTCACCACTGCAAAGAGGTTGCATTAGACCTTTTTCTCAATTACTGTCGTACCATCTTCTTTACTTGATCTTTGTACCTTTGTACCTTGTTTCCAGTTATTTTAATTTCATGAACTATGAAATGTAGTGAGATTCTAAATCTGATTAATTTTTCAAACATAAATATACTATTTAATAGAATTTTCATTTTTAGGCATGAACCTGATAAGATTTACCTTCCAGTAATACTCTGCCTGTGTCATTTGGATCTTACCTAATCAGCTTTTGAACTTTCCTGTTGTAGTAGTAAGATCAGAAACCTGGCATAAAGAAAGTGATTAATTTTATTTCCTTTGCTCAGATTGCAAGTGCTATAAGTTTATTCCCTAACTATCTCCAAATTGTGAGCTCTAGTGCCAATCCAAATGGAAAACCCTGATATGAAAAATGAAAAGACAAACAATTACAAAGCACAAATTTCTCCAAAACAAAGTTCAGTTCACTTAGAACAGGATGACTCAACCTTCCCTGCTAGAAAGTTAGTGACTCTTTCACTGGGGAATCGGAAAACTCTCAGAATGTACTGTTATGCCACCTCCTGTAATGTAGGATTTTTCTTTCCTTATGCAACTGGTCCTGTTTGTCACTCACAACTTCTCAACCTGTGATTAAACATGCAATCATTACCTATTTATTGACTCAGCTAGAAAGGAATCCATGGGCCTGCTACTTAAGTGACATTTTACAGCTGTGTTGATGTCTTTGTTGTTCTGACTTCAAGTCCAAAATGCAACAGATGTTTACTAGGATTCCTCTTGAGATGATTTTTTTTTTATTATTATTATTGTGTCATTTATGTCTATGAAGACATTGAATGAAATGGCACTCTAAGTCTCAGCAGACTGGAGAGTTATCTGAAGTGTTGTAAACTGTTTTTCATTCTTTATGGAAACAAACACTGGCTAAGGTTATTTTCTCTATATTCCAAATCTTAAGAGACTCCTTTAGACTTTCAAGCATGTGCAGTTGGTTTCTCTTTTATGTGTTAAAAATCCATAAAATTCCATGCATCATTGACACATTAGTTCTTACAAGTTTTGTTAGAGAAAAAATGGAAGATTTTTTACCATGTTTTGGCTAGGCTGAGTTCATAGGGACTGTTGAAGGAAACCTTCAGATTAGCAGAACCCTATTAGTTACTTTGCTATCAGTAAAATATAGTTGCAGTTACAAAACAAGTGTTCCACTACTAACAGGCAGAATTGGTAGTTCAGCTGCTGACAGACAAGAAGTGGTGAGAGGCATTAGTGATTTAATATTGTCAGTGATTTTGTTTTTTATGGCAACAACAAACAATTTATTAATAAAATCCACAGGGGGCTCATGACTAACAGAAAGTAACCAGCCCTCAACTTTCCCATACAAGGCTTACTAGTTAAAAATAAATATATGTGAGCTGAACTGCTGTGGCCTGCATTGAATGCCTAATCAAGTGGGGTGGGATAAAGTTCAACCAAATAAAAGAAAATGAAAAATTAATTTGTATTAATCGATCACAGAATGACTAAATCTCCAGGAAAAAAAGTCTAATGTCTAGGCAATCTTAGGATGTAGTAGGAGAGGCATTTTCAAGAGAATCTGTTCATGTTTTTGCACACAGCAGTGGGATAACAAATCCAAAATGAAAAATGCATACAGTTCTGCTCCCCCATCTTTGAGGAAACTTAGGGGACTGGCACAAAATTACAGAGTTTATCAAATCTAGTGAGGCAAAAGTAGAGAAGAATGTACAGGTTTTTTTCTTGAAGCATAGCCAGAATAAGAATCAGCGAGGAAAGAAGAGACATACAATATGAAGAATAAATCATGAATTTAGACTCTTAAGTTAAAAAGTTTCTGACTCTCAAAGGAGTGAGTTTCTGAAACAACCAATGGGAACACAAGGAGAATAAATATAACGCAGTTGCCTGCACCTCAGTTATATACATTTGGTGAGCTTTTAAACTTTGTATTTGTGTAACATAAATAGAAAGCAAGGAAGAGGTTAAAGATGAAATTTTAAAGGAATGTGCCTTGGAATTTTTCTAAACAGGCATGCTTTATTTCTTAGAAATGAGGAGTAACATGGAAAAGCTTTATGTAAACACGCAGAGTTAAACACTAAGCCAGTAGCTATTCCTTTGCTGGAAATCTGAAAAATGACAACATTAAGATAACTATTATCAGTAGGCAAAGTTTATTAATCTACATTTATACAGCACCTTTTCTCTCAAAGGATCTTTAAAGTCTCTTTAGACCTCACCAAACTAATAGCCTGTGTGAAGACCTAACCAAACTGAACTACACTCGTGTTTAGAAAAGGTGCCGGTGAAGATGCTGGTTTCTGTCCCCGCATAGACAACAACCACTCTGAATCTGTGCAGTCTATAAACTTTAAAGATCAGTTTATCTACTCTTGTCTTCTTTATTAGACTTGCTATAATCCTGCAATCTCCTTTTTTTGAGATGGAATATGAAGAATTAATCACAATATTTAAGGTGAAGCTGTACCATTACTTTAGACCAGGGAGCTGTATATTTTTCCACATTCATTCCTGTCTCATTCCTTATAAAGTCTGACATCTTATTTGCTTTCTTGTCAGCAGCTGAACGTGAGCAGAAGCTTTCACTGACCATACAGTTAAAGCTTTGAATGCAACTGCACAGACTTGCAGACCAGTGGTTTTCATTGCAGTTTTACTTTTTCCCTTTCCTTTTCACTGCTTGTTTGTAAATGATACAAAACCAATTCCTGTTTATCTTGGCATTCAGATAACCCACAAAAACTGAGAGGATTCCAGCATGGACCAAGGTTGCCTATCTCTGTAAAATGCTCAATACAAAGCTGCTCAATTTCTCATGCTTCCTGTGTGCTCTGAATTCTAATTTATACCTAACTTATAGGTATTTGAGGGGTTTGAGAAAAACTTTAAAAAATGGCAGCTTAATGTTGCCTCGTAATGAAATATAATGGGTGCCATTTATTTATTTATTTATTTATTTCTCCATGTCTTTACCTATGTTGCATTGGTCCCTGGGAACACTGGTCAGATGCTAGCCAGTGTATGGAAGTAGAGAATGAGGACCCAAACACCTCAGAAGATAAGGGGTGGGAAAAGAGAGGCTGTTGAAGAGAGACATTGCTGGAGAACTGAAAGGAATCAATCAGCCAGTGATTGTCAGGACAAGTCAGGACAATGGCTGTTGGCATTATGTACCAGTCCCTAAACAAGCAAGATCTGATCCATGGCAGAGGACGTGAGGGGAGAAGCACTCCTAGGCCAGACAGGGTAGCTGCAAAAGCAATGCCATAAACAAAGAAGGAAAGAAATGGATCTTATCTCACTGAGAGCCAGGCACTTGAAAGAATAAGCTATGGAGAAAATCTGGATAACTGAAATTTTATTAGTCATGGAGCAAGCAGCTAAGATACAGCCAGAGAAGGAATGACAAGAGAAATGGGTAGGTGTAAAGTGAGGAAAGGTGATAAAAGAGATATGGAAGTAGGAACAGGAATGGTGGAGAAGGGAAGATTTCGAAGGAAAAAGGTGAAGGCAAACAGTGTGAGAAGAAGATAGCAAAAGAAGGGTATGGAAATGGGAACTGAATTTTTGCTGCTGGGAGAAGGCAGGGTGATTAAGATAAAAAGCAAGAAACCGACAAGCTTAGACGACACGAAGCATGGGGAGGAGAGAGTAATGAAAAGGAGCGGATGGGATCAGTATGGAGAAGGAAGGCAGAGGAGGTCTGTAAAAAAGACTGTCCAAGTGTCAACTGTGGCCAGTGTCACAGGAATATGAGCACACTATGAAAGTTTTAAAAACTGGGCAGCGTGGTGAAGGTGTTCCTGTGCAGACCTGCTAGGTAGCTGTTTTGTTGAGCATAATATTCTTGTCCATGACTGAATCATATTTTTCCAAGTTGAAGAAAAAAGAACCTGGGATGTTTTCTTGAGAATCTAGCTGATGACAACATATTTACTGAACTTCTCACAAAAATCATCACATAAATATTTGACTCTGATTGTGATTTCAGCAAGTTTATTTCCAAGAGTTTGATTTATAGATAAAATTCCATGTACCGAGTCTCCAAGCAAAACAACAAAGACTGAGAATATAAGAGAGACAAAGTTATTGGGGTTTGTTGTAACATATTATTTTCAGCTACTCTTTTTTATTTTTAGGATATAAATCACAGAAACTAACTGAAGCTGGAGAACATCCTTTCAGTTGTAACAATTTGCATTTCAATATTAACTCCTTCTGCCCCGCGACAAATGCCTTCTTGCAGTTTTTAGATATAAAGTCCTGCAAAGCAATGCAAAATCTGAACATTGCTGAATTAAAAAATTAAAGTAATGTAAGACTATTCAGGCTAACGTAAATGTAGAGTACCAGTTATAGTCTGATTTAAGTGATTGCATAATGCTGAGACTTTGTTTATATCAGTGGAGTAAATTCCTGATTTACAAGGGAGACCTGAATCAATTGAAACATTTCTAACTTTTTCCACAGTCATATTTTTAGAGAATGAACTGTTGGCCATAAAGAGGCATGCAAGGAAATGAACAGGTTCCACCTTCCATCATTTCAGAGCTGAGCTGCTGTCTGCTTGACAGCTAAGTTGAGTTTACTTGCCACTCAGCTTGATGAAAATAAGTGGAAAATCTATTAACTCTTTTGCTCTCTACTTCTTTTGGATCAAACTCTCATTACTTTAAAGTAGCATTGCTGAAACTTTTTGAAATCATATGCTTGAAGTAAGTGTCCTTGTTACTTGAAATCAGTTCTAATTCTAGCAGTAGCTAAAAGAAATGTAATTTCAGGAGTGTGAACTGGTGCAGCTGAGATTATAAACTGGCACTGTTCGTATCCTTTCTAGTGCATGAAAGCCAGTGGAAGTTTTCTCTGGCTAAGGACGTAGTATCCAACATGTCCGGGCCTCATCCTGGCTTTGCTCTTGTTTGTACATTTTGCGCATTCTTTTTATGAGTTGCCATAGAGCATGTATGAGGACCCTATTCTTTCCTGAGGACTGAAGAAACCTTTCAAACACTGTTAGCAGGCTATACATTTTCCTACTTCTTCATGGCATCTAATTTTAATATCCCCCAGAATTAGGTAGTAAGTCGTATGAAGTAGAGGCTGATGAGCTGTAGTTTTCTCAGCCCTGCCATAAAGGAAGCAGTCAGCTAATACAGGAGATGAAAATCTTTTACTCTTTTGCTGTATCCTAAAAGAAAAACAAGGTCAGGGAAATTACACTGGACTGTACAATATTTGGGAAGTGAGCTCTGCACAACGTAAATTGAATATACGAATGTACAAGCTTGGTAAAGGAATCCTAACTGTGTATATAAAATATTTCCCTGATGAATAGTCAACAGCTCTGGTTTGTGTTTAATGTCTACACTCATGCATCTAGGAAACCAGATTGGAAAAGATTCATTTCTCTTATTACCAGATTTACTGGAACAAACAGGAACACATTTACTGTGAAGAAACTCTTTCTGAAAGAGGCACTGAAGTTGTCCTGTCAGGCGGGGAAGACATCCTTAGTCTGTGTCATAGCCTCCATAGAAAGGCTGGCTGAAAAGGTCAGGATGCACTGAAGCAGCATGACGTTTTGTTTTCCCAGAACATACCACCTGCTTAACATGATAAATCACACCAAGTTTGAATATCAGATGCGCGCAAATGGCAACATTTTATCATTTAGACCTAGGTCTTCATCGACAAACATCCGATACATTTGGCCTGGAAATGTCCGTAAGAGTTATTCCTGCCTTGATGAACCCTGGGGACTGCTGCTCTCTAACAGAGAAAATAAGAGCACAGCATGGCCTTCACTGTGGCCTAACTGCAGTGCCCTGACATGTCTGTCTCATTTTACCAACCTATTTTTAAAAATGAGCAGCATGTCATTTGAAGAAACTGTTTTCAGCTTCTATTGCTGGGGTGTATTTAAGAGTCTCTTTTCTCTTTACTAACCAAACAAAGGGGGTGAACCCTGTAAGAAAGGTATCTAAATATATCCATTAATTGATGAACATGCTCACTTTGTTGCTTGCAGGACAATAGAAAACTGATCATCAAATAAACGCTAGAGTAAACAGAGGATTTAACTAGGAATTGTTTTTGTGGGAAACTGGAGTTGTGGTTGTGGCATAAAACAAATTCTTTGAATACGTAGAAAACATTAATCATTGGCATCTAAAGAGGAAAAAAATGTTAGTGATGTTTATTGAGGGCATCGTTAAATGCCACAGCTTATTATAAAACATGAAAGAAAACAAGCTTCAACAAACCACAGTAAAAGGGAGAGAATTTTTTTCTTACATTACTAACTTTTGGAAGAGCTCAGTTTCTGCTTTTTGAGAGCAAGTATTTCCTACTCCATCTTCAACCTTCCAGTAGGACAAAGGTACTGCAAAAATAAGTTAGATAGGCAGTACTAAAACAGTACACCATTCCCTGACAAAACATAGGAGAAGCAGGAGTGGTAAACTTGGAGGCAGAGGACATGCCACCTCAATGTAACCGGCAGTACAGTCACTAAGAATAGCAGATCTTTGCTGTGCCTACTTTCTCATAAAATAAAATAATAGAAAATAAGATAGACTAAACTAAAAGCATCCAGCTTTTTTGGATTTCTGTATAATGTCACAATTGAGAAGTTTTTCTTCTGAGCTAAGGTGAACGAAGGAGTACAGCATGTATTTCATCCTTTGGTATGAAGAAAATATTAGTAATGAATGGGACCAGCAGCTATTCCAGACTTAGAATAGCGGACCCAATTTTTAAAAAATATATATCTGTTTATTAACCCTCAAAAATAGCATTTTAATACTCCTTATTTCAGTATCATAGTTATCCTCCATTGAGTAATAAAGTCACTGTATGTTATTTAAATATTGAAACCAGGTGTTTTTATTAGATGCTGTTTACCATACATTTATAGCGAGATCACCTGCATTTCCAAGAAATAAAGGACAAATGTATGGAAAATTCAAGACAAAACTTTCTTGGCTTCCCTTTATCCTTGCAATTCTATCCATATTTTGTAGCTTTTGAGCAGTTAGAAGGAAAAAGTTTGACTAAACTTCAACTCTGGGCAACTCTGGCAATTTCTGGAGTAAGATCTCATATAAGAGCAGATGTTTTATAGCTTTTTATTATCTTCCTGTAGCGTTGTACCCAACCAACAGTTAAAGGCAATAGCCATTTTACAGATCTGTGTTCCAGACCTTTTTGTTTTTGTCTTTTACTACATGAAGAGAAGCAGCCAAACCTATAAAAGGCCTATAACAAACTACTATTCCATGCCACTGTCTAAGATCATCTGGATTTCTCCCATTAGTAGTGTATCCCAAACATTCCTAAACAATGAAAAAGGTTACTGTCCTACCCAAAGTCAGCATAGATTATTTTAATTCTGTCAGCTGGTATAAAAATAATCTATACTGTAGAATGGATAGCTATTTTTATGCATCTGAGGTATCCCTTGTTTTGTTGAAGTAGCCACAACTTATGCTTCATCTGGTACACGGGGAGGCTGATGTTATGTGGTTTGTCCGATGTTTTGCCTTTTAACAAACAATAAGAGCTTCTATATTTTTACTGTTGGCTTGGATACTGTTCCTGGACACAGGCTAAGTTGTTTTTTTACCTCCTTACTATATTGTAGCTCAGAAACAACATCACAGCAGTAGCAATTTCGCAATTTCTCAGTTGTTTTGCTTCTCATTAGTATTGTAACACTTAAGTAATGTTCTTGTATTCTCTGGATCCCTTGACTATGGGGAAAATAATTTACCCTTTAATACTCTTTACAGAACTGCTCTGACATGGAAGCAGGTTTTGGGCCTGATTTAAAGGATGCCTTGCTGATGCTGCCAAAAAGTACTGTACAATCGGCCTGCTCTGAGCAGTACAATAGACTAGATGAACTTCAGAGATCCTTTCCAACCTACATAGTTCTGTGTTTCTATGTTCATCTTACAGTTACATGCATGAGTATGTACGGTATGTGTGTTGCCCTACCTTTAAGAAACCCATACTCTGGATCTACTTTCAAATCTAGAACACTTTCCAGTTTTATTGTTCCTGTAACGACACTTGTTTTCTGTCTCAATTATACTAAGAATATTAAACAATCCTAAAGCTGCAGCTCTGGAGCTGCTGGACTCTCATATCTTCTCTTTGCTATATTGTTGCTACGGCTGAGCCAGCATGCTGGGAGGGTGCAAGCTGGATGGACGTGTAGCCAAAGCAGCCCCCAAAAAAACTCTGGCATCTTGTGCAATCATGCAGTTAGCATATGGGTGGATGCAACAGGGTTCTCTTGTTTCCTTTGGCCTGTTCATCAATGTCTTTATGTATATAACAAAGCAGATAACACTCCTTACCAATAGATAGAATAGATAGCCAACCTATATCGATCAGTAGCCAAGAGCAGCTGATTGAGAAAAAGAGTACAAGAAGAATGAGGTACTCAATCAATGTTCATATCAGTGCAGACACACACAAAAAGGAATAGACAGTTCTTTCTCTTTCCAAATTATAAGAAGATGGTTAGATTTGCAACAGCAAACTATGGTAAACATAAAACCTTGCAACTTGACATCACAAGAAAATGCAAAATGAAGCAGCAATTCTCATGCCTATTTCACTTTATTCAATAAAAAAGAATATGTCTGGTGAAATCTTTTCAATATTCTTTCCATATTTATCAAGAGATAAGAGAGAGAGTGATGGCACAATTTATTGCTCAGTTACTTTGGTTTCCTGCAGAGTTAGCATGTTCCCTTAGAGTTAGTATACAGTTCCTGCAAAATAGCATGTGGTATTTTATCTTTTCAAATCATTACCTTGCATTCTTTTTTTCTACTCTAAAAGTGAAGCCTATTAAAAGAAAATTCATGAAAAGTGTTAAATCAGGATTTGTACTGTTATTTGGTAACAGATGATGACAGAGGCTGCACTCCACTTCAAAGACATATCAGTCTTTTTAATAACATGCCAGCGGTAATCTTTCTGTGAGTTTCCAAACCAGAAAATGAGAAACACGTGAGACTGTTCTGCTATAAAGAATTGTGTGTTAACTCTTCACCATTCTATTAACAAATGATAAACTACATGAATTTCTACCAATGAGAAGAGAGACGGCAAAGATGATGTAACCTGGCTTCTGCTTTCATAATTAAGTAAATAAAAATACCAGTTCCCTAATGCCTCTTTTTGGTCTGTCAAACTAAACAAAAGTTAACAATAATGGAGCATTTGATTATTTCAGTGGTGCAGCCAGTGAAATTTCAGTCATTCATGTTCTACTGTCCTACTGTCTCAGAGGAAATCCTGTGTAATCAGAAATTTTTGGTAGGAACTAATTCTGGCAAGGATGAGATATGAAATACATACTTTCATCCCAGGAGTAAGAATCAATTTCCTCAAACCACTGGCCATACAGAAATTGGAACTGTAATCTTTACAGTCAATATATACATACATATGTATGTGTTTATGTATATTGTATTTTAATGTGATGCTACTGACCAAAAACCAAATGGAGTTTTTTCATTTATATTTGGGCACATAAACACCCTTTGGCTAATATGTGGCTTCCAGTCAAATTATGAGGAATTGGCAGTGTATCGGACCACCTAAAATAAAGCTATTATTTAGGTATCTGGATAAACATTGAAGTTTTAATCCTAGGTCAGATCTTGGGTCACAGTTTGTATAAGTAAAGAGTATTATATACTGCTTCTGTAGTAAAGTAAAAGCCTTTAAAATGTGATCTATCTCCTTTCAGCTATACACATAGAAATATGCACACACTGAAAAATGCATGCATACACTCGCAAACACACATATATGTATAAGCATAGGAAATAAACTTATGTAAATGTGCATAGGATTTCCACGAGAAGAGCTGTACAGCCAGTTTCTTCCCTAGGTAATACCTTTTTTGGGGATTTGAAGAAAACAGCTATTCCAGTTAAACCATTCCAGCTCAATTATAGCAAGGTTTACTATATCTGTGTCTTCACTAGACATTCGTGGACTCTTTTTTGTGGGGTTTTTTGTGATTCAAAAGCAAGGGAGGAAAGACCTGAATTTGACACCAGCCTAGAAGTTGCAGAGTAAAGAAGGAAAATCATCATAGTCTGCAACAGGTAGTTGCAGTAGGTACCCACTTCAGGGAGTACAGCTGTGCTCTGCTATCCTATCCACATATTCCAGTTGTTAAATGCATAAGTAAAGATGAATTCATGCAGAGATGATGGTGGAGTACTATGCTTTTTTATGCAGAATCTTGTCTTTTCAGGATTCAGAGTCAATTACCAGACAATAAAAACAATGTAGACTGAATATAAGCCTCCCATCATGGTAAGAAATTATATGCTAGAAGTACATGCCACATACTGAGATGAGAAAGGAGCAATGTATATATGCCTCACTAACCACTGCCTTTGAGTATGGTCTTAATTCATGAAATCTGTCTGTGGATAATGCCAACTCAGAAAAGGACAGAAAAACTGGTTTTGGCCAATAGTTTGTCAAGTTCTCTCTGTATCCTGGGCTGTACATATACACTACAGTTTACATCATAGCTGCTACAAATGCTTCAACTTGCAAGGTGGCAAATCCTCAGAGAATTTTGGGGCTTGTTTAGATTTACACATGTAATAAATACCATTGAAGTTAATAGGACTAGTGCCTTTAGGCTGGAGTGCTCAACACTTACAGTAACAAGCCCTGAGCAAGCCAGAGGAACATGCTTTTGTAAGACACTGAAAACTTATTTGGATTTCTTTGAGCACTTTCCTAATACAGCTGTTTATGGGCAACCTCGAAGTTTTACATCTCTTAGTGACTTAATCTATACATTTACTAATATAAACATTTCTTCAAAAAAACAAAGTGAAAGATTTTTGTTTCTTTTTTCACCATCAAATCAGACTCACATTCTGAATGGATCGTGACTTGGTCTCAGAAGCAAATCTGTAGTCCTTCCTCACTATTGACTGTCCAGCACCATGCACCTACATGAATCACTCAATCTTGATTATTTTTAACAGCAAGCCAGTAAAAAAATTTGTCTTTAAACTTATCACTTCTTATCATTCTGATCTGCCATTCTCCCAAGATGACTCTAAGAAGAAATAATTCATCATTGTGACTAGTGGTAGATTCAAATTTATTACAGTTATTTCAGAAATAGATATCTGCTACAGTGGGGCTACAAGACAACATTAGTTTGTATACAAGAAGCAAACAATAAAAATAGATATACAAATGCTCATCTCTCGTTTAAAGGATTTAATATCATTGAAAACAAATCATCATCTACCCACATAAGTAAGAACCATATCTCCGTTTTGAAGAGACTCAAATTTCTTTGTTAAAGAAACACATGCAACTGCTGCTGTGTGCCTTTAGCCAATAGCTTCCTGCTGAACAAATGCTGAGGGCATTCCTGACATTCCCAGAGGAAGGCTCCTGGCCGAGCAAGCTGTGGCGGCTCTGTCCGTCCCAGTTATGTACTGAGGGCTGAGCTGCACTCACGCAGAGGCCGGCTGGGAGCCTGCGCATGCTGGGATTTCCAGGCATATATGAATAACACCCCTGTGCAAACATGGTGGTCATCTCCCCCGAGCACGAACCAGGACTGGAACGCGCTGAGGTCTCATGTTATAGATTCCCAATGATGTAATCGCATGAATCCAGCACCTAAATTTGGTAGCTACATCACCGAGGCGGAGTGGATGGATTTTTTCTTCCTTTGTTGTTTTGGTTTGGTTGGTTTGGGTTTTTTTAATTAAATAAAGTGGAAATTATTTAAATAAAGTGGAATTTATTCAAAAAATTTCAGCATTTTATTAATTTTCCTAAGCTTTTGACAGAAATATCATGGATCTGCAATACGGTTTCTTTTTCTCAGCAAACTGACTAAAATAATCATTCATGTTATTTAGCAACTTGAATCTTCTTCCAAATGCTTTATCTTTACAAATCTGACTTAACACATGGAATCAGAAAAATAAAATAAGCCCCAATTTTACATCATCCTCTCTCATGTCTGTGGAAAACTACTGCTTTCACTAAATTTCTGAATAATCATAAAGGTATATTTATGACTTCTTTCAACTTAGAAAACTGAACATTTCCATTCAGAGAGTCACTGGTAAATTTTCTTCAGGTGGCAGAAATATCAAATGTGCATGAAAAGCTCTTTATCAACAGAGCATTTTTGGCAGCCAGTTATAAATGTGTTGTCACCCTTTTCTTCAACAGTAGTGGCTACCCATTTCTTTCCTTCCTTCCCAACAGTTCTGGCTACTCTGAAAGTGTAGTCATGTTACTCTGAATACAGAAGGAATCAAATAACAAAATCCACCACTGTCCCCCCGCCACTCCACTCTACCCCCTTTGCCACCTCAGACCCAGTGTTGTTCCCAGTGTTGTTTTGTTTGTGTATGAGACTTATCTTGTTATTTATGCTCTTTTCCTATCCTGTATTGCCAGTGTTTGTGCTAGCTGTCACTGCCATTTCTTCTGTCTGCTTCCAGGGATTTAACTGTTTCTTAGTGTCTTCAGTGACAACTAGTACTTACATTCAATCCAGAGTATATACACATATAAATTGCCAGTCCTTGTCTATGTTGTCATGAGATCCCTGGGACCTTGAATTATGTTGCATATGTGGAATAGTCAGCACCAATATGAAGGACCCTAGGTATGGTCTAACATTGAGGGTTATTAGGATGGTTTGCTGCTACAGGTGATCTAGGTTAAAATGTCAAGCAGAGAAAATAAAGTATTCCAGCACGGACCGAGCTTTCTCAAATTGGAATATATGCTACAAATACTAATTGCTCTCAAAGGCATGTTCTGGCACTATTTGCCTCAAGCCATCGTTTATATGCAGAAGCATCCAGCTGCATTTACATGTTAGCTAAAGGAGAATCAGGGGGTTTACACAGCATACAAAACTTTTGTAAAATACCTATAAAAATGTACCATTAACATGACCCATTTCCTTCTCTGTGATCCTTATGCATGGAGACTTTATTAGTTTTGGTGAGGAGCACAGCAGAAATGTAGCGATAAGGTATATTTAAAAGATGCTATGAGAATTAGATACAAGTTTCACAGTGAAAGTGCCCAGAAATAATTCAAACGCCTTGGATGAAATTTGGCTTTGTAACATCAAGCTTTTTGTTCCAGCACAATGTATTTAGGAACTATAATTTAAATTAAAAATAATGAGACAGCTAAAATACACAATAGTGTAAGAATAGATTAATTTGTCTTCTTGTTCTTATTCAATAAATCCCAATTTATGGGCTTTCCCTGTACTTGCCCACAGCCCTAAATTCTGAGGCAGAGATTGTCTTCTTACTGTATGTTTGTTTCATGCTTAACATAGTGGGCCCATGGGCTAAGATCAGGAGTCCCTAGGAACACCAGCAGTGCAAACAATTAATATTTTAACTAAATAGGGAGAAGAGAGGCAAATGACATAATACTTTTTTTTGTTATATTTTATTCTCTTTGAGCAAGGAGTATTTATGTATGAATTACTGTAATGTCCATTACAAATGGGTATACAAAACATATACCAAGCTATAACAAAAGAAAGGCCCTTTCACTGAAGTGCTCACTTGTCTAAGCTGGGACAATGTGTATATCTATCTAAGAAAGAGAGAGTGAAAACAGGATAAAAGTAAAACTCTTGGATTAACATGGTAATCATAGCACATCCCTTGCTTATTTTTGGTCTGTATGTATTTCTACTAAATGGAGATGAACAAGTCCAACCAGGGATTAAATGAAACCCAGCAGAACATCCAACAATTGCTTTTCAACTACATAGTGTTCTAAAAACTTGAGGCTTCCTGATCAGAAAAATGTCAGGAATTATTCCAAATCAGCTAATGTCCTGGTTACTGTATTTTTTATCATAATATCTCGAGTGACATTAAAACTAAAAATGTTAGTTTGCTCTGTCACATGTTCTCTGAAGCCAGAAACCTTAACTTGTTATTTAAGCGTTTCAAAGTACTGTCAATTAAAATTTCATCAAAATGTCTCATCTCATCAAATCCAAGCTTTTTTAGGAGATCAACATTTTCAACATCAATCAGTTTTTTGTGGTAACTTTGGCATTAGGAAAAAGGCCATCGGTGCTGCCTCTCATTCCATTATGTCCAGTATAACTGCTGTGCTGTTTGTAATCCATTACAATGTCCTGCATGTTTCTACATCGCTGTTTAGCTAACGTATGTATTTTCTGCATATATTTTGGCTTCAGCCAGAGAAGTTTCTTTGAATCTCTAACACATTTTGATTTGTCTCTACCCTCCCGGCACCTTTGCTTGATGGGCATTCCTGTGGATATTCCACAGCTACAGTGTTAAAGAGAAGACACAATCTTACATCAGTGTTTGCATTTCAACAAACTTTCTTCGACAAGGCTTCTTAGATTGATGTATTCAAGATCACTCCTGACCTGAAAGAGTTTACCATAAAATCATATGTAGGGCATAAAGAACTGCAAAAGTGAAAAGAAACTTTCTTAAATGAGCATTTACCAGGCATCACTAAGAGGTAAAGGATCCACACCATCCTCCTGGTTTGGAATACAGAATCACATCGAGCAAATGACTCTCCAAGAGAGAGCAGAGGATAGGGTTGTTTTTTGTTGGACTGGGAAAGAAGCTGTCAGCACATTCTTCAAGAATAAAAAAAAACCCAACCCTGCCATCTTTCACACAAGCCCTGCGCATAAGAGGGAAAAAATAGGCAACAGGAATATGAGGGTTCCCCCGGTACATACAATAAAAACCAAAATAAATGCCAAAGCACTGCTAGAACAGAGGACCATCCCTGTAAGCAGTGGACTGTAGCTTCCAACCAGCATTTCAGATGCCGGCTTCCAAGCAGGCTGTTGAGACTAGATCAGCTGAGACTGTCCAGTTAACCTAGTCAAGACGAAAGCAGAAACTTAATTTGAAGATAGACCCTGAGAAAGGAAGGAGAATTAAAATAAAGCAGTTCTTAGAAAAACCACCAACTGAAAAATGCATAGTCCAGCTGAGCACATACAAGGATTTAACGAGCATCCTAAATGCAATGGCAGAATAAAGCAAATTCAGATTTGCCAGACTAGAAGGCCTCTAGAGGAAGGAATAGGAGTCAAAGTCTTTCTCCTATTTGCATGACAAATAAGAGAGTGCACAGTAACCTCAGTGTTTGTGGGAATTTGCGAGTATTTGTGACTACAACAGTGAAAAGTCATTCACTTCTCAAACAGGTCAAGGACAGTGCCTTCGTAATGAAAAGTAGTGTGAGGCAAGACACAACAAAGAGTAATTCTAAGAAATGTGGCTGACATGATTCTAATCCTGACTGGAAAACGCTGGGGCGTGACTGAGGATCAAAACCAGCCCATTCCACAACCTTCAGGCTGTGAGACGACTGACAAAAATGCCACATCTCCTGAAGAAAGTCCAAGAAGGAACTAGTATTATCTCTTCAGATAGCTCGGAAGCCCACCCTCTTTCATTATTGTATGCTTTTAAACTGCAAACCATGCCTCTCCTCTTCAACAAGCTCATCCCAGAAGTATCCAGTTGCAAATGCTGAGTGGCAGGGAAGGAATAGTGTTTTGGCTAGAGATGAGAAAGTTACAATTAAAAAATTCTTCCTTGTTCATATTTGTTAATATTGTCACGAATAAAAAGCAGCAGCACCATTTGCTTTTATTTATGGTGCCATACTGAGATTGTGAGTAATAAGAAAACTGCAACAACCCCACAAAACTTTTCTTAATCCTACAAGTTCCTTAAATTTTACCCCACCTGTTTATTCACTTCACAATTCCCATCCAGAATATATCTGTTACTTTGTTTAGCCAGAAAAAATGATCTTTCATGAATTAGGTG